>NC_137628.1:18741443-18743943 GCF_963383615.2 Lipophrys pholis
ATGGCACAAACCCTTATTTATAAAGCGTGCTGAGCAGACAGGGAGGTGCGTCTCTCAGGCTGATGTGGACTGACAGGCAACATGTCTGCAGTCAAGATATGGATGAACTCACATTCGCAAACTAACACAAAGGCAAGTACAGTATACCTGTGACAAACACAAGCTGACAAACACATATGCTCCGAGCTGCAGCACTTATCATAAGAGATAAGGCTTCCCTTTTTGTCTCTGTCCGTGTTGTCTCTCACTCTCAGTGATACACACATTCACAAAAGAGCACCCAAAGACGTACAACTCTGTCTTGAGGGCCTGAGCAGCATCTTTTGACTGTGTGCCTAATGATAATAAATGAGCCATCATGGGTGGGGAGGGAGGCACTAAGTCATCCCCTTCATCGACAGGAGGAAGACTGGGAGCCCCAAGGTCACCCCACTGTCAGCATCACTCTCCCTAATGACTCCTCTCCTTCTCTCACATGCACACATGTATGTGTGTGCACATAGGTACGCACAAAATGGCACAAAGTGCACTATGCCATGTTCACCATCATACTCTGCCCCTCGTATTTGGACACACAGATCCACAAACACCCCACCAGAGACCACCCGGAACCCTGCTTGAATGTAGTCTTAGAGACATCATATTTATCTTCTTCATTATTCCCTTTCTGGTCAAAGAGAAGGGTGTCACATTCCTGTGTGTATTAAAACTGAAAACTCAGACCTATCAATGCAAATATTAATCAGTGAATGATTGAGTGTTTCAGGTAAACTTTTGACTTAGTGATCTTAAGTCTGACTGAGATCCCATATCACTGGTGGAATCTCCACTTAAGTCCAATAATTCAGCTGTAAGACAAAACAATCCTTTAAATGCTCCTCCAAACTTGAGAAAATTGTTCCGACTCATTACAATGGAAGATCAGAGAATAAAATATGACAAAGATTATTTTTTTTTACTTCATTATCTTAAAACTCCGGAGAATTGCCTTCTGACCTCTTGGTTTGTGAGATCACTAAAAACCACTGCTCTAAGATTGAGATAAAACACATTATAATCTGCTTTCTGAGAACAATTTGCTTATCATATGAATAGAATATCATATCTTTGCCAGTCAAGTAGAACAAAAAACACACACACACACACACACACACACACACACACACACACACACACACACACACACACACACACACACACACACACACACACACACACACACACACACACACACACACACACACACACACACACACACACACACACTTTGCAGAGTGCACTGAATATCACTACTCAGCTTTTCTCTTTGGCAAAACAACACCAGATCAAGTCAGGGACGAGGAAGACAAACATTGCATAACTGAAACATGTCTTTATGGCCCTTCTGACCCTCCCGATTTCAGACCCTCTCCCTAATGAGCTGCCATGCGCTGTCATCTCTCAGAGGCACATCAGAACGCAAATCTGCAAAGAGGTGGGATGTCGGTGGGGTAGGGAGGCGGGTAGTCAGGGGGCAGTGGGTGGAGAGGGGTCAATTACATTTCTCCTTTAAAAAAAAAGAAAAAAGGTAGTGTCTTAACTAGTGAATGTTATTGATGTAACATTGAAAATGCAAGTTTGCTGGCGTGAAAGACATGATGGATAAATGAACAGGAAAACAGGAAGGTAACGCTTTCACTTTCAACTGTGGGAATACTCCACACACACACGCACACACGCACGCACGCACACACACACACGCACACACACAGACACACACACACACACACACACACACGCACACGCACGCGCACACACACATGCGCGTTGCAAGTTTAGACTGGAGCAGTAGAAAGCTAATTTGCACCACATTGAAATGCATCTCAATTAAAGAGAAACACATCGAGGTGCCAGGGGAGGAGAGAGGAGAGAGATGTGAGAGAACGGGAGGAAGGAACGGGGTGTGAAACAGATAGTGTGTGAGAGTATGAGAGTAATAGAAGGGTGGGGTGGGGTGGGGTGGGGTGAGGGGGGGGGCTCAACTGTATTTGGCAGGGGAAGAAGAGAGGGATAGAGAAACAGAGGGAGGGAGAGAGAGTGTGTTTTCATCTCCGTCTCTTGGAAAAACATCTCATTTTGGGATGAATCAGATTTAGAAAGGGTGTTAGGAGGTTGAGGCGCAGCTAAAATTCTAACTAACTTCAACCTTGTTATCACCACCTCTTTGGTTTAGTGCCAGCACACCAGGGCTGTCCCTGCTAAAACTGTGCATCCGTCTGTGCGAGTATGTGTGTGTTTGTACTCAGTTATTTTTAAGCTCAAGGCCATCTACTGTTTGACAGAATGAGTGGATAAGTACAAGACACAATAAGGTATTACCTCAGTAGCAATGTAGGCGAATGTGACTGCAAGGCGGCATCAATGCGCTTTCGGTATTCTTCAAAAGCGATGAATGGTTTATTTTGTCAGAGTGGTCCGTGTTGGAAAAAAAAAAAAAAGATAATATGCGTGAGGACAATTG
>NC_137628.1:19481366-19836366 GCF_963383615.2 Lipophrys pholis
ACATGCAAATCAAAATTAAGTAAGAAATGTTTAATAAGATGTTTTCTTTATTACAAATCTCTACACTGCTATATCTAAATTATACCCTCACACAAGTCTCTTTGTTCACTAGCAGTTTGTGAACAGGGTGAGCAGCAACTGAAACCAAAAAAAGATGGCTCCTTCCAAAGAATGGAATATTGTCAATACACTCTGTTTGCATGCATGTGCATGTGTGTGCATGCATGTACGCGAGATGGAGACACACAGAGCGAGAGCACGACCAACATTTATTTTTAGCCTTCAAGTACCCAGTGAGTCATGTGATCTCCCCTTCTTCTCAGTGATCCTCCTTTCTTTCCTTCTCCCCTGTTTCTCTATCTCCATATCAGTCTCTCCTCTCTCCTCTCTCCTCTCTCTCTCTCTCTCCTCTCTCTCTCTCTCTCTCTCACTCCTCTCTCTCTCTCTCTCCTCTCTCTCTCTCTCTCTCTCTCTCTCTCCTCTCTCTCTCTCTCTCTCTCTCTCTCTCTCTCTCTCTCTCTCTCTCCTCTCTCTCTCTCTCTCTCTCCTCTCTCTCTCTCTCTCTCCTCTCTCTCTCTCTCCTCTCTCTCTCTCTCTCTCTCTCTCTCTCTCTCTCTCTCTCCTCTCTCTCTCTCTCTCTCTCTCTCTCTCTCTCTCTCTCTCTCTCTCTCTCTCTCTCTTCTCTACCCTCCATCCTTATGCTTCCAAGTGAGGCAAAACAGAGTCGCAATAACACAGGAATAAATATGGAAAAGACAGCAAATTAGGAGAGGGGAGAAATCTTAATCTATAGTGAGGGAAAACGGTCGGGCTATGAAATGGAAAAAAGACCAAATGTACATGTGTATTCATGTGCATATAGACCTCTCAAGCGGAGTGGCTCAGCTGAAGCCATCATTTCCTGTTACCATGACTCCTCCACATTTACAAAAAAGAGCATTTTCAAATTGCTACCCTAAAATGTGGATCAGTCTGCCTTTAAATATCAGACAGGACTCTTCTTTGTCCACTTTTAAAACACATATTTGCAATTACTTTTACTCACTGGCTTTCGACCAACCATGAGACATTAATCTGATTTTGTTTGTTTTATTGTTTTAATGATGAGGGGGGGCTTTTCATTCCTGTTTTAGTTGTATTTTAAGGTTTTATTTCTTACCGATGGTATGGTATGGTATGGTATGGTATGGTATGGTATGGTATGGTATGGTATGGTATGGTATGGTATGGTATGGTATAAAAAATAAAAACTGTACACCCCAGTTACCACAGAAACCGTCCACTCATGCGGTCAGTCACTGGACCAAAAGAACATCAAGCCAGGAAGACAGACATAAAGCTAATTCAATGCCTGTCAGGCAGGAACGATCTCCAAACAAAAGACTACAGAAGAAAATTAAGAAAAAATAAAGTGAAAAGATGACCAATGCCGTAAAACACGAATTCCTAATTTTAAGTTAAACTTTGTCCTCAAAAATGTTTCTTTAAATCTTAATTCTTGTCGCCGTGTCACACAGGATATTTGCACATCAGGCGGTGCATGCTTTTTTTTCACATTCAACACATTTGTATTGCAAAAGATTCAATGGTGCAAATCTAATCAGCTGTTAAGGCAAGCCAAAAGAACCCTGTCAGGCAAAGAGGCTGCCACCCATATACACAAACACACTAACACAGATAAGACATATGCAAAAGCACCTGCACAGCCGCACACACGCCTCTCCCTCGCCCATACACAACACAAACACAGCACATCACACGCAAATGCAAAGTGACAAAAGATAGCAGACAGAGTTATAGTGACAGGACACTGACGCATTGCATGAAGGGAGAGGACAAATATTCAACTGCTGTCAGGAACGTGGCGCGCACCAACATACACATACTTATGTATTGACTTCCCATCTCTCTCTGTCTCCCTGTCTCTCTCAATCTCTCTCTCTCTGCTTCCTATATTTTCCTTCCCTCTGTCTCTCCACTGCTTCCCCTTATTCACTGACTGATCTGCTGCTCTTAATGAAATGCTGCATAATCGGGATTGCAGATTGCAGAACTGCAACTGGTCCTATAGGTCCACCACACATGTGCACGTGAATAACCAGAAACACATACACACACACACACACACACCAACAGTGCCTTGATCTGCCTCCATTTCTGCCACCAATCCCATCCTAAACCCCTTTCAATTCTATACACACACGCACATGCACTCGCCCACGCAAACAGTCAGCGGTGGGGAGGGGTTGGGGGGAGGTCATGATCCTGCCAGAGAGAAAGGAATCAGAATTGCAATTCTAGAGCTTATCGCGGAAAGAGGGTAAGACCATATCTGACACGCTAGCATGCCTGGTATGTAAACCTCTATACACACGGATACACACACATAAGAGAGTGTGTGTTCATGGAGGCCAACCCACATGCAGAAAGTGTGAGATAATTCTTTGCGGTATTTTTGGAAAATGTGTCCATGCAAGTGGTGAGACACTGATCCGTCTGCCGAGGTGTCTATTACCAACACTGCTCTCAGCAAGTGGAAGGGTCAACATGTACCGAAGAGAAACAGAGCGAGCGAAAGAGCAAAGAGGAAGGGTAGAAAGAAACATGGCACAGCATGAAGTGTGCAGAGAAAAGGTCAGATGAAAGACAGAGGATTCAGAAAAAAAGGCAGGGATCGACAAGTTATCAGAGAACTGTGCAGGAAGCAGAGAGTGGTTAAAGGCAGCTGGTGAAATATATGCCAACGTTTAATAAATCCGGGGAAAAAAGGTAGAAGATATGAAATAGGGAAGCAATGTGAGCGAGCAAGGATCACTGAGTTGAAGGTTAGTGATAGGGGAAAGATAGAATAAAAAATAGCACAATCCAAACAGCTGGATTATAGCTTTGTAATATACACATAAAACATTAAACACAATTTAATCCCCATAATAAAGCGACAGGTAATGACACGTACAGAACAGCCATGCTAATTTCGAGTAAATTAGTACAAAATGAATTTTCAGTTTGTAAGCTCGCTCACATCTCAGAGGCTGACACCTTGTGCGGTAAGACGGTAACCCGTTGCTGGTTGTACAAACAAGCAAGCAGTGACAAAACTTGCCACGAGCTAAAGAAAAGGAAACTGTAAAGGCATAACACACCATCGCTTCGCACTCACAAATAGGCTGTAAGCAGTTCTTAGGTCATATGTGTGCTTCCACGTGTGTGTGTGTGTGTGTGTGTGTGTGTGTGTGTGTGTGTGTGTGTGTGTGTGTGTGTGTGTGTGTGTGTGTGTGTGTGTGTGTGTGTGTGTGTGTGTGTGCCAAGCCTACGGCAACCAGGCCAGTGGCTACAATTACAGTGACGAATGTGAAAGAACTGGGTCGGCTTCGCAAGAGATCTGCCCCTGGGACGACAAGACCAGCCAGAGCCCTGAATCAATACAGAACACATGCACACACACACACACACACAACCATAGGGCTGCGTGTGACAATTTACATAGACATTTACATGAGACCCAAAACCAAATGGTTATATCATAAAACACAGCGAAAAGGAAGTATACAACACAAAAGGTACAAGTGAGCAGCAGTGTGACATTTATTCAGGTTTCCAAATTTAAATATCCAAACTATTAGTGAGCCTGTATGCCTTGCTGTCATTCACGCACTCACATCAGCTCCAGCACACATTAAAGCACACAAACTCAAACACATGAAGTTGTTCTCTCTCACAGCCCCAAAGCCCATATCAGGGGCAGCAATGTTCACAGCTCATCCACACATAACTCAGTGGCACTCTGGGAATGTCTCTCTGTTCGTGCGTGCGTGCATGTGTGCGTGCGTGCGTGCGTGCGTGCGTGCGTGCGTGCGTGCGTGCGTGCGTGCGTGCGTGCGTGCGTGCGTGCGTGCGTGCGTGCATGCGTGCGTCCTACCTCTGGCAGAAAGCTTCTTGGTGTTGATGATTTTGGCAGCATACTCCTGTCCAGAGGAGATCTTCACACACCTCCTGACCACCGAGAATGCACCCCTGAAATGAAGTTACACACAAAAACAATATATTATTAATATGTTTCAAAGAGTAGTTGCAACTCAAGCTGATTACATATAAACCAAAATACTAGCAAAATTTGTTTTTCGTAAAAGGCCTGTCAAAACTGATACCTTGCAATGAATTATATCAAAGCTCGTCTTGTGAATGAAGTATATTGTGATTAGTCGCACGTGAAATCCCTTTTCACCATCGGGCTGAAATTAGATATGATAACGGCAAGAAACAGCTGTAAAAGAAAAGACAGCTTCTTTTTTTTATCGATATCCCGTCACATGCAAAATTATGTATTTGAATCAAAAGTAATGGGATCCTTTCGAAAGCAGGACTTGTCAATAAAGGTGACATTGTCAAACAAAAACTATTCCGCATTCATTTCTATATTTGGTACACCTCTTCATCTATCATAATAAAAACAATAATTTTCAAATCTGATGATACAAGATCAGATAGGAATTACTAGAATCTGCTTGAGGAGGAGCAAATACCCTTCGCTGTGCGATTTGAAACTGTAGCATTCTTCACTCAGAGCGATATCTAAAGCTTTCAGAAGAGAGGGTGTGGAGGCCTTTTAATCTGTAAAGTGACTCCAAATGATGAAATAAAACCAAGGACAATTATTTACAAGTGGAGAAGATTTAAAGCAACTGCATATTTGTCCAGAACTGATGACCCAGGTAATGTCATTACAAAAAAAAAAAAAACATCTTCCAGGAAATCAATAATTCAATATATCAAACTATATTTGCTGAAGACGAGAACATGTTGTGAGGTGTACTGAGATTAACACAGTGGGATTCTACTAAATAAAAGAAAATAACTTCATGAAACATGCCGCTCCAATTTACAGAAACAAACTCATCTTGACAAATAATCTTGTTTTATCAAATACCCATCAGCGGCTGCTGAGTTATATTCATTAATCTCAACCTAAAAACACACAGAAGAGTAACTGCAGAAGCAATGCAGCTATTAACAGACTCCCTCACTCAACCCACCTAAAGTACACTTTGTCCAAATCCCCACACGCCACCACTAACACCTACAAGCACTCCAGCCTTCCTTCTATTGTCCTTCCATGCTCTGCACTGGTGTTTCAGGCACATGTGTGAAGATGAATAAACTGGGTCAGCTATATTCGCGGGAGAAGAGGAACAGAGTGCTGCATCTCTCATCTCTAAATGCAGTCGTGGAGGCAGTTGTCCACCTGCCTCTGCTCAGCTCAGCTCTGCAACCATGCAGGCGGCTTGCTGCTCAGCCTCCAATTCTATGTTTGTACGTGCCTTTCTCCTACAAGTGAAATCTGTCCTCCTCCACAGCGTACCCCCTGTTTAGCTCCAGACAACATCAGAGATTTCGAAAACAGCCGGAAGCATACATACAGAAGACAGACAAAGCCAGGAACACCCATTGCCTCATATGAACCCTGGTCTTTCACTTATTGTATCTGTGATATCTGATCTGTGATTGCCATAGTTTACATTATTTGATTATTTAATAGTGATAATATAAAAAATAACTGATCATTTGCATCAAAGTAACGACTGGCTGCTGAGTGTGTCTTGATGTGTACTGTGAACATGTTATCTAACAATCCCTGGATTGAGCAGCTTGCCACTAAAGCTTACCTCTAATGTATATGGGATTTGTTGAAGGAAGTGATCATAGCATAACATGTTATATAAGAATTTAAGTTAACTCCCCTCTTTAAAAGGATAGCAAGGCATAGAGTGCATATTCTGTTTATGTATACCCTACCGGAAGTAGCACCAACATAAGAGTAAAAAAGAGGCCAGGGTTAGAGAATCAACCATTTCTGATGTTCAGTAAGTGGGATTCAATATTCACAACTGAGACCGAACCGTGTCTGGATAGAGACAAACAGTCGGTGGCTTCTGTGTAACAGCATGCGATTCCTACAGTAATCTTTCAGACAGCAGTTTTCACATTATAACGCAGTAAGTTTTTGTAAAACAAACAGATGGTAACTCATGCAAGAGATGTCTGAACTCCAGCAACCAACTCTTTTGTTCATGATGGTGGACTAACTGATTACACAGAAAATACATTAATACATTTTTGCTTTTATACTGATGTTCTGACGAATGTTTATTGAATCACATCGACTAATTGAATCTGGTCAACTGGACTTGGTCATATGTTTTGGAAGACGTTTCGCTCCTTATCTACGTCGCTGCTTCAGTTCATGCTATTGATTTGGCTAGGCTGGCCTCTTGAATAGTATTGTGTCTTTGAATAACCTCTCAGGAAAAAACTTAACATTGACCCTCATGTAAAAGACCGCAGGTCGCAAAATCTGCCTGAGACAGCTGATGTGATGCAACTAAACCTTCACCTAAATCTTTTAAAATTACGAAACATGGTATACATGTATGGTATATGTGGTGAAAAAGACAGTAGCCATGTTATACTGGGGTTTTGTAATACAATAGTCTAAATGTGTGTTTGAATTTTGTCATGTGTTCCTAAAATATAAAGGCAATCTTTTTCTTCCAGTTACTCTTAATGTGCAGTAATAAAAACACGATATCAATCAGTGTCCTCTAGTTTACTATATTGCACACAAGTGCAGAGGAAAATGGTGCTGGGCTGAAGGGACCAGGTGAGATAAAAGGTACTTTAAAAGCAATATGGATGCATTATTGATGATAGATGGTGAAATAGGAACGCTACATATGAAAGTGAAGGCACTGAAGATTTAGAGATTTCCCTCTTCTTCAGATAAAACTGATCTTCCTGTTAAAATACCAAATGGTGGCTAAGCAGAGCATTTGATATTCATTTCTTTCTACCACAGTCCAAGTACCTGTAGACATTTAGGACTGTAAACCCTGACCACAGACTGCAGGTCAGGCAACACATGACCACACAATTGCACAGACACATACGCATACTAATCTGCATATAGACCTGCTGCAGACTCACTTTTTAAAAACAGATGAAACCCTGCACATGAGCGCGCATACGCGTGCAGGTATCTGCCTCTCCATGTCCGTCCCCGGGGTGAGGAATTTCCTGCTTGATAATTGACCGCAGTTTGGTGTGTGCGTGTGTGTGTGTGTGTGTGTGTGTGTGTTCGTGTGTGTGTGTGTGTGTGTGTGTGTGTGTTTGTGATCTTCAACTACATGGTCTGCTGTCGCATTACCGAGCGTGTATTTTTGTCACGCGGGAGGAGGATTTGGAGAGAGGCTGGTGGGGAAGGGGGGGTGGGGGGGTTGGGGGGAGTTACCAAATCTCACCCTTTCACTCCACCCGATGCATTTTACCCCTTTTCAGCTTTGCAACATGGGTGCTCCTCACCCCACTGTGGCACCTATAGGGTCGGACATCAGTGGCTGCACAGGATGGAGGCAAATGACGACACTCTCTTTCCTACGACATCTTCTTTCGTAAGCACAGGACATAAAGAGGGGTTTTATATGTGGGATTTCCACGAAATGGGATGCCATTTAAACAGACCTGCATGATAACCGAGGCGAGCGCATTCAGCCCTCCGCACAGGTTACATGCCCACACCATCAGCAGCGCGCAAAAAGCGCGCACACATAAAAAAGAAAATCTACACACACACACTCAGCAGAGAAATACGCGTCCCTAAACCAAGGCGGCCTGTTACATAACAGGTTGACATTTCAGAGAGATGATGCCTGATGATTAAAAAAAAAAAAACATGCTCTCTTACTTCCCCAGCTCCTCGAACAGCTGATATTCGTCGGTAAATCTCGTGCAGATCGTTAGCGCCATCCTGATGTCGGTGCCAAAGGGGATGTGCGGAGACGCGGTTAAGGTGCACTCACAAACCAGGATCCACCACACACACTGTCGTCAACACCGCCCGGGCTATTTTGTCCTCAACCTGCAGACCAAACGGAGGAAATCATGCACAGCTAAAGCGCATCGGAGAGAGCTCTGCTGGAATGATTTCTGCGGCAAAAAAAAAAAAAAAAAAAAAAAAACGCTGCCCGAGCGAGCGCTTTTAGTCTGAACGCGACAGCTTCCGGCGGTATCGTCGGCCGTTTCTGTGTATTCTTCACACCCGGTGGCTTGTCACAGATCGTGGACGTAGCATTTTGTGAGTGTTTCGGTGTCTCCGGTGGGTGTCCGTCCGGCGCTGTGAGTCTTGTCTTTCTGCGCGCATCAGCCGCCGCACTACCGCACCTACCTCCGGCTGTGCGCTCAGTCCCGCCCCTTTGCCTGCATCCTCACACAGGCCGAGAGCGAGGAGCAATCCTAGTGAAATACTTTGAAAATGTAAAAAAATAAATAAAAACACGCAAAATAATGACAATAGTAAATCTGAATATGTATTTATTATCATTAAAGGCTTTTCGATTGGGAATCACCAAACTGCTAAGATGATCTTATTTATTTAAGATTAGATTTGAACACTTTTCCACACTAACAACAAACATAATTATTATGTTAACCAATCTAAACGAAAGTAAACAATCGCATCATTCATTTGATTGCTGGTTTTCAGCAATTGTGGATGGTAATTTATTGTGATGCATTAAAAACTGCCTGGTATTACTATTTTTCCTCAAAGCAACAATATGCTGGTTCAGTCTTGGCTGGCCCTTTCTGTTTGGACTTCGCATTTTGTCCCTGTGCATGGGTTTTTTCTCGAACATTCAAGTTTCCTCCCGTATTTCAAAAACTTGTCTTTGAGATGTATTGTTGATTCTAAATTGCCAGTAGGTGAATGTAAGAGTTTTGCATGTCCACAAAAACAACAGGCAATACTTCAGTTTCCCCCCACAATACAAAATCATGCATTTGACTCTGAATGTCAGGAGGTGTGGGTGTACCTTGTGTGAGCCATAGTCATGTGAGATTCATTCTTGTCTAACAAACCCAAGGTGGGATAAAGCAAAAGAAAGACAGGTTGATTACATTGGTAAGCTTCTGCTTGATTATAGTAGTGTTTAGTTATATAGCACTCCCAGCATTCTATTTCTGCCCTGACTTTGGTACAATATTTGCTTGAATCTCTTCATGCCAAGGTACACAGGTTAGGTAGGTCAAAACATTAGACTTGCATTTACCAATGTTAAATAATGGAAAACAGAGATAAATGAACACGGAATGAATTCTCTTAAGATATACTGAGATTGTTGTCCAGTGTGAGCATGCATGTGGGCAATTAGGGGCTGAAAGCCATCCCAGCCTTTAGAGCAAAATGCGGAGTACACCATGTGCAGGTCATCAAATGAATCCAGCCATTTAAATACAAATATCAGTTCAAAGGGGTAATCAAACGAATCTGGTTTGGGTCCATCTTTTCTGCTGGCTGCACTTCGAACCACACTTGCTCCTAAACTCAAAAAGTAGAGCAAAGCAAAAAGGCTGAAAGTGAACGCTCCAACCCTTGTCCAGCCTGTTCTAGTGGTCTCAATGTTCCACCACACCTGATTGTAATAAGTGGATTTTTACCAAGCTCGCCACAAAACTTGATGATAGCAATTTCTTTACATTCAAGTGTGTGTGTTCAGGAGTGTAAAACATGCATGAGAAACGCATTTGCAGAACAAGGATTGGATCATAATACATAAGGCATGGAGAAAGTGAACAAAGCATCACTTTTATCTACCCGTAAAACACCTTTGGAGTAGTCAGTGAATACAGTTGCATGTGTCAGGAAGTCTGGCTGTTGTGAGTTCTTCAATTTCACATTACATTCTTATAAGTTTCTATTGTATATTCCATCTATCCAGCTTCTCTTCCACTAAATCAAACCTTTTGTGTCGGATGCTGGAGCTCATTACAGTTTAAGGAAGAGTACAGCGTAACATAATGCATCACATGGCAAACACAGAGAGACAGGCAATCACACACTTACATTCACAACTATGCGCAATTTACCTCAAAGACATGTTGTTGGACTCTGAAACCTCAGTACCCAGAGAAAACCCTTTGTATGCCCAGGAGGAACATGAAAACTGCTCACAGAGGCCCCCAACTCAACCGAAACCAGAGAGAATGTCATTGTGTCCCGAGAGCACGAAACACAACCCTATCATGTGATCCTCCATTGTAAATATAATCTTTAAAAAAAAAACATGACAGGTCTTGTGATAAGATAATACCAGGTATTTCAAAGCTAAAGTCATTAGGTGGTATGTCAATCACACGAGCCAAATATCTACGATTACATTTGAAAACCTCTCATACTTGTTTTAATGAAATAAAATTTTCTTATTAAAGAAAATTAATGTATGTGTGTGTGTGTGTGTGTGTGTGTGTGTGTGTGTGTGTGTGTGTGTGTGTGTGTGTGTGTGTGTGTGTGTGTGTGTGTGCGTGTGTACAGAAGAATAAGTACAGTCAGATGGGATGTTTTTGACTGAAAAGGTTCTATTCTCAGTGGACTTAACCACAGTAGTAATTTTGTAAACAATATGTCTACTCCACTCCTAAGATAGCAGAGTGATACAAAGCTGAAATTCTTTATCTTTATAGAAAAATCCCATGACTATTTCCAAAGGACAGGCAGCAGGAGTGATTTTAAAATGTACAAGAAAGACCAAACAAACCAAATTAATTTACAATTTCAAGGTGACATTTATTGAGCAAATATTAAATAATCCAAAATAGACAACCAATAATTAATGCTTATGAATATATTAGATAAATACATAAATAAATATTTTACGACATACAAGAGCAGCCCAGTCAGATCAGAGGTACTGGTTACAACACATGCAAACATCGAAGCAGACATGCTTTCTTAAAAAAATTTCTGTTTGATACAAACAACCTGAGTAAGTAAATCCTGTTGTCATTTTCAAGTGGTTCAGGACAGCAGATATTTGGAAATAAAATAAGTGTTAATGGTCTCTGTTGTCTGAAAGAAACACATTTTGGTACTCTTTGTTGATAAACATGTCATTCTTGAAGCTCAGATTTCACATTCCTTCAACGTCTTCTACTGCAGACACAAGAAACAGAGAAAACAGTCATTAATGTGTGTCTCAAATAACATCGTTGTACAGAAACATCACATTAAACTTGGCAATCGTGTGAATGAATATGGGCTCATTGTGTATTGATGGGCAATGAATGCTGTCAATAGTTCTTACTTTGACATGATTTTCTCGATGACTCTCTTCACCCAGGGAGCCTCTGGGTCCAGGCAAACCTTCTGACCTGTCTTTTTCAGCGTGGCACTGCAGCACAAACCAACAAACACCAACGTAAGCTTTGACAATGACTTCAAACCAGCAAGTGATGCAGGTGGAATCTCAAAGTGCACGGTTGTGTAGTGATGGAGGCTCTTACATGATCTCGGTCTCCTCACAGTGAGAGTTGGCGGGAATCAGCTCCACCTTCTCGATGTGGCGGCCGATGGTTCTGCTCTCTGTTTGGATGCAACGACAGTGCTGCTCCACTCCCAGACTTCTCAGACTCATCCCTGTGTGGAGAGAGTTGCATACGGTCAGAGAGAGCAAGAGGCATGTGCTGATAACATTCAACACGTTGATGAAAGAGGAACCGAAGAAATGAGTTTTGCTATTGATAAAGATCTTACCTTCACTGATGGTCAAGAAGGCCAGGAGCACAACAATAGCGCTGACAATGACTCTGCTGCTCATCATTTTGTCCTTTTTGCAGGTTTTGTAATAATTTACAATTGCAGATAAGGAGGTTTCTTTAAGTCGCTGTCTGATGAAGCCTGAAGCGGTGTGTAGAAGCTGAGGAGGTATTCTTTAAGTTGCTGTATTCTTCTTTTGTTCAGTTCAGCTTGCTCCTCTACTTTTCCTTTCGTGTGTTCAGCTGCTTTCTCTCGCTGTACTTTGAATCTAGCGCTGAGGAGACGCTCCTTTTATAGCCGCCTCCTGGAAGTGACTCATTTCCCTGTTGAATCACGTTGTGCAATTTCGGGCAGTCAGAAGGAGTGGGAATTTACACTGTCAAGTTTCCTTCACTGATTCTTTTTTTTTTTTACTGTCTCTGACTTATCAAGAGGGTCAGCGTTTGTCACCGATGGAGAAAAACACAGTGACTAAAACACGTTGATGTGATAAGAATGCACGAGAGAATGTTATCTTTATTGAACATCTGTATGAGTGAGAAAGTCATTTCAATTAAAATTGCAACATTGTTTGCGCAAAGGGTGCAAAAAAAGTGATTAGTTAGCCCCTGATTCACACATAGGATGTAATACAATAAAAAACATATCTGCAATCTGAGAATGAGTGGCTGGTGAATGTCGTACTCAGATACTGTCACACAAGACATCACCCTATGAAAGGCAGATGTGTCGTCCACTAGTGCATTCCTAAATGTGTCGAAGCACAGCTCTCACGCATCTTTCACAAACTTGAGCAATTACCAATTATTAAAATGCCCGAATGCTGCCCTGAGATGATGGTTTTGTTACTGAACTCAACTCAACTCAGTGTCAGATATCCATTACATCTTGGTCAGCACAAAACTATTAACGAAATACAATCTGATGTTTAGACAAATATATAGTTAAACATTCACGAGAACTAAATAGTTGAAATGGTATTTTTAAAAAAGAAATGTCTCAAAGGCTAAATTCCCTGAGCATGTCAAAAAATGTTTTAAGCCAATAATTAAAAAATATTAAGATAATACTAAAATGGAGAGTTAGTTTGAGAGGAAAATGAGTCAAAACTTTTAAAAGTGGAACAAAAAATTCAAATAATTAAAATGGCTAAAGGAGCTAAATCTGTCAAATATGGCACGAAAAGGTTAAAACCGATTCAAAGGCTAAAACAGACTGAAATCTAATAAGATGTTCACTATCATAAATTTGGAAAGTATAAATTATAACCTGAATAGAATACAGTTTTTGTATGACCAGCAAAACTATATATACAACTTTATGCACTGTGTTATTCTCATTTTTTGCGGCACCATTCTCATTTTTTGCGGCACCAGGTACATTTTATTCGGCGGAACGTGGAAATGTTGCAGACTCCTGCACTGAGCTAATGACTTAAAGAATGTGGGATCCAAACACATAAATAATATAATATCAACTGATGAACTTGGGTTGATCATGGAGGGTGAATCCAAATAATGTCAGGTGGGTTACCACCAGCAACAGTGACAGTAGGTGGAGAATGGCCGCAAACATGAAGGTAAAAGGGACCAAATAATATTTTTTACAAAACACCAAGTCAGAGCACAGAACTCCAAAGGTTGGAATGCCGGGAGCCATTTAACTCAGACATCCAAACAATATGAATCACCTGAGGCGGTTCATTATCAAAAGTTTCTGATGAGGCTGATAAGAGTGGACTCATTTGACGTTTAGTGAAGGTTTAATGACTCTTAACTTGTAAGATGTATCATACATATACAATGCATATTTTGTGTGCTATCAGGCCAAACTTTTTTTTTTGTTCCATTTTATTATCTGTACATGCGGGGGAAAAGCGATACTTGAGAGTTCACACATTGTCTTGCTTTAAGATGATCTTCACACCTTCTACTTATACTCTATTGGAGAATCCTAGAGTATTTATGAATGGTGACAAGTGGAAAGTGAACGTTTGACACTTAAAAATATTTGAATCAGAGTCAGAATCAGGAATACTTTATTAATCCCTGGAGGAAATTATTTAAATTATATTCTTGGTCTTGAAGGGCAATTATTACAATCATGAAAAAGTTCATGCGTTGTCTGTCGGCTCATGCGTATGACATTTGCAAAGCCACCTCAGGCAATAAGCCAAACTGTGCTGATGGAATTACACTTTGATGCAACCTCAACAAGCTCAAACACATCTGGCGACAGTCATTGCGTCAACACTCTCACACGGCAAAAGGAAGTATTGACTAATTTCTAAAATTCTAGGTTAAGCCGGTGGTTTTCACATATTGTTTCTTCAATAGTTGCAACACTCAGATCTCATATGCTGAGTCAATCATTTTCAACAATTTCTTTTTTAATTAGAATTGTTTTGTTTTTGTTTTTTATTTCAACAAGAAATAAAATCTGAGAGGACCAAGAAGTTGCGGCCAACTCTTAGCTCCGATCATACATGTGTTTTTGTGGTGAATCTAACTATGCCTGACAAGTTATAGTTGAAAGTAGAACATGTGACGAAGTTTCCTGGAAAATTTTTGATTTGTTATTTTCACCACTGCAGTTAGCCACAACCCATGTGAAAATGACATGACACATGAGCAGCATGACCTGTTGGCTTTTCCCCTAAGTTTTCTGGTGTTGGACGCACGGTTCCACAAATACAGTGAAAATTAAATTTTGTGAATTTATGGAAGTACACATTTTCACAGATACTGCTCATGATCATTTGATTAAAAAACGTTGATAGTTGCAGACAAAGGAAATCTGATATTTTATCAGACAAAACAGTGCAAACTTTATTGTGTACGTAGTGCAAATAATTTACATACACAATAATGTGTGTACATTGTTGTGTATGCCTTCTTTCTATCTAAATTATACACGATTTCACCCTATAATACAGCTGTCAAATTCCGACTCAGGTTCCTCCAAAGTTATAACACACACACACACACAAACACACACACACACACACACACACACACACACACACACACACACATACATACACAACACGTTTGTTTGACCTTTTAAAATAATACTACCTGTTTTGTTCTGTTTTGTATTTGGTTTTATCTTTTACTTTTATGAGGTCAACTTGAGTGCTTTGAAAGGCACATATAAGTGAAATGCATTATCATCATTATTATTATTATTATTATTATTAGGCACGCACGCACGCCCCCACACACACACACACACACACACACACACACACACACACACACACACACACACACACACACACACAAAGAGGAACCGAGCTTTATGGCCACAAGTAATCACAGAGGATGTGTGATCTAATTTTCTTTGACAGCATAATGTACCTTTGGATTTTTCCAAACTTTCGTCAGACCAGCGGCCTGCACCCTGCAGCTCTGAAACCACATGTGGCTCTTTGGCCCTTCTGTAATGGCTCCCTGAACCTTTCACAAAGTTATACTTGAGTAAACATTTTGTCTTGTTTTCATTTTATTTATGCACACTAAGTCAAAAGGACTTGTAACTCTTGGCCAGAAGGGGCTTTAAAAAAAAAAAACACAACTAAAATGGCTAATACAGATTTCAAAAGAAACAACTTCAAATGACTAGGATTTCTAAAAGAAAAACATGCTTTAAAATGGGGAAAACACATAAAACTCAGGCAGAATAGCTAACAACAGGTAAAATGTCATCTAAAATTGTCTTTAAAAAATAAAGAAAACTGAAAGCTGGAAAAGGTTGAAGCCTCTAATATCAAGTAAACAGCTGAAACTGTAATGAATGTGCAACATCCTAAAGTGGAATTCAAACTCCATAAATGCAACACATGACAAAGTTTAGAATCATTTATTGAAAATATATGAAACGTTAGAAGCCGTGTTTGCCTTCTTTTAAAAGTTAAATGTGTTTGGCTGCTCCAGTTATATTTGATTTGGTGGAAAGGCACAAAAACAGCTCTTTTGGTCTTAATTCTTTGTTATTTAATGTTATTTCATTCGTAATCTCAAGATTATAGTAAGTAACCAATAACCACTGTATCAGTCTTCTTTAGTTCGTACTGACAAATAGTTCAACCATTTTTAAACCTTGTTATGAAACATTTGTTGGTGAGAGAGCTTGACAGTTTTATGCAAAAAAATATGCCAAATAATGATGAATTCATCTATTTTCTAAATTGTAGAGCCACGAAAAATTGTATATTGGAGCTGAACTTATATAATTAGCAGAACTTTGCTTGACAGTACACACCAAGGATTTCATCATATCACTTTCATCCATTTTACAGTTTTATGTAAATCAGGGTCGCAAGGCATTGGAGTTGATCCCAGTTGACGATGACCAAAAGCAGCGTCGCCCCTGGACAAGGTGCGAGTCTATCACAAGGAAAACACAAAGAGACGGACAACAACAGACATTCACAATTTAGAGTCACCAATCAGCCTCAAACACATGTTTTTTAGGCTTTGTGAGGTGGAACTCTACACAGAAAAGCCCCCAAAACCCAACCTGGACTCTAATCAGGAACATTTTCGCAATGAAGTGTGAATGTGTACACCATTGCATATTATTCCATAGAGGAGTGTTAAAAAGAGACTATTGTTTACACTGAAGCAGGTCTGTCTCGATAGTCTGCTTGATAATACACACTAATACTACTTAATGAGTCTCGGAGAAGACTTAAGCTCATGAACACAAACCACTGCACACTGATACTAGCAGGCTGAGATAATGACCGTGAAGACAGAAGCTGGGAAAACCAGCAATGAATCATGAGCTCATCATCACCCAGTCCTCCTTTTTTCTTTTTTTCTTTGTCGGCTTGCAGGTATGCGACCTGACATTCATGCATTCATGTGCCGATTTAGCACAGGCAAGGCTCCATTGTCCTACACGTCGCAGCAAACAATTAGTTTCAGCCATACTGAGACTGGACTGTGATTGAAATGGCTGATCAACGACATGCGTGGGTGAGAGTTGGCCAAAGGGAGGCACTCGAAGGCAATCAGCCACTGGGGATTTTGGAAAATCTCTGGGAGTTTCTGGAGTCGATTTACAAATATCTTGGGGACAAGTTAAAAGCTGACGCCGTTTGTCCTCCCACTCACGCAGAACTTGTAGTAGGAGTACTTGTCTGAGGGCGGGTGGTCCTGCAGCATATATTCCACATGAAAACATCCCCTTTATGTTAAGCTCATACCTGCACAAGCTTGTTGGCTTGTCATAACCTGTCCCTGTACGGCCACTGAAGGGCATGTAAAACTCTGTAATTAGGTTGATTTCCATAATGTTCCACATATGTGTTTTTGAACTCTAGTAGATTTTGTATGAAGTGACGTTTTTTTTAGTTGATATTCAAGCCAAAATGTTTAAATAGAACAGGACGGCAACAGAGATGATATGGATAAGGATGATGAATATGAAGATGACTTATTGTGTGTGTAGTTCAGCATATGGAGTCAGTTTAAAGAGGGTAACAATCAAGAAAGAATCTTTCCTGCCGAGTGACCTCAGCTACAGGCTGGCAGTACTTCAAAAAGAGGGGAAAATACCAGAGGCTAGACCAGGAAAGAAATGGCAGCTGTATTTGTACAGGAAACAAGGTGATTTGAAGTAGATCACGTCGATAAACATAAATGACAACTAATGCAGAATAACAGGAAATGACTCAAAAAGAAATGCAAGAGTTCAAATAATAGTGCAACATATAATAAATGATCGCTTTCCTTCTGATAAACACCCCAGATGTAATGACTATTAGCTGAGAAAGGCTTCACTAAGTTTGTCCTTATAAGTGCCTTTTTTCAGTTTCTGGCATAAGTGAAGGAGGCAGTAATAAACAGAGAAAAGGGGCTTGACTTGTATCACAGTTTACAGCTGCAGAAGGGAAGGCTCGAGTTTCAAGGAAATATCTGCCGCCAGCATTCAACAACAGTCTTCACATTTAGATTGCATGCCTCTGTGTTCAGATTCAGATTGAATATGTCTCTCATCACGACTGTGGTGGTGCTGGGTTTGCTGACCATCTATGAAGGTGAGTGTGGCGCTGTTGAAATGTCAAAACCTTATTTCTTTAACGTTTTCTTTAAACTCATCTCGTCAGCATCAAATGCATGAATTGTATGCATTGTGTAAAGAAATGCGTGTTTCTTCTTAGTTCTGTCCAAACATTGATTTCCTTCTCTGACTTCTGAAACTTTCAGTTGCCAGTGTGGGGGGTCAGGTTGGAGATCGATGTCGATGCATCAAAAAGGAGGTTAAGCCCATCGGCCGATTCATAGCCATGTTGGAGGTGAAGCCTGCAAACTCTCAGTGCCCGGAAATTGAGATCATGTAAGTCATTAAGGGCAAAGTTGTTCTGCTAACTTGTGCTCATAAAACACTTTCGGCTTGCCCAAGGTGATTGCAATTTAGCAGGCATGAGGCGTTGCATTGTTGTTGATATTGACGAGGTTCTGTCTCTGATCCTGCAGTGCCACCCTGAAAAAGGGTGGACTAATGATTTGTCTGGATCCCAATGCTCTATGGGTCAGAAAAGTACTGGAGAAGAAAAATGCTGTGTGAGTGTTTTTTTTGTTTTTTTTTTACGATACTGTGATTACTCCTTAATAGGCCTGAGTATAGAGCACCTTATTTTAATAAGAAGAGAATGACTAATTCTTGTGTTTGTTGGCTTAAACAGTTGATGACAGTTTAATTGCACAGATTGGGCAACAACTTTCAACAGAACAGTCAGATACTGTATCTTGCCACATTTGTGCCACAAAATGATAATTCATGAGAGTCGTAACTGTCCTGCAAAGCAATTATATTGTCAGTCCTGGCTCTGGGAAAGTTTGAGGATGTTTGCAGATAGAGTATGAACCATACACCGGCTTTCTGGAGAAGTGGGGTGGGGTTGTTTGAATTCCCAGGACATTGCATGGATGTCTTCTCTGGAAGTCATCATTGATGACTGAACATTGATGAAAACAAAAAAGAAAGTGCAGCTGCATCGGGACTCAAATCAACATTAACATGCACAAAATAACCTCTGAAATACGTTGACACGCATGAGCAAACCAATAATTGACACCAAACACTCATGACCATCAGAATTAGAAAAAGAAATGGTCCAGGCCACAAGAGATCCAGTCCTCAGCATCATCATATACAACACCGTGCTGGATATTAATAATACAGTTTTTCAACATTACCTTCAGACAGAAGGATCAGCTTCTGTTGCTGCTCCTCAGAGTCCCCCAGCTTATTTTTATCAGGAAATCCAAAATTTAAAGGTTTGCCTGTTTGAAATTGAGCGGCTGTATGATTTAAACATGTGGCCCTTTAGCGCTGCCCTCAAGGTGTCACTGGGAAAATCTTTAATCAAACAAACATTACTGTTATCATGGCTTTATTACTTCCCAAATGGACGCATTTTTCCACATCAGAGTGTTTAGCACCTTGGAAGGCAGACCATGCAATTATTAATTATTATGACTTTAAAAAAATTAGTATTTGAAAGTTTAGAAATAGACTGCAAAAATATTGCTTTTATTTTCTTATCTACTGAATTCGAAATTTTGAAAAAATGTATCAAGATTTCAAGACTGGGAAAGACTTTTTTTTAAAAAGTGATGCAGCTCATAGAAATAGTAAAAAAAAAAAAAAAAAGAGAGAGAGAGAGAGAGAGAGAGAGACAAGTTTGTTAATAAACAAAACTTAGGACAACTTATGTCTGATAGTTGTGCTAATTTTTGTGTTCATGTGCCCCTTTGATAATATCAATTGCTCGCCCCTGATTTAAAGTGACGTTTAAGACTAGCGCCCCCACACTTCAATGGTGAGGACAAGAATTGCATGCAGGCCGACAACCTTCTTAAAGTGAAGGAGTGACGATTCACCCTTATGCACAAATAAAAATTTAAAAAATTCCCCCCCCCCCCCCCCCCCCTTCATGTTTGTAGATTTAAATTACTTCTGTATAACCAATGAACAGTCTGATTTATGTCGTTTTATGTGTGGCTGAATTTACTCTTTCTCTATAACATGAATATATATATGTATATATTTTCTCTATAGGCAGACAACATGAAGAAACCACTGATTTGCTCCAAACTGAAAAGAAGATATGATCTTATCATCACATTTGATGTGGGTGGCAATGATGAACAAAAGTTTGTTTTATTGAATGATACATGGCAGCTGGGATTTACAGCGGGTGATTGCTGAGTGCGGCGAGAAAGAAAGTCATGATTACGCGACATTAAAAAATAATGAGTCTGCTCGCTATTAAAAAGCTATTTTGTATGTGATTAAATACCTGTGTTAAACGTGAATCATGTTTTCCCCCAGAAAATTATATATATATATACACGCACACACACACATAGATATAATCACTGAAGAGTTAATGAGCAACAAATGTGCATATCCTGTTTTGTTCCTGTTTTTGTAGCACACAGCAAAAAAAATGAGGTCACAAGCTGAAAATAAATGTGAGTTGCTAAACAGAATGACACTGAACAGAATAGAATGATAGTCTTTTGTTCTGCTATTTAACAGGTCATCTTCAGTCCTTTTTTTGATGGCAGGGATTGATTTCAACACCTTAAGTCATGAACATGCCTGTGATAAATATAATCTTCAATTATTAATCTGCCTTACAGTCATTCTGTTTGTACCTCTTTCTAGATCATCACCGCCTTTCTGTGTATTTATTCCATTATTAAGAAGCAGCAAGGAAAACAAGAAAATCACATCTTCTCTGCAAAATGTGGTTGAAAAAGGTTTTCATTTTGATTTTGTAAGAGAGAAAGCGAGTACTGACCTTTAATATGTGATGGCTTTTTGTTTTTTTCTTCTTTAATTGCTGATGCTTTTATATGCTACACTTGCAAAACATGAGACTCTTCTTGAGACGTTTGGTGACATCAAACATACAATACATTTTAAAAACTACAGCAATATTACAGCTGTGGGATCACAGTATATTTCATTGTTTGGTTCATCAAACCTGACATTTTCATGTTGGAGTTAACATAGTTTTTTTCCTCCAGCGGTCAGAAAAGCTCTCTGTTTTTTTGTCTGTGAAAAGGGCAAACTCAATAACTCACTAAGTCCTGCAACCAAACGGCACTTTAAAACAAAAGAGGATCATTTGGAAAATTCCACTGTCCTATCTAAACAGTTCTGTGTCTCTTCATACGATTGCGTCTCCATCATAGACACACAAGCACCATCTCTATTCAGCTGGAAACATCATTTTGAGGAGGTCATTTTGCTGTTTGCGATGGAGGAACGCGAACACACTGTAAATGCCAGAATACAACTCAGAAAAGAAGAACTTTGTGCTGTGTCTCCTATAACCATGTCATACATAGCAGGAATGTCCCATCAAATAGTCAGTGGAAGGACAACGCCACCTCTTGGGCAAAGATGCACTCTATCAGGACGATCTCAGGTTATTTTCAGCCTTCTGCAGAGCTGGGTGACTCATTCAGGAGTGTTGGTATAGGGAACATCTAAGGCATGGTGGGTGGCTCACACACCGACACAAGCATCATAACAGAAACTATAAGAGGAAGAAAAGCGGAAAAAGAATGCATCATTAATTATTTTAGTGCTAATAATTCTAAAGAAAACTCAATAGTAATATTGATTCCCAATCTATACTGAAAGCAGGAAGAAAAAGTGTATAAAACCACAAAAAACAGGTACAATGAAACATAAATAATGTGTCACAATAACAACTTCCCACTTTCATTTCTGCAATATTTTCTTTCCTTGCTCTGACTCTTCTGTCTTTTCAGCCCCAGCCACTACCACATATCCTTCTGTAACCCTTACTTTCCGACAAACCTTTTTATACCCTCAGGGGAAAACCCACTGTTTCGTCACGACCTGAGGAGCGTTTATCTCAGCCCATTCTCCTGCATTCCTGGCCAAGACGTATAGGGTTTCAGAGTCATTTCCAGGCAGGCAGTGCTTACCTGTTGTGAACCCTTGACTAAGTTACAGCTGTAAAAACTCCTGACTAATTTGTCAGTCAGAGGACATCGGTATCAACTTTTATGTTTGCTGCTTTAAGTAATTTAAAATAAATAATTTGGGCCTTTAATATGAACATAGATTTCTGTCTTTCTCTTGTAGCTGAGTATTATTAGTCTTCCATCACAAGAAAGATCGAATTACTTCTAATGCTCTTGTCTGGTCGTGATCAACTATATTGTTGTCAATTTGCTGGATCACTTTGCCTTTTAAAGACCTAAAAACATCTAATCCAGAGGGAACCCTGCCAAGTCAGCACCAAGTACTTTCAATACTTTCATCATTATTTAATTTGTTTATTTCATGAGACAATATCTAAGGATAATATTAAACTATTACGTCTGATCATGTTTTTCTTGAAATTTGATGATGGGGGACTGTGTTGTTTTCTCTTTTCTGGGAACATACACTCAGGTCACATGATAAGAGAATATCATCATGGGGTAAAGAGCGCACTTCTCTTAACAAAGGAAGCATTTCATGTGGAAGAAGAACTTAATTTCTGCTGACATTAAGACTTGTGACTTCCTGTGCATTTTTATTCAGAATTTAAAAAAAACAATGGTATATGAGATAATACATCAGACAATCTTGTCTTTTTGTGTCTGGTATTTCGTCATAATACAATGGCTTACAAAAGTATTCACACCCTTGACTTTTCCCACATTTTGTCACATTATAACCACACATGTAAATGTATTTTATTGGGATATTATGTGACAGACCAACATAATGGGCCTGATAATTGTGATGTAGAAGAAAACCTTATTGACAATCACGGCTGCAGGTATTTTGGGGTCTGTCTCTACCAGCTTTGCACTTTTGCATTTAGTGACAGATTTTTTTTTTGCCCATTCTTCTTTGCAAAATAGCTCAAGCTCTGTCACACTGGATGGAGAACATCTGTGAACAGCAATTTTAATTCACTGTAAACATACTCATTAAACAGTGATAAAGACCTGGATGATTACACAACTATAATGTAAAAAAAAAATAAACTTAAACTAAATCTAATTTTCTCTGTTCTGTCCTACATTTTTTACAATTTGAGGCAATGTTGTTTACACACTTCATAAGCATGAATAGACTGGATTCCATTTTGAAAATAAAGATCTTTTTTTTTTTTTTTTGCATATCTTGATTCATGAGGCTGTTGAAATATAAATGAGTAGAGCTTCATCTCGACAGCAGACGGTTTCTCTAATATCAGTGGATTAAAAAGAATATCTGAATAATGGCATGGACCTAGTTCATTGCTGCGTCCTGCTTTTGTGCCCACTAGCTAAAAGAGACAGTTAAATGCAGCCATAATTAATATCACTATCGTTGTCACAACCAAAAGATTATCTAAGTCACTCATAGAGATGTTCCAATGTGAATATACAATCCAGTCACAGACACACATGAAGACAATGCAATAACTAGCAATGCGCTACTCATTATTTGTTTTTATTATAATTTGATCATCTGTAGAAAGCTGTTTTTTTGATTTGCTAGTATCTATTCAGATACAATACAGATCACATAGATCATAGCAATTAAACTAAATTGAACACACCTAATAAAGACCACTGGCCCCCATCAGACGCAAATATAGTATACTGTCTGACTACTCAGAAAGGTGAGCTGTTTCTTCAAGTGCCGTGTCCACCCTGGACATCACCTCTTCTCCTGGTTCCCATCTGGCAATACATCAAAAGGCAATTTCTAACGTCAAGCAGTAAAACCACCCCACAGCTCTTAAATCTATATTTATATTCCCTAATGGAAATGGAAATGCGAATCCCCAGGAATGAAGCACCACAACAATGTTGTGTGTTGTTACCAACACATGAAATTAAATCTGACTTAATATTATAATCAAACAAAAGGATTTACTTTTTGATTTTATGAACTTGAAATCCAATCATGGCCCCTTGTCTAATGAATAGTGTTGCATTCCTCGAGAGTGGTCTAGCTATCAAAACTTTTCTTGAGAACACATTTCCAAAGTCTTGGTCTCGACTCGTTCTCTGCCCCTTAAAATCTTGGTCTTGGTTTGTCTCGGTCTTGAGATGCTCTGGTCTTGGTCTTGACTCGTGTCTCGAACTCCTAAAGTCTTGGTCATGTCTTTGGATACTCTCAGGTTAGGTGGTCTTGACCACAACACCACTGAAGGGTTAAATGTGTTTTGTATTTATTCATTTTGCATTTCCAGCTTAAAGTGTTCTTGTTTTTGAAGTAAATCTTTTCTATTCTATGATCATTTTCATCCTTTCATTGTAACATTCATGGGCCTTTGTGTTTGCCAAAATATTCTTAACAGTGAGAAAAAAAAACAAATGTTAAAAAAGAGCCATCATTATTTGAAAAGCTTTTTCAACTTACCATCTCATAATTCTTGTGCCTGCCTTAGTGGCAAGGTGGGGAGATTACTATCCTAGGTGGTCGTTTAATCTTATTATTGTGTTTATGCTGAGAGGTATTTACACATTTGTGATCCAAATCTTTATTATTATTACGTCCACTAAGGACATAATACAACCACTGCCGTATATTTATCCGTCTGTATGTCTGTTTGCAAGATTATGTCAAAGCCACTGCATTGACTTTGTAGAAAAGATATTAGGCCACAGAAGATTCCATAAAATTTGAAATGGAATCCGAAAACTTTCTTTTTCTTTTCTGAGGTCAACCTTTGGTGGACGTCAGAAATCTCTAATTGCTCTTGTTGTTGTTGTTATAATTTATTTTTGAATCATTCAAATGTCAAAACTTTCACGTTTTTCCGGACACTGTTGCTATGCTGTATGCTTTTGATATCTTTAACCGTTTCTGAATAAATCGCAAAAAACTACAGAGAAATGTCCCATACAAAGCGGATGGGAGAGGCACCTCGTGGAGGAGATCAGAGATCAGCTTCTGTTCCCCAGATTTCCACTGGAATTTTCGAGTTATAACATAAAACCTCCTCATTTTGATTTTGATTTGTTTTACTCACGTGTAACTTTTCTTTTCTTTTCTTTTGTTTCGGTGGCGGAAATGTGCTTCCATACCTGCTCCTATCTGAGTCAGGAGAATGGAACGCGGTGGGAATAGTTCCCTGCTCTCTGGAGAGATGTGTCCGTAAGGGCAGAAAGAAAGTCAACGCCTACTTTTGGGAAGCGGAAGATGGAGACGTGTGTGTGTGTTCGCCCGGGGTCTTTTCCGTCTTTTGAGCTCCAGTGTTTTCGACGGCACATCTGCAGGCACCATGGCCGACCGTGAGGAGCTGCTTGGGGGCTGCGAGCACCCGGCTCTCTGCGGCAGACTGCTCGGATCGCTGCTCCCGGCCTGCAGCCGACATGTGTTGATTCTTGTTCCGAACATGGAGAGCTGCTGAAAACACAAAGGTAAGGCTGATGGTTTTCTTGTCGGGGCCAACGCTGAGGACGAGCGGCGCCTCGCGACGAGCTCATCCAAACTTTAGCGACAGATCGCAGGAAATCTTGGTGCAAAACGTGCGATGGGGTTTAAAGAAATGTGCGTCGCAGCGCGTCGTTTCTCCGCAGCGCTGCTCTCTGGTGTGTGTTTATGTGTGTCTATTAATGAGCGCAGTCGCGGATCTGTGCTGCTGCTGTTGTTGTGTAAAAAATGGCTTTTTTCCCCGCTGTGGCTGTCTCCAGGTGCCCCTCCCGTCACGGTGCGTCTCCGCTGCCATGGAGGTGGGCAGCCTCCCCGTGGAGCTGTGGCGGGTGATCCTGGCCTACCTGCCTCTGTCCGACCTGGGCCGCTGCTGCCAGGTGTGTCGCACCTGGAGGGAGCTTGTGCTCTCTCTGGACAACACCCGCTGGAGGCAGCTCTGCCTGGGCTGCCCCGAATACAGACACCCCAACTGGCCCAGCCAGCCCCACCTGGAGCCCCCCTCCTGGAGGGAGGCCCTGAAGCAGCACGCCCTCGCCACCCGGACCTGGACCCGAAATGGACCGGAGCTCCAGGCCTCAGCCTGCCTGCTCTTTTTCAGGAGACGTAAAGACCGCAGGGTCTGGCATGTGGGCCCCGGGTATGAGTTTGAGACCCTTCGAGGGGCGCTTGGCGTGGCGGGGCCATATGATCGCGTGGTTCTCCATCCAGGGGTGTATGAGGAGCAGGCTGAGGTGGTGTTGAAGGTGCCAGTGGAGCTGGTGGGGCTGGGGCGACTGGGCGAGGTGGCCCTGCTGGTGTGTGTGGAGCAGCAGTGTCCCACTGCCAGACTCTGTAATCTGGTCTTCATGCCACCCTGGTTCTCCACTGTTGTCTACAAGGTGAGATAACAGTTGGTCAGTGTATTGACATCCATTCACTCTCCGTCCTCACTTTATCCAAGTCGGTGGTGCGTTGGCTGGATTTCGTATCGGCCAGTGGTTCTCCGCTGGGGACCACCAGAGAGTTTGCGGGCCAGGGGGATGGCTTTTCTCAGAATGACTTTTTCAAAAAAAAAATTCGGAATAAATCAAAATATAGAAGGATGGAAAAACAGTTATTTTATTCTAAAATATTTTTATTGCTGATTTGTGTTTGCGAGTGATTTAAATGATAAAGACCAAAATTATTCTAAATTAGAAGCCTTCAGCCAGCACTAGAGGTTGTACTTTTCATTGCCTATATCCCTCAAAAGCCAATAACCTTTACGTCTTACAATGTGGAAAAGATTTCAAACTTTCAACCATAAATCACGAAATGCCGTTAGGCAAAACATGCACAAGAGTTGGGGGCAAAATATGGTTCAAGCTCTGTGAGGGGTGAGCTCATGCTTCCACACTTTGACAACCTTTTATCTAGGTTAACGTTGGGCTAGAGCAGGGGTGTCAAACTCAGATCCTCGTGGGCCGCAGCCCTGCACGTTTTCAATGTCTCCCTCCCCTGAATGTCCTGATGGTTCATCACCACATTCAGCACAAAGCCAGATAACGAGCTGCTCATTGCAATCAGCTGTGTTGAAGCTGGGAGACATGCAAAACGTGCAGGGCTGCGGCCCTCGAGGCCTGGAGTTCGACACGTGTGGGCTAGAGGCATGGTACACCATGGAGGAGTTTCCAGGGGTCTTACTGACAAACACACAAAAACAAACACACGGTGACTAGTTGACTTAGTGTGAATGTCCTTGGAAAGCGCAGCACCCGGCGTGAACCCACACAGACACTTACAGAAAGCCCCCAGCCCTGAAGCAAACTCATAGCTTTCCTCTGTGAAGCATGAGGGCTAAAAACTAATCAACCACACTGTGTCAGCGTGGCTGCTGAGTGAAATGACTTCTTAGAAATTTCAAAATGTGGTTTCACTTCAGATGTGTTTGTTTGATGTGTTTAAAACAAAGTCTGTTATTTGTTGCAGTTGGAACCCTTTTACCAGCCAAGACAAAGGAGACAAGTTTATTTGTTCCCCTCAGGCTGGAGGTCAAAGAACATCGGTGGCAGAACCATTAATAATTACGAATAGCTTCTATCTTAGGCCACTGGTCCGACAGGAATAACGAACTCTCTCAGTTGCACGTTATTGTTTTCTGTGTATTTTAGACTTTTTTTATGTTTCATATTTTATTGCTCTTGTGGCTCAATTTGGACGTATTTTTTTTGTCAGGATTACCATTGCAAATACGCATCACTACGTCTACTCCCAGCTCACTTTGGTGAATTATTGTGTCAACACCTTGTGGGATGTTTTCTGTTTGTTAGTTTCCAAAAAAAGACTTTGGTACGGTTTGATTATAGCACGAATGCAGGCAGCACAGACATCCAGACTCAAACGGGCACATTCTCACTACTATGAGATGAGAATGACTTCTGTGCAGTCCCAGCTCAGATTAAACACATCTAATCGGAGCAACTGGAGGATGGGACGAGTGTCGGAACCGCTTAGTCCTTGCAGCAATTTTTTTGTGCAAACCTAGAAATTCCTCTCATTTTGAACTCTCTGCTGGTAATAAAAATACCACAGCAATTCTTCTGTATCCACATATATCTTTGCAACAGCATGTCAAATTGAATACCCCCCCCCCCAATCTCTCTGACTCAATTCACCTGCTCTCTCTCTCTGCTCTCCTCCAGACATCATGGGGCCACGTGCAACTGGACAACTGCAACTTCGAGGGCGCTCAGCTGCAGATCCGGGGGCCAGGAACATGCCAGGCTCGGTTCTGCTCCTTCTCACAGGGCAGCTCGGCCCACTTGATGGGTGTAGTCCTCAGTTTGTTGGACAACTGTGACTTCTCAGGAAGTGACACGGCTTCCGTGACTGTGGAAGGCCCCCCAGTGTCGGAAAGGAACTGGGCCTGTAAACATCTGGCTGCTTTGACCAGGACGTTCCCATCGTGTGCCATGACCGGGTCGAGCAGCTCCCTCAAATTCCCTCAGGCAGCCTCTGCTGGTGGACCTCAACCTCCTGCTGCTCATGCTAAAAATGAGCCTGCGAACACAGAGGACTGGAGGAGAAGGACCGGGGTGGATACGGTGTGTCCAGGCACAGTGATAGAAGATGGCTGGAGTGACGGCGAACGCAGCGAGGGAGAGGAGGATAACCGAGACGGAGGAGACACCAACAACGCCAAAAATCAATTTATTCTGAATTACAAAATCCCGTGTGACCATCATGGTCTGTCACATTTGCTCAAACCCCAGCCAGATGGCTCTCTGCCACTCGCCTCATCCCCTGATCCCCCATCTGTGACCCCCGTACCCCTCACCCTTCAGCAGGAATTAGACAGGGACCCAGAGGCTCAAATGTTGGCAGCAGCCACTCTTGGCTGCATCCTCCGACGCTGCCTCTTCAGGGACGGAAAGGGCGGCATGCACTTGTCTAATTATGGACAGGCTCGGCTGGAGGAGAATGTGTTCCGCGGGCTGAATTACGCCGTTCGCTGCATCCAAAACTCCACAGTAAAAGTTCTTTTAACTTTGTTTGAGAAGAGTGAAATTCATCATGTCTAGAGTTTCTAATCTAAGATGTATTGTGTGAACTAAAAGCAGTAGCTCACATCATTAATAATTAATCAGCAGTTTCATGTTCACGCCGTCACCTGAGCTGCCTCTTTCTGTCTCCCTTTCTTCAGATAGTGATGCTGAGAAACGAGGTGTGTGAGTGCCGTGCGTCAGGTGTGTTTATGCGCCTTTCTGCTCAGGGCCTCATAGCAGAAAACAACATCCACTCGAACGGAGAGGCGGGACTGGACATACGAAAAGGGGCTAACCCCACCATTGTGGTAATCACGATTACTACTGTATCTTTTCATATTTCTTCTGTGGGGAAGAATGCCTCCACAATCGGACATAATAAGCCTGACACAAAGTCCAGTTATAACTTCAGGTTTCAGCTGCATCTTGTAACCAGTTGTCATGGATAACATCATTTCTTCTGGAGCACCAATTTCTATCACATGAGAAACTCACTCAATATGAGTGAAAGTTTGTTTTTTCTTCAGAATGAATACATAGATCACGTGAGCATTTATATAAACAAAATAGGAAAATTACTTCTCTTGCATTTTCTTTGAAATACACATTTTGTATACTGTACGCATACGCCCAAAGTCAAGTGGTTTCAATTGTGTCTTTGCTACAATTAGTTTTACTCTCTTATTTCACAGTGCAACAAAATACACAGTGGTTTGCGTTCTGGGGTTGTTGTGCTTGGCAATGGAAAAGGCTCAATTCGGAGCAACCAGATCTATAACAACAAGGAAGCCGGTGTGTATATCCTCTTCAGTGGAAATCCTGTGGTGAGGTAGGTCGAACACGTCCAACATGTAACTTGACCCGTGTAGCACCTTTTAGAAAGGTTTTCTATGTTAGAACTAAAGTCACTGGCTCACACATCAAATTGAAAAAGCAAGGCCTTTCTCCACATGTATTAGTAGAAATGAGAAATTACAAGATGACTCTTTATTCTAGGTCCAGTGCAGTGGGTTTTTTTTATAATTATTGAGTCGTATTTATTATTTAAGTATTAATGCTTGTGCATCTGACATGTTAACAGGTACTATGAAATATTATATATAACAAACTCTTCTTCGTCAGTGAAAATAAAACTATTTTAACCCAGTCTGGAGGCTAAAAGTGAAATGCTTTTGGGTTGTTTTAGTTATTTTGCATTTATTTGGTCTGTTTAGAATTTCAAGCGGCAGTCATACAAAAAGCCCATACCACCATTTGTGTCAGTTTCTTTGCAAGGTTCAAAATCTTCACTCGAAAAGGGAAATTGTGACATTTGAGTGGTTTGATAACTTCATGTCTACCAAGAGTGGCGCAGTGCAGAGAAATATTGCTGTTGCTGGGGATAACGGAGTATTTTGCATGTAATGTGAGGTGTTGCATAATGTTGTAAGATGTGTGGCTGTGGGTGGAGGCGCTAACATAAACAAAGCAACCTGGTACTCTGCAAGCATAATATCAAAACTTGTGAATTTCCTTAAGTTATTTTCTTATTGTCTGTCTGACCCCCATTGGGGGGGGGGGGGGAGTAGAATAAACTACAATCATCACTGTCTTCTTGTGTCTTAGTGGGAATCACATCTTTCAAGGCCAGGCAGCAGGGATCGCTATAAACGAGAACGGCAGAGGGATGATAACAGGTCAATTGTTTTCCATCAGTTCTCATTCATCGCAATGTTTTACTCTTGTACTTTGTTAACATGATTCATTCTGATTTTAGAGAACGTTATCAGAGAGAACCAGTGGGGCGGTGTGGACATTCGTAGAGGCGGTGACCCCATCTTGAGGAACAACTACATCTGTTATGGCTACTCGGATGGCGTGGTGGTTGGAGAGCGAGGACGAGGACTGATCGAGGGAAACCATGTCTACTGTATGGAATTAATCATATCGGAACACACAATAAATGCTTACACAAATGTCTTTCCAACAGCGATGTTACAGGTGTTTTCTCTGCTTTCTTCAGGTAACAAAGGCTGCGGTGTCTGGGTCATGTCCTCCAGCCTCCCACAGCTCCTGGGGAACTTCATCGTCCATAACGGCATGTACGGGCTGGCGGTGTTCTGCAGGAAGGACCCAGATAACATGGATGCCAATCAGGGGAACTGGCTGGGGCAGGAAGGGATTGGCGGTGATGGAGTCAGCGGAGAAGGAAGAGATGGGCAGGAAAACTTTAATGAAGAAGGGGATTTGTTTGCTTGGGAGAACGATCTGGAAAGTGAGGACGAGCGCCACTCTGCCCGTCGGTGCATCAGCATGGCCCTGGTAGAGAGCAACTGCATGAGCTACAACGGAGGTACTGAATCAATCTGCTGCGTGAAATACAAAGACGTCGCCCCCTCTCCATCACTGATGTTCTTGTCATCCATCTGTGTGTCTCTGCAGCAGTCGGCCTGTATGTCAAGAGCAGTGAGGCCCTGAATGTCATTGCCAACCTCATAAACAACAACCGTGGTCCCGGTGTGGCTGTACTGCAGAGCAGTCAGCTGACCCGGCTCGTGACAAACTGCATCCTCGAAAACGGTCGGGGTGGCGTTACCGTGGAGAAAGACTGCAGGGTGGAGCTGCGTGGTAACGGCATCTATGAAAACAGCGGCCATGGCGTCAGTTTCAGCAGCAGTGGACAGATTGTGGAGAACGATGTGGTTGGAAACCGTGGATGTGGGATCCAGATCTCTGGAAGTGCTGATATTAAGGTCAGATTGAGTGGAGAGGGTGTTTTCACACTTGTCACATTTGTTGTGGTTAAAACTAAGCCTGGTGGCATTGCTACGTTGGTGTGGTATATTTGTGGAAGTGTGAATGCTTCCATCCACACTCTGCTGCACACCCAAAAATCATGCAAATGAAATCTGGTGGCAGTTTGCTTGAAATGTGAACAGCACAACAGTGACCAAAGATCTTTGAACACACAGAACGTGACTACTGAGTTGATGAACGCCACAAAAGAAATCCGGCCATGGTTTTGTCCAATTAAAGATGGAGAAATGTGTTAATTTTCTCAGTGACGAGAACAAAAGCTAATTTATTTCTGGCCCGTATGAATTGTGTAACCTTTTGTGCACTAAACCACCCCTGCTTTAAATTTCTGGCCAGTAATTCTCTGCCACCACATAAAGAAAGTGCTGCTCATATGATGCATTTAGAAAAAGGTGTGAGGTCTCCCTGCAAGAAAATTCTCATCTCGTTTTTGTTTTTTTGTCTAGGTAATGCGCAATCGTGTCCAACCAGCCCAGGGCTGTGGCATCGCTCTGCTGGGGCCAGTGAAAGGTGTCGTCCATGACAATATCTTATATCAGGGCCACCCTGAAAACAAAAAATCACTGCTCCATATGGATCCTGCCAATGACAGCTGTGTGTTGCGCAACAACAGTATTCTGAGGCACAACAGGTAACTTGGCAACTGACACAATGTTCACTTATGTACGTTTTCCCCCTTGCTGTCCGCGCTGCAGTTGTAATTAACATTAGTGCAGTTCACAGAAACCTTCCACTCAAATCTACGTGAAGCGTATAGAGAAGATGGGTGAAAGTCTGAGAAAGGGATCTTTTTCTTTTGTTATTCTATAGCTGTACATCTATTCCTCCCTGGGTTTTGGAAAGTCCTCCTGCTCGCCCACAGGCCACCACTCCGGCTGGCCTCAACTCATCCCAGTACCCGTCCCGACTTGGCATCTCCATGACGACGAGGATCAGCGCAACTGTTGAAAGCGGCTGCCACAGCGGCAGCAAGTTCTGCTCCATCCTGTGAAACACTATCAATATACTCTAATAGGATTGCTGAAACCAAGAGGTCTACATCCGTGGAAGATCATGATGGAGATCTTTCATAAAAGGCCCATCTGGGTGGAGTTAAACTTTAGAAGAAGCAGAAGGTGGCACCACGAACACTGAAGTGGCCGTCCGCTTTCCAGTGACACACTTGTGAAATCTTAAATTGGACTTTTAGAATTTTATGGAACCCGAGTACGTCAATTGTCTTACTAAACTTTCACTATCCATTTCAGCACAAAAGCTTTACCTTCGACTTTTCATCTTGCACTGTTTGTTTGGTCAGTTAGCTTCTGAGATTTGCTGGTTAGGACGTGCACATTTATAAATCCTAACAGGAGTCCAAAGGCTTCAGACATGCCAGCTTCATACATGGTGCAAAGTAAAGCTGTGCCTTGTCTGATTTCTTCATTCAATCGATGATTGTAGCTAGGATAAAGGTGTGTATAGTGTGATGGTGGATATGCAAAAAAGTCAAACAAAGCCAAACTTAAACTCCTGCCTCTTGCACAGAGGTGCTGTTTCCAGGTGAGTTTCGTGTTTCTTGTCCAGAAGTTTTAAAATTCAGTGAAAAAGTGAAAATTACTGTCGTGTTGCAGTGATGCACTCGCTTGGAAACAGCCCGTCAGAAGGATGAAGATTTTTAGTGTGCAATATGTGATGTCTACAAATGTGCCTATACGTTTCAACTGTGTCCGCTAGATGTTCCGCCATCTAGAAGTTGTTTACAGCTCATTAGTATCTTGAAATATAAGCATTACCCAATGATATCATGTACAACATAATTTTAACCACTTTATTTGTCTACAAAAACAATAATAAACATGCCTCGTTTGCTGACTTTCTGTTAAGACTTCTTTTGCTCCTCAGTGCATCTTCTTGCGTTTCCGTCTTTCGCTGAACTGATCGTATTTGACTAGCGGTAGAACAAGAGCGGCCTGCTTGTGGTCGTCTCGCAGTGCGGCGTCCTCAGCTTTGTCCCGGGGAGTTTTCATTAGGGTCAGTCCCATGGACTTGGCAACTTCAGTCATCCTATAATAAAACACATGAAGCAGTTATATTGGCAGACAGCATCTGTCCTGCCTTAGAAACAGGCTCTTCCTTTTCACAACTGTCACATTACTTTCTGAAATATGGCAGAGGAGGTAAATGTACTGATGACAAAGACACCATTGACTTAAAAATTGATAAAGCTGCACATAAAGACTTTCTTCTTACTTGGCCTCGGTAATTCCCAGATCACGGTGCAGTAACGTGAGATCAGCAGTCATATGACCCATATGCAGCAGCAGCACCAAGCAGTAAGCTGCTAACTTGGCTCGCATTGACGATGACACGATGTTCTGGACCCTAAAGTGAAAACACGAGGTGCAAAGTGATATTTGTATACATTTGAAGAGCCAAAACAATCAGACCACACATACATTCATGACATGAACAAGCCATTTCTGTTGTGCTTCACAGTTGCTCAGCGGTGTATTGGTTGGTACTCCATCATTGTGAAAATATCCACACAGCTTTTCTCCCACAGTCTGAAAAAATTAATTTCTCTCTTATGTAACACATGGATGCGTGTGTGGTCGTCTGTCTGTGTGTTTGGCCTACGAGAGACGGTCAGCCTGTGGCACCATGCAAGGAGGAGAGAATATCCATGTGAACTACATGCCCTGGATTTGTTCGTCTTAAAGTGTTTAATGCAATGTTTAACAAACGCCCTGTGCATGGTGAGTATATTGTCACTTGCTGTGTGAAATATCTGAACAGGTCGCTTACTTTAGATTTTTTATAAACGTCTGCAGTTTTGTGAATGTTTGAATGGCTTCAAACATAAGTTTTAACACCGCCACTGACTGCGCCGTCAGTCCATCTTTCTAAAAGACGGAGTGTTTAACAGTCCCTTAAGATGCTGACATACAAATCGATGCATTGGCTCAAAAGTGGAAAAGGGCATGTTGAGCGAAAAAACCACAACATAGTCATCCCGTTAAGGTTCCTCTCTGTACTACTGTCAGTGTGAAGCCTACAATACAAGTAAGGGCCAGTCTATAAACACAGAGGAGACCCATTTTCCTACTTTAGGTAAAAAAAAAAAAAAAAACATGCGTTAGCTTATTAGACAAATTCTCGTTATTATAGCATTTTACTTTCTTGTGGGAGAAAACACTGAAGACTAACTAATATGACAATAAGACAAAAGCATAAGAAAAGTATTTTGAGAAACATCCTGATTCACACAGGTGTACCATTCTGTATGAGACTCATCACCACTTTGCTCATGTCGATCTGAAATGTGCCGAAGGAAGTATGTCAATTCAAATAAGTTAAAACGTATTTTTTGTTGCAACAAAATCCGATTGTCGACACGACGTCTGCACGTGAACCAACTTCAACAGATTCGGTTTCCTGAAAAGATGGACCACGGCAAATGTCTTCACAGCTTCATACCGGCCATTGTTGAAGGTCTCCACGGTGAAAGTTCTCATCAGCTTGTTCTGAATGATGCGGGGGCAGTCGTCCTCCTGTCCGACTGCAGACATAAAACACAAGCTGTTATCTGCCTGAATGAGGACGGCAAGTTTGTTACCCACAAATATGAGAACAGTATTCACATTTTCTGGTGACGCTCCTCTGCCTGGAGAGTTTGAGCAGCAGAGAAAGATAAAAGGCGCATCGAGCCGTTTTGTCTCTCAATTCATCCGCCGTTGGCATGTTATCCAAATGCCTCAAGACAGACAGGCACCTGCAGTAAACAGCAAAAAAAACAAAACAAAACAAAAAAAATTGCGTTGAAACATAATAATAAGATAATCTGTCTGAGAAAGAATGAGTCCTCTGTTATCTTACCCTCCTTCATTTCTCATATTCTGCAGCTCCTCTGGGGTGAGTGCTGCAATCTTCGAACCAGCCTGCTCCAAAGCACCGAACTCCACCGGACTCAGGACTGTCGATACGGATTCAAGGCGAAAATCTCAACAAACTCTGACGAAACTCAATGAAGAAAACTAAAAAAAAAAAAAAAAGCTACACTAAACAACCACACGCTGTTGTGGTGCAAGGAAAAAGATACGCTCATCAAATGGATAGACGTTCTCTCGGGTGTCGGCGTTCACGTTGCAGGGGGGAAGGTGAAGAGACAGGTCACCCTGGGACTCGATCTCAGCCACCTCATGCTGGAGAGCTGAAGAGAGACGGCAGACAAATAATTAAGGTAGGATTCTGCGGGTTTTTTCTCCTCTGTCATCTTCGGAAGGCTTGGCTTTCTGGGATATAACAGCAACATTTGACCGATTCAGCCCGACTTCCTCAAAGTTCCAAGTCACAAGAATAGTCTTAAATGTTGTGAAGCTGATCGTTCTGCCAGGGAGAATCAAGATATCGTGAGATCGAGTGTCCAAAAAGTGATTCTGTGCCCACAATGGAATGCTCGGGAGTTTCCTTGACTGCAAAGTCGTCAACAAACCGGGGGATGTTCCACGAAATTTAAATCCTTTGTCCCATGTGGATTCTGGTGGAGTAACTTCAAGGAAAACAACGGTTACAAAGAAATAATCTACCTCACACTAATGTCTTTATTTTTTGTGCATAGTTTACAAACTCTTAATCCTGAAATCAGGACAATTTTACATCCTTCTCTAACAGAAATCTATTAACCATAATCCCTTGTTTTCTCTGATGAACTATTGCAACAAGACAAAGACGTTTATTATGTCTGCCAAGGACATTATAAAATCATCGGCATATATTTTTTCAGTTTGCTGTTTGAACGATTACGTCAAAACTACTGCACAGATTTTGTAGAAATGTTCCCCACAGTTAGATGTAAGGCCATTGAAGATTCCATTACATTTTGGAGGTGTTCCGGATTCTGTATCCGGTTTTCATTTTAAAAGCTTTACGTCAAACCTACATGACAGATTTTCACCAAATTTTGGCGGACGCTAGAAAACTCTGATTACTCCTGTCAACAAAATGAATATTGTTGGGAGTATTCTGAGTTCTGTGGTGCAAACATGTGAGTGGTAAAAAGACGGTGCAACCTACCTTCCAGGCCCTTCTTGTCGATCACAGTGTTGGCAGCTGAAGTCACTGCATGATGCAACGTGTCACTGCCCACCTGATTCAGCCTGCGGGAGCTCAGCGCTCGCTTCTGTTTATTGGTGCCAAAGGCTTCGATCAATGAGTCAACCTAAAGAGATAAAAGAAATCTGTGAAATATCGATTTTCTTTTCTTGTTCACTCTTTTTTTTTTTAATTCCAAGAAAGAAAAACATGGTTATCATCATACCTTGTCTCTGTAGGACTGAGAAGCATCCGCAGATTTAACACTCTCAGTTGTCTCTCCTGGTGACAAAAGATCACACAATCACAAGACTTACCAACAAAGCACAAACTGATTTCTTACAAAATATGAGCTCTTGTTTTGAAAGAGTTTGTAGCTGACAGGCTTCATATAATTGGCTAATTCATTCAGTAAACTAATCATAAGTGATGCTTGGTGGAAGTGTGGTAAAAAATAAAAATAAAAAGCTTTTACCTCACATTGAGAATATGTCTGGTTTGAGTCCCACAGGGACATTCCTGCGTTAGATTTTCATTTTCTCAGAAAGCATGGAATGCAGAAAGCATGGGTTTTATCTTGAATTGGTGACTCTAAATTAGGTGGAAATCTGTGAATATGTCTTGTTTCTCTGTGTCTTTCCTGTGATCGACTGGTGACAGTCTCCAGGACATAAAAGGTAGCTTATGTCCTAGAGACTGATAATCAGCTATGATTGCCTCTGGCAACTGGATAAAAATGGAAGGAGAGTGTTGTTGTTGTTTTTTTCCTTCCGTTACCTGGTATTACAGGTTGCATGTTGAACAGCAGTGCACTGTGGACTTCCATTTGGTTGGTCTGTTTGTTCAACACCCCAACATAATATCTGAAGAGACACCAAACTGCACACTGACTCACTCATCTTCACAGGTATCACAGTGTCATGCTGCAATATGCTTTATTCACCTACTTGGAAAGGCTGTTACATTTCATTGATCCCGTTCCAAAAGTATGTCCAACATAAGACAGTCTGTCTGACTCAGCCACCTAAACACAGGAATAAAAAAAGTCATTAAAGCAGTGAGAGAATATTTGAATAAATAAATTAAAAATGAAAAAAGGCAGTGTGATCATCTTCACCAGGATTCGTCTGCTCTTTTTTCTTGGGTTCTTCTCGTCCATATTCTTGTACAGTGTGAAATCCAGTTTGTCTTCGTTTTTGACGTTTCCATTTGAGAAGCGAACTATGTGATTTTGGAGGGTTTAAGGTAAGAAACAAACCGATTACGATTACAACAACCACAACAATTGACTCTACTCTAAAACCCAAATAGATTCATCGTTTTAAGCCTTGCGATAAAGCACGTGAGAGAAGCAGTCATAAGTCAACAACAAACGCCATGCTCGCGTGTGCGGACGAGACACGTGCACTGCAAAACACAACCAAACATTAACCATCAAGGATATAATAACCTGTCCGCTTTACAAACACAAAGAACTTTAAGTATTTACCTATGACAGCTTTATCAGACTCCCTCTCCTCTTCACAGCACACTAACGAGCAGGAGGCGGCCATGACTGCAGGACGCTGGAGACAAGAGCGTTCACTCCCGTGGACTTCCGTCTTGACGAGCGCCTACCAGTGGTGTCGTCGGTAACTCTGTAACTTTGAAACATGTGCCGTAAACGGCCAAATCTTCGTCATGTGTTGAGTTAGTTCGGTCATTATACTTTAATAATAGGTTTCCGGCTGAATACAAGGCTTTTGCTATTTCACAAGGTGACTGTATCAAGCTTGAGAACGTTTCTTCTTTGATTTCTCAGATCTTTTTTAATATAACAGTGACCTCTGGTGTTGAACATGTAAACTGCAGGGTCATACTTTCATAACTAATATAGTCTAACGTCTGCTATTTCAGATTACAGAACCTGAAAACAAAATTAATCCGATAAAAAATTGTAATTCAACCACTTTTTTTTTTTTTTTTTACAATGGTTTGTGTAAACCCACTAGATACCTCCTAACATGCACCTTACTGTCCATCCATGCTGCTGTCTATGTATTCATTTGTTTTTACTTTTTATATTCGGTTGTGACTTTCGATACCCACTATGACTGTTACGCTGCTAATGTCAGAGATTCCCAACATAATGCCATTGCATTCCGTGCACATTGTATTTCATGTAAATTGGCAATAACGGCATCTGAACCACTCACAAAATTAGACATAAATGAACATTTTAGGTTGTTTCATTTTATTTATACACAGAAAGTAATTTTCAGAAACACTTGGCTAAAAAGGATTTTTAAAAAAAAAGGCACAACTAAAATGGCTATAATGGGGGAAAATAGCTAAAATCACAAGAAATGGGGGAACTACTCAAACCAATTTTTAAAAAAAAGACTAAAATGACTAGGTTTTCTAAAAGAAAACTGCTTTAATGGTTAAAAAAGCTATAATACTTAAATTGTCCTAAAAAATTTAAAAGGAAGGTTCAAACCTTTAAAATCAGATGCAAAAACAACATGAAATGTGATGAAACGTTTCCCGTCCTAAATTGTATTTGAAACTGCACAGATGCAACATAAGACAGTTTATGTTCATATATCAAAACTTTAATAAACTTTGAGAGCTGTGTTCAACCTCATTTTAGAGGCCGTGTTTTGCGGCCGCAGTTCAATTTGATTTTGGTGGAAAGTCTTTTTTGCTCATGAAGGTTGCAGATGTGCTCAAATAATATTTCATTATAAAAAGCCGAGTTTCCTCCAGATGCCACTAGAGGGAGCTCGCGTACCATTGATTGTGTGTCTAACCACAGGCGGGGGGGGGGGGGGCGGGGGGGTGGTGATCAAAATTGGGTCGCTGGTTCGAAACCCGTTTTGGTCAGTATTGATCTTGGCCTCGGTCTTTGGTCAAACCTCTTTTCTATGCTTGCTTTCTGAAAGGCATAAGTCTCCTTGTGATATCATGAATTGTTTTGGATGAAATGGTTTGCTGAATGGCTAAAAAAAAACTTTTGGTGAGTTATGGCTGCACATTTGTTGGTTATTCAGTCCGTGACGTTTTTTTTTAAATTTTTCTTTTTTTTGTAAATGTATTGTTGTTTGTTCACAGTGTAATTGTGTTTCAGTTCGTGACAGTACAGCACAGTCACCGTGAGGTGGAAGAAAGAAACCGGAGATGAACTCCTCTTTCATCGGACAGGTTCAGGTCGTCTTCTCCCCTGAGCGGAGCGCACAGCGCCACCCTGTGAGTCTGAGAGGAAACCCCGTCTGAGAGGAGGAATAAAACTCCGGAAATAACGATACCCCGCTTGTCGTATATCCGATAATAATACATGATGATGTATAGTTGTGTTTTGTTTGAGTAACCGCGGTTGTATGTGGCTGTTATCGAGCGGCGAGTCCGCCTGAACGAGCCCACCTTTGTGAAGCGGCGGCCGCCGTGACACCGCACATCAACGGGCATCTCCGTGCCCCACACCGGGGGCTGCTTCAAGCGGAAAAAGTATCCGGAGGACGGACCGCAGCGGGACAGCGGGCATGTCGGCTCCGCAGAGCGACGTCTGAAGGGACATTCTGTTAGGGAAAGCAGTGTTTTGGACGGGCCCATCCACCCCCGGAGGGACCGTATGCCTCCGCGGCACTAGCTAACAGACCGTCTGCTGCTGGTCCGCAGCCAGCTAACTTTAGCTCGCTCACTTCCAACCGGAGCCCCGCTGCATCCTGCAATCCCGGCGTTCTACAAGCTGTAAAGGTAATATCTCATGAAAACAACTCTCTTATCTCACTGCAACAGTCAATGTGTTGTTGTTTTTTGTTTTTTTGAAATTATCCTTCATTAGAATTGCAGACGAGTTAAGTGTTGACCCATGGTCAGTAGCTAGCGTCTCTCAGCTGCTGGTAGAAAAATGTTCACTTCCTATTTCAAACATCACATTTGTGGATCTATACTGCAAAACTATTTGGCATGGATGAAGAAACAAGGCACCACAGGCGTGCAGGTATTTAAAAAAAAAAAAAAAAAAAGCTATTTGAAGGATGTGTTCGTTGTGCAAGTTTAGCATCCGTCTGATATCAAGGGTTGCTTCTTTACTTTTCTCTTCATGCGATTGTTTGTGTTCAGGTTTGGTCACATTTTATTTGTTTCCTCTCTTGTATGTAGTCGATTTGTGCCACTCAGTTTTGGGATGCAGCAATGTGCACTTTCTTCATGAGGCATGGGGAGGAAAAGATGCAAGCTTTCAAATCTAGACTGATTTTTGAATAAACTAACAAAATGTAAACTAAACCAATAGTCGATGTAACTACTTTACTATTAATGTTAATTTAGATCCACTCAGATTATTCTCTGATGAAATGGATGCATTTTGTCACATCTGCAACAAAGTTTAGCAGATGACTGTATAATTACACTGAACATCTTTTCAGAAGAATCATGCTTTTGTTTTTCCTGACTAAACAAGAACATTTAACCTATGGAGGATATGTTTAAAAGAAACAAAAAGGTCTGATGTATCCAAATACATGTGAGTCAGTTGACAAACGTGGTTCGGTTGTTTTATCCTCTAGAAGTTGGTGAAGTATTGTCTGCTTGAGATGTCTTGCTTAGTTTGTTCATGTTCTTTTACTTTTGTACATCATGAATAAATCCACTAAACGTTTTGAAGGCAGACTGTCCCTGAAGGTCAATAGAGGGTATACAAAAGCTTGTAATAACACTTAACTGCATTGACACAGCCTTCTTAACACGTTAAAAACGTTTTCCTGTGTATACTCTCATATGTTCATATGTTCTGCCATTATTTTACGTCTACATTATCACATCGTGAACATTTTTTCCCGAAAGAATGTTCTTGTTTTGGTTTCATTGTCCTCAGTTGATCACACTGAAGTTGTCCTTTTCTGCTTTGTGTCTTTTGTCAGTAGGACCATGGATTTCCCTGGCCATTTTGAACAGATTTTCCAACAGCTCAACTATCAGCGGATCCACGGTCAGCTGTGTGATTGTGTCATCGTGGTGGGGAGCCGACACTTTAAGGCCCACCGGTCAGTGCTGGCAGCCTGCAGTACTCACTTCAGAGCTCTGTTTACAGTGGCAGAGGGTGATGCAAGCATGAACATGATCCAGCTGGACAGTGAGGTTAGTGTCTGACCAGGAACTGTGTCAGTGAGCCATAATTTCTAATGTTTGTACTAGTTCTGACAGAAAACTCATATAAAACATATGTGCCACAGGTGGTGACAGCTGAAGCCTTCGCTGCTCTGGTGGACATGATGTACACATCGACTCTGATGCTCGGCGAGAGTAACGTCATGGATATCCTCCTCGCGGCTTCGCATCTGCACCTCAACAATGTGGTCAAGGCCTGCAAACACTATCTGACCACGCGTACGTTGCCTATGTCCCCCTCATCGGACAGACCCAGCCATCTCCATCCTCCACAGGAGCAGCAGAGGCACAGGCAGCCGCAGCAGCAGCAAATGCCAGATTTAGCACTGAACCCAGCTTTAGCGGCCAGTGCCAATCTCGCAGCAAACACTGCGACATCAAAACTTCAACGCTCCTTCCTGCTGCAGCAGCTGGGGCTCAGTTTGGTTAGCTCTGCTTTAGGTGGGATGGAAGAGGACGGGGTGGGAAACGTCAGCGGTCGAGCGGTGGAGCAGAGAGCCTCCTTCCCAATCCGACGCTTCCACAAGAGAAAGCCTTCTCTTGCCCTGGGACTCTCGGAGGATAGACCACGACAGCGGCAGCGGCCTTCCGGTCCCAACATGGGCTTGTTAGGAGATGGAGGCGTGAATGCCGAGCGAGAGGAGGGCGCACTCCTCTCCCCAGACTCCCACAAGATGGGGGACGAGTCCAAATTAGGCACAGCGCTGACGGCGTTAGTAGGCGTGTCCCAAGATGACCCTCAGCTGCCCAGCCAATCAGACGGTGGGCATTGTGAGGGGGAGAGCTTGGGGAGGATGGCAGGTGGGGTGAGTAAGGAAGAGGACATGGATGAGCAACATGATCAAGACAACAGAGTCGGGGTGAAGATAAAATCGGGGACAGAGGAAGAGGAGGCTGAAGAAGATGAACAGAAGGTAAAGTTGTTGATGATGATAATATAAGAATTTCTGAGGATATAAAATACTTAAGTTAATTCAGCTAATGCAACATTTAGCCCCACAAATAAAGAGCTGCGTTATCTCCTCCTGGTACATCCATATCTTAGAGAGAGTTTGCGGTGATTGTTCTAAAATTTAAAGCTGGATGCAACATGTAAACATTTTATAATGTGCTATTTATAGATGTGTTGTAGACTTCTGTTCATGGTGCTCCAGGGTTTAATTGGTTGGAATACCTTTCAGCTTCATTAGTTTTTTTTCTTGTTTTTTCATTCATCAGGTGGTGGTTAAACGGGAGCCATTAAGTTCGCCGGAGCCGGCCGATGAAATCAGTGATGTAACGTCACAGGCTGAAGGCAGCGACCCAGCTGAGCCTGGCTGCCAGGAGGAGGAGGAGAAGGTGGAGCTGAGCCCAGAGAGCAGTGACCGCAGCTTCACCTCTGAACCCCAGCCCAGCTCAGACCCAATGCTCCAGCCGAGGGAGCAGCTCCTCCTCAAGAACAACATGGGAGGAGGAGGAGCAGGAGGAGGGGCCACGGGAGTCGGAGGAAGCTACGGCTGCAACAACAGACTGAACAGCAAACCTGGTTTCAGCATTTCAAGCTTTCTTGCCCAGAAGGATTATGAAAATGCTGCGTCAGGCTTGGTGGCTGGAGAGGACGACCTTCCAAACACAACAACCGGAGACTCTGTAGCACATCACTTCCTGATGAGACAGGAAGCTGTGGGCCCTTCTGGCTCTGCATCTTCCGCTCTTTTGCAGACGGGTCCACTTGGTAGCGAGAGTAGAAACCGGTTTGGTGATAATCTCCAGACTGATTCTCTGTTTCTTCACCCGCTGCATGATGGATCAGGGAACCCCAGAGGAGGCGGCGGGAGTGCAGGTGGAGGACGTGGAGGGGTAGATCCCTTTGGTTTGGACTTTCCGCGTTCTAGTTTGGGGCTTCACTCAATGGGGCGAAACTCAAGAGGACCGGGAGGACCGACTGCCGCAGCCCTGGCTTATCCTGGTTACAGACGTATTGCTCCAAAAATGACTTCGCACATTGGTGGAGAGGAAGGGGTGGGCGGCGTCCTCCAGGACGCTGCTTCTTCCTCATCAAATCTAGCGAGTCCCTTGCTCCTTAATGAGAGCGGAGGTTATGAGATGAACGGTGGGAGGCCCACCTCCCTCCCCCCTCAGCTCACCCGAGCTTCAGCAGACGTTCTGTCCAAGTGCAAGAAGGCTCTCTCCGAGCACAATGTCCTGGTGGTCGAGGGGGCACGAAAATATGCCTGCAAGATCTGCTGCAAAACCTTCCTCACCCTCACTGACTGCAAGAAACACATCCGCGTCCACACAGGGGAGAAACCGTACGCATGCCTGAAGTGTGGAAAACGCTTCAGCCAGTCTTCACACCTCTACAAGCATTCCAAGACGACCTGTCTGCGCTGGCAGAACAGTAACATGTCCAACGCCCTGCTCTAGGAACATAAAGACCCGAGTGAGGAATTTACTCAAACACAGTGGGAGCCAGAGAGGGACTGAAGTTAAATGTTTCTCTGATGGTACAGCCAGATCATTTCACCTCCTCTGTTGCAAACTAACCAGTCCTGATCACAGACCAAAGAGATGTATGACTATGTAATGATCTATCCAGGACAGAAATACACGATGAAATCCTTAAAAGCTATTATCATTCAAAGCTGTTAGAAACTTAAGTTTTAATACCAATACTGTTTAAAAAAATAAATAAAAATGGCTCAATTACAGCTGCACATTCATTCATATCACATTCAAGTGTGATACGTTAGTTATTGTTCACTTCCCCGTGTAAATATCATTTAAAAAAAAAAAAAAGATGAAGAATTTCAATTACAACTCGTGAACATTGGTGTGAAGAACCAGAGCTTAAAAGCTTTAATACAGCAAGACTGTTGGATAAATCGTGTTGAAGAAAACAATCATAAAAGTGACTTGGGTATTTGCGGGTTCAGCCCCTCAGTGTGCTTACATTTGTTTTTAGTGCTCAAAATTAATTTCAATCATTAAGACAGATCCCTGAGCAGCTTCAGCACTAAGAAATTATATCAAGGGAATTTTCTAAAGGTTGTGAATTGCACATCTGTAAAACATGTAGCAGCATCTTATATCAGACTGTTGATCGATAGTAACTGAGTACATTGCCTGTGCCTTGTTCAGAGCAGGGATCAGACAGCCTGCGTGTCGCTATCAACAACTGATGGGCTCATGCTCATAACACTAACTGATACTGGACACAAAACTATAGGGAGTCCATTAGGCCTTGGTAACGGTGAAATCTGTAGCTCTGTTAAGGTTTAGATGGTGACAAAAAATCTGAGTGAAGTACATTTGAGAAACTTTGCCTCTTGTTACCGGAAAGGGGGGTGAAAAAACAACGTTGTCCCGGCAGTATCAGCTGATTATGTTGGTTCATGCATAGAGCCAAGACATGTGATGCCTGTGTCACATGAGGCGTCTGTGCTAAAACACTTAATATTGTACAAGTAGGCATTAATGTCATATGTACAACAGTAAATTTCTCAGTTTAGAATGTGTATAATTTGTCATATCCCATTTTTTTTGTTTTTTTTAAATATGAACCTGAGCAAGTCGTTTTACCCTTTGATGCTCATTCACTCTGATAACAGCAAAGATGCTTTCATTAAGGGAATAAAAGTATCAGAATGAGGGGAATGTTATCAGTTTAGTTTAGAATTTATTATTCTAATGCCAGACACATACTGTGAAAACATACTCATGACAAGATAAATGGTCAATACTTTTCAGTTATGGGCTTCTCAACACAAAGAGGTTTGTCTGTGGGTGACTAGTTTACCAACCAACCACTCAATATGGTGGACATGACAGCTGGTCGGTTTTGTACTCGAAAGTAAACTAGGAGGAACAAGAGCTCAACTTTAGAAATGTACATATTGCACATTTATGGACACTTTCATATTTTCTCTCTTTAAGAAGAGGGGGGGAAACAAAACAAAAAAAATTACGAAGAGCTAAACATTGCCAGTAAGTTTGCCACTATACTCATACAAGTACTTTCTCCACATCTGTTTCTACACATAATGTTGTCTGTTACTAAAGCACTCTGTTTATATGACTAATACGTTTACTGAATTGTTGAAAATGTGTTGCTAATACCCAAGTCAGCAAACTTTTTTTTTTGCTGGGGGGGTGCAGGGGGGTCTGTTGTGCTATCATTGTGTTGATGGAAGCCCCAAACTTTTTTTTTTTTTTTCTTTTCCTCACCAGTTCATGCTGAATTTCCACACAGAAAAAAAAATATAAGGAAATATTCCACATGGGGAGTAATAGATAAAATATTTGTACAGGGCCTTTTGTCAATTTTACTCTTGTTGATTTCAGGATTTAACCAGATTGTTACCGTGTTTTACTATCTCCATGTTACTTAGTACACTCTGTTGTTTCCTGTAACGTTTAGATCAGTTTCTCTTGAGATTCTGTGTAAGATTTAAACGCAACAGAGTCGTGCCGTGAAGGAATCTAATGTTGTAGAGTGTAAAAAAAAACTAAAAGAAGTCTGATAATGCAGATCTGTATGTCAACCCGTCTGCCTCGCTATGGGATGTTAAAAACATCCGCTTTGGTTTGTTTTCAGTTCATGGAGTTGCAGTGTTGTCACGTTCTGTTTTTCGTGAGCAGGAAAAGAAGACCGTTTCTTTCTGTCTGTTTCGATACTTGATGTGTTGTGATAGAGATGCTGTCAGTGAGTCATGGTCATTGCTTTCATTACTAGTTGGCACCTTAATGTACTGTACCGTCCACACACTGTTACCCTTCATCAGGTTCCTGTTATTTGACACGTTGATTGATAATCTTGACATTTTTCTGTAAAGAGAGATGGCCTTATGGGGTGTCCTGCCTAAACATCAGCTCAACAACTTTTGGTTAATGACATTCGTCCTTAAAGCTATGCCATGGAGTTTAAACTGAGTTTAAACAATGAAGGCTCGGTCTCTAATCTGACTCCCATTTCTCTGTTTCTCATTCAACGTCCAGTGTTTTCTCTTTTTCAGAAAGAGATTGCTGTGATGTCTTTTTGAGAAGTACAGAGCTTCCATTTCTCACGACGCAGAAGAAATCCATAAAGGTGCTCTCTTGTGAATCTGTTGCAACCGTCAAAAGTGATTCTTTAAAAGAGTGCACTGACTGGACTTCCCCTTGTATTGATATGATAGATTTTTTTTAAATGTCTTTTTAAAAGGCTTAAATTAAATAAAGTCACTGCCTTACGCCTTGTAGCTTGAAAAGCTGTGCTTTTGTTGATATGCCAAAACTGAAGGATTTCTGATTATTCTCTGTTTAACTCTTGTAGCGTAACCTTGAGAAGGCTAAATGTGTCTTTGCTGTTGAACAACATGACGATTGTATGGTAGGTTCAGTTGTTGTATAGACTGAAATAATAAAAAAGAAAACGGTGAAATTCAGTTTGCTTGTGTCACTTTAATCAAATACTGGCTGACAAATGTTGTACATAGTTGACTTGAAAGGTCAAAAAATGAAACAAAACCATCACAGCGTTAAAACTCCTGGACTAATTTCAATTCTCTGAAGGGAAAAAGTGACATTTGTCATTTATGTAATTTTTTTTTATTTTTTAAAGCTTGAGTTCTTTGATCATGGGCTTTCCTCGCAGGCCCAGGAGAAGGTTGTTTGCTGCCAGGCTCGACATGGCATTACGGGTGGTGTACGAGGCGCTAGCAATATGTGGAAGAATCACTGAAAAGAAAGACAAGGGGGGGAAAAAAACGATTGGCAGTGGAAACTAAACACAGTGAAGGCAAAACCATCTCTCTCCCTATATAATGGCAGTTAGAGCACAACCTTTGCAAATCTTAAAAGTTAAAATCTGATTTTATAAGATGCGAAAATAAGTTTGAATTACGCATTTGCGTGCTATAATTGATTTTTAAAAAAAAAAAAACTTTTAGTTCTCTAGTTTTTCTTAATTAGCTCGACAACGTAGATCACTACACCTGAGAGCAGGTTCGTTGTTATGACCGTCATAAAGTTGTAAAATATCCTGAGCGATGAAGTGATCGCAAAAACACATCTAAGACACATTTTCTGGAAACTTAACACAACATAGATTCAGCACATGTTATTTGAGAATGTCAGAGAGACAGGAAAAGAAAAGACTCCTTTCAAACCCGACCTTGCATTCGAGGCAAATTATGGTCAAATACATTTCAAGTAGAACTAAAAAAACTGGGGGATTGAAAAGAAATAGCAAGAGCATGTTATTTCACCTTGGGCAGCCACATGTGGCTCCTGCACCCACTCTCACAGGAGCCAATTTCAAAAACATCTAAACAATTGTTTTCACTGGACACTTTATTCCCTACTGTACAGGACATCAGTTGTAATTATTCTGTAATTACAGGATAAGTTGCATTTTAAGGTGAAATTATCAATTGCATGCATGACAATGTAATAAACTTCATATGATTAGTAGCCATCATTCATGTATCAGTAGGGAAGTTGATATCTGTGTAGCGTTCACAATGATAAGAGTTTCCCATCCCTGTTCAAGGGAGAGCCAGACTTAGGTTTGACATACTCACCACAGTTGTTGAGGGTGAACAGTGGGTGGCTTGTTGGCAGGGGCTCAGGGACGGTGACATCTAATCCCGCTCCTGCTATTTCTCCTGTTTTCAGAGCCTCATACAGGTCTTCTTGATTCACCACCCCACCTCTGACATAAGAACGTGATCACAAACACAAAGAGGCACAGACATTTTACCCATAGCCAGAATGGTCAGCTGACTAATTTAAGTTTCTTTGCTTGAGAAAATGTATGAAAAGGACACCAGATAGAATAATCAGATCATTTCTCACAAAAACTACCAACATTTCTATTGTTTCAGTATCTTAAATGTACAGAAAGAGCCATGTACGGTATTTAAGTATAGAGTTTTCCAGCATTCTAGACACTGAATTGTAAAAGTGGGATCAATTCACCTGTAGCTGCAGATTAATCGTATGAAAATTGCAAATTCCTTTTGCATTATTTTGGGGCTCTAGCTCTCTTTATTAGTTTGCTGAACAAGGCAATTACAGAACATGGTGCATAACATTTGGTATGGTGGTTCAAAGGGTGTGTTTGTATTTAAAGTAGATACCTGCTTGTGTTAATGAAGATGGCAGTATTTTTCATTTTGGAAAAGAGGTCCTTGTTACAGATCTCCTTTGTTTCCGGTGTTAAAGCGCAGCACACTGCCAGGAAATCGGACTGCTTTGCCAGCTCATCCATAGACACTTGAACAAGAGAGAAGGTCAACAATAGAGTCACACAAACCGATTACATACGACTCATTTGAACTGCTCCTAAAAAAGCTCTGACATGTAATCAACTAATTGTGCAGTCTCAACATAAAATACAGCGCGCTATTCGCTCATTTGGTTTTACTCATTCTGAGATATATGTGATTTTAAACTGTTCCCTACCATATTCTGCATTGATGACTTTGGCCAACTCGGGTCTGGGGGCCACGTCTGTGTAGATGAATTTTTTCACTTTGAAAGGTGCCAGACGCTCAGCGATCGCCACACCTGGGAGGACATTCAACACTGTGTGAAGAACACCAAACTGACTCTTCAGTAATGAGCTGATATATGTCCTTCAAGTGTACTTACCAATCCTCCCGAGACCCAGAATACCCACAGTACTGTTAGCCAGCTCATAGCCACACAGCCACAGAGTTCTCCATGTTCCCCAGCCACCACTAATACGAGTGAGAAAGGGTAAAATGCAGAAAGCTGTTGTATTTCTGCACAATGTGTATGAGCATTGATGTGTGATCTTGCATTCAACGTTACGTCTTGGCTTCGTGTGTGGCCTCTATGAGCCTCCGGGAGGTTGTGAGCAGCAAAGCTACGGTCAGTTCAGCAACAGCATCTGTCAGTACATCAGGGGTATAACCTACACGGATTCCTCTGCAAGGAAACACGGCAACAGTACATAAATATACCAGCACATGTCGCCAAGGGTTTGTATATCACCAGTTACGATTGAGAGGTAATCGCAGCAGATGCTGCCGCAATGAATATAATAGGAATCACCTTTTCTTCAGCTCATCTAGAGATAGATGATCAAAACCCACTGACATTGTACTGAGGACCTTCAGATTTGGACCTAAATAAATACACAAATAAAACACACATTAAAACCCATTCCTAAATATAGAATAAAGTGTATTGATCTAGAACAGATTTATAATCAGACCTGCAGCATCCAGCAATTCAGCATCAATCTTTTCCGTCAGCACGCAGAGCAAAGCATCGACACCTTTCACCTTTTGAAGTAGCTCCTGTCTGGGCACAGGGACGTCATCTGAGTCCCACAGCTCGAACTGCACCCTGTGCAAACAACAGCAACAATTAAAGGTCGAAAACAAATAACTTTTTTCTTCATCCGTCACATAGGAGAAGCTGATATTTAATAGTATTAAACACACAAGCAATTGAAACGTGCTTGATGTCAAACAACAGAGATTTTATGTAGGGTATATTAAAATTATAGATACTAGTAATCCTTTATACATATGAAGATTCTATATTGGGATTCAAAAAATTCTAGTGGATACAGAGAAGTGTAGATTCACAAAGTAATATTGCAACTTTCAAATGCAGTGACATGTGTTGCTCTGCCTTATCGGACTAGTGTAACGGCAAACATTAACAGTCCTGTTTACTCTAAGTAAATGATGAACAAAGCAGACAGACAGACACAATTAGGGCATCAACTTGTCTTCCAAAATGTTTGATATAATAGGTAGTTGTTTTCAGTTGAGTAACACAACAGTCTCACTCACTGTCCAGATTCCTGAAGGATCTTCAGGCCTTCGGGCGGGATCTGTCGTGTGACGTACACTCGAGACAAGGTTGACATCTCTCTCTGCACTTGGCTTGCTTGGTCCCTGGAGATTTTCAAAGGAGTAACAGCGATCCTCTGGAGCCTACGAAGTGCCGTTCGAGAACACCACATTGCAGATGACAGAGTGATTCAGTAGGCTGGAGTCTGATGGATGAGTGGGTTGCTTTGGAGTTTAGAGGGAGTTGTGAGCATTTGCATGATTTTGGCTGCTGTTCAGAGGGAGGTTCCCTTTGGTTTTGACCAATATGATGAAAGGGGAGGGTGTTTCTAAGGTCAAAAGGTGAGAGATAGTCTCATTGACAGACTTAATACCAGTGGTTGTCTACAACTGAATGGAGATGAAGCCTTTCACACTTTAGTGCAAATCATGTTTAGAAAGAGTGATAACCTGACAAAGACATTCAAACTGGCAAAAATACATTAAACACACATCAAAACCCTTCTGTTTCCCAGACATCCTTGCCCAGAATTCGAATCAGCATGATGTAAATGTTTCACTTGTCTGTTGACCTTTGTTTCTTTAAACACTGAAGTACCCAACATTGTTTTGCATGCTCTGTTCAGGAGTTCTGGCTGAAACCAGTTCAGTTCAGCAGTTTCTCCTGAGTTTCCCAACTTTAGCTTAATTTATACAATGGAACACTAAAAAAAAAAAATCATAGACAAGTCACCTGGGAGAGAGCTAATGTTAAACAGAACTGTACAGCAGCTGCAATAATCAAAAATCAACTCTATATACTGTGCATTCTGTTTCCGAGATTCAGATGTCTAAATCTTGAATGTTGTGCTTTTGATATGACAAATAGGGCAGGGGAAAGTTAAAGAGGTTCCAATGTGCTGTCATTATTCAAATGGGAGGAATATAAGTGTATTTGAACTAGCATACATATGCATACCTTAAATATAGGCAATTATACTTCCAAACAGGATCTTACTTATTAGTAACTTAGTATTTGTCAATATCTTAATAGATGGCATAACTTCATATATTATCATATATTTATTCTTCGAAAAATAACAAGTTATTCACCACAATAACAAAGTAATTAGAATTTCTCCCTAAAAGTAAGAGCTAAATGGTACTGAAAGATGATTGGATAAGCTGCTGTCATGTGCCTGTGGTAACCCGGAAGTAGTTCCAGTTTTCAACCAGTCACAGCCATTCATTCGCTTGCTGGGTAAACTGACAGGTAGCTACGTGGGAGATTTTCTCAAATTTTATTAATATTAATCGCAATTTTCTAAAATAAAAAACCATAAAACGCTGAATATTGCTGTATTACGTAGATGTTTCCGTGGCCGAGTGTTTGTGTCACCACTTTAGACGAGTTCATGACATGTGTCCTCGTCACCGGCTCCAGGCAGGCAGCACTGAGTGCTAACTAGCTCCGGCGGCTAACGCCGAGCTTTCTTCAACCGATTCACTCAACAGCTGGACTTATTGAAGCAGCTGCGTTAACCACAGTGACGTTTGACTGTTGTGGGTAAATAAAAACGGGACCAGTTCGCCTCGTGGCTCCGCTGACAGTTGTCAGTTTTAATCACACTGCAGATAACTAGCGTGATTTAACATTTAGTTAGCCGCGTAGCTAACTCAAATCAGGGCGTTGGTTTGTTACATTGCCGGTAGAACATTGTCATTGTGTCGTCATTATTATATTTTGCAGGTTGAACCTGCGTTTTCGAGATTGTTGAATTCCCCCCCTTCCCCTTCCAGCATGGCTGCAGACTCGATGGAGATTGACGACTCTCTTTACAGGCAAGTTTAGCTTCAGCACTGCACTTGACAACCCGGAAAACTCTTTCAATATTTAAGTACACACAACAAAGCTCCGATTTCAGGAGTATACATGCAAGTCACTTATTCTACGATCATTGTAGTTAATATTCTCCATCTGATAACCACATTGTTCCAGTCTCCGCTGCCCTTCGCACTCCACTTTGTTGGTGTAGAAGTCCCTTATTTCCCGTGTTTTGTGTTTATTAGTTTTATGACTTTAGAAAGTCTAAATCTAGCATCATTAAACAAAAACTGTATATCGGAGAAACATTTGGACTTTTCAGGCAACCTATTTAAATTTTGCATTGATAAACGTGCGTTTGCTTATTAAAATCCCACTACATTGTTTTGTGTACATATTTGTACGTGATTTCTTTCCCCATGTTTATCACGGAAGAAAAGAACATGAGGGAGTCGTTCCTATTTCCAGTTTTTTTAAGCAAGGCTACATTTACCACTTCGAACACTTCATAAATAATACTGTTTACTTTCATCCTATTACTAATGTTATATGACACCACAACATTGTACACTGTAGTATTTGGTGAAGACATGGTTGTTGCGTTATTCCACAAGTCTTAATCGGTTGTGTTTGTATCTTGTGATGAACTGAAAAAGTGTCCCAAATATGTGTTGCTGCTCAGGCAATATTGGTTGGAATATGCTCCAGTTCCAGGTGAACTTAGTCTGAATGGAGCAAATGTAGATGATGGATGGATGCTCCTGATCCAGAGGAGTCCACCTTATTGTATGGTAACATGATGGTGACCATTGTTGCAGGAAGATTAGAAATGTGTTTGTGTTCATTGTGATCATGTGTCTTTAATAATCTGCTCTGGTCGTTTGAGTGATTTATTTTAATATAGATTCAAAATACTTTATTTATCCCACAGGGGCAATTTAATCTGTCTTAAATGTGCCTTGGGAATTTATTTACATTTGTGAGTTTAAGTGGTCACTCGTTATCTGAATGCAGTGACAATCGCATTCCTGGCGTTATCCTGAACTGTTTGACCCTGGAGGATTTTGAAGGCTCATGTCCTGCTTTGAAAACCTCTGCTATTGCACTTCCTCTCACACTTGCTCTGCCATCCTTTTTGCCTTGCAGCCGCCAGCGATATGTGCTTGGTGATAGGGCTATGCACCAAATGGCCCAGTCATCAGTCTTTCTCAGTGGAATGGGAGGATTGGGAATTGAAATAGGTAAGAAAATAAATGCATCTTTTTACAGCATTGTATTTAAATAATCTGCTTCATTGACTAATTTGATGCAAACAATTTGGCATTTGTTTTTTGTTGGTTTTTTTAAGCAAAAAACATCGTCCTAGCTGGTGTGAAGGTAAACCTTTTTTTTTCTTCTTTAACATCAGTTCATTATTTCCGATGCTTTAAATCCTGTAATTTCTCATAATCATAGTTTTATGTGAACACATACAGTTTGTGAGTGTTGTGCTCTGTTGCTGTACAGGCAGTTACCCTTCATGACACAAAGCAGTGTGAGACCTGGGACCTGGGCTGCAACTTTTTTATCCGAAAAGAAGATGTTTTAAGCCAGAAGAGGAGGTAATGGACACCACAGGCCTAATTGATTTCTCATAACCTGTGATATTATTCATGTTCTTGGATATTGATCGAGCATGTCTCGTGCTCAGTGTGGAGACATATATATCCATGTACTTTCGTTTCATGTGTTTATTGTTTCTTCTTTGTATGTTGTTACCACAGGGTAGAGGTGGTGTGTCCTCGTGTTGCAGAGTTGAACCCTTATGTCCATGTTGACATGTCTTCCACTGCACTGGATGACAACACTGATCTCGGTTTTCTCAGAAAGTATCAGGTAAGTAATTCCCTCTGTGGATCCTGCATTCATTTAAACTCAGTTTTAACAGTGATTTTTGAATTTGTTGCCTCAAAGTCTTTCACTGAATAAATTGGTAAGCAGTTCATCTCAATTCTGAACCTCTCCAATCCTGTAGAAAAGTAACGTGGTTGCAAAAAATCTTGTTTATTCTTCCAGGTTGACCTGTTGATGGTGAAGTTGTATTTAGTGGGATAACAAAAGTTCTCAATAAAACAGTGATAAGAAAACAAAACCTCCAGTGTCGTATGATCTAATTCACAGCGGTCTTAATTTTAATGTTATTGTCACAAATTGACCTCTTTCCTTTGTCTATTGATGGGAACAACTACTATATTAGTTTGCTTTCATTTCCAGTCTCATTAAAGTCTGAACCAGTGTTGTGTTGTCTGCAGACTGCAGCTCACCTTTCGCCTCTGTCTGCTCTCTTCTCTCTGGCAGTGTGTGATTCTGACTGAAGCCAGACTGAGTCTACAGAAGAGAGTAAACAACTTCTGCCACTCACAACAGCCCCCCATTCGAGTAAGTCTCCCGATCCTGGTTATACATTGCCGAGCATTAGCAAAATAATTTATTCTCCTGTGGGAACACAAAAATAGTCAAACATTTACCAAGCTGTCCTCGTTATGGTTGTTGCAGTTCATCGGCTGTGACGCATATGGCATTTGTGTACGGGTGTTTTGTGATTTTGGAGAGGAGTTTGATGTGTCGGATCCCAACGGGGAGGAGCCCAAGGAGATTTTCATCCAAAGTATCACTCAGGTAGTCTTTTTACTTCCATAATTTGTAATGAAAGAGAATACTTCCATGATTTACTATGTTTCGTGTTTTTGTTTTTTTGTTTGTTTTTTTAATTGTCTGCTGGCTAACAGGAAATGGTTTCAATCCCTCATTTCCATTTCTCCTTCAGGACAATCCTGGTGTGGTAACGTGCATGGACAACCAACCACATGGCCTCCAGACAGGCCAGAGTGTGATCTTCAGAGAGGTTGGGGGCATGGTGGGGCTCAACGGCACTACGCAACAGGTTTCAGGTATTGTTGACTTTTCAGATAAGTGCCTGTACAGTTTGCAGTTGTGTAACATGCTTGCAGGTCCAACAATTTATAATTTTGTAGTTATGATCATTTCTGTACTTTGAACTTTTGTTTCAAAAAGGCAGTTGTTTTCTCTAAGTGCAGATTTGAGATATTGTCTGTGTGAGGTAACATAACAGAAAGTTCACGTCTGTATGTCTCTTCTTTGAATGTGTGTGGCGTTAGTCCTCTCCCCCCACAGTTTTGCAATAAGAGACACATCTCTCCTACAACCATATGCACACGGAGGGTTTTTTGTCCTGGTCAAAACCGCAAAGACATTCAGATTTGTGAGTTAACCTGGCTCCATTTCAACCAGAAATATCTCAGTAGATATGATATGAATTTGATCTGAAGGTTCATAATAACTGGTTTCTAACTACTTGGCATTGACTTTATCCACTCGTGTTTTTCCAGGAAACATTAGAGCAACAGTTGTGTGATCCTCAGGTCCTGATTCCAGACTTCAGTAAACCAGAGGTGAGAGTTCAAAAAAAGCTGGTGAAGTTTCAAGAAAATCCACCGAAAGGAGTGTGATCCAGTTAGTGAGCTCACTCTAGGCTTGACCTTTGTTTCATGTCTTACGCTTACATTGCCAGGCAAAATATTATTGAAAACGCGGCTTGTGCAGAGAATGAGAATACTTCTTAATACTATTTCGGTCATCCTGCATTGTGCAACCGTCATTAAACTCCTCATCAATGTGAGTTTGAAAGAAATGGGAAGAAATATAGGAGTCACCAAATACAGTCACAAGCTTATTTTTGACGAGTAATATCACCGCCACAATTACAAACCAGTAGAGTTTGTTTTCTCTTGAATTGACAGAGACGTTTGTCCGAGCAGTAAAACAAGTCAAACCACATAACTCGTTGAGCTCAGTTGGACAGTTTGTTAGATGCACCAGATACACCTCGTACTTGTTGTTTGAGTTTAATGATGCAGTATCTTTATAGTCTTGTTTTGAATGTACTTTTCAGGCCCCTCTTCAAATACATGCAGCCATGTTGGCACTGGAGTCTTTCCAGGAGCAGCATAGCAGACTTCCCAACGTCGGGTAAACTAATGTTCTTTCTCTTTGGTATTTAAACGTTTCTGGTCAATCTGTTGCTTTGTGTTTGCACTGCAAATTGTACTTTGTGATTTAATTCGACCCTGCTGTGGTTTCTCGTGTGTGGAGCCTATAAAATATGGTACCATAAGTCGTTTTGTTTTGGTGTCATCAGGTGCTTACAGGATGCTGATGTTCTATTGAAGCTGACAGAGGAAGTGAATGCAACCCTTAAGAACAAGGTGAGTTTTTTGTATTTCTATGTTTTTAGCTTGTTGTGGAGACAGGTAAAGATCCTGCAGGATGTATGACAGACTGCACACTACTATTCAAACATTCCTTTATTTTTTCTGTACTTTGCCCATTCTCTTTTCCAGGCTCCTGTTAATACTGAGTTGGTACACTGCCTGTCCAGGACAGCAAGGGGGACTCTTCCTCCTTTAGCAGCTGCTGTAGGAGGTGTGGCCAGTCAGGAAGTTCTTAAAGCCATCACAGGGAAATTTGCACCCCTGCAGCAGTGGGTAGGTTACATGATTTGAACTATAGTGAACAAGCAGTCCTGCATATAGAAATGTAAATGCTTTACTGAAAGGAAATCTTCGGTTTTCTTTCCTGAACTGTTGCTTTAATCTCACCCTCTCCGACATCTTTAGTTATACCTTGATGCAATTGAGGTCGTCAGGCCGCTCCAGTCCCTTGCTACAGAGGAGTTCTTCCCCAGGGGCGATCGCTATGATGGATTACGGGCTTGTATTGGCGAATCAATGTGTCTCGAACTACACAAGCTCAGGGTTTTTATGGTAAGATATTAATTTTCTCTTCATTTTAAAATAATCCGTTGAATGATTCTAAGTAAACTTGGTTTTCATGTCTAGGTTGGCTGTGGTGCCATAGGATGCGAGATGCTGAAAAACTTTGCCCTGCTCGGCGTGGGATTAGCAAAGAGCTCAGGAGAGGTTTGCACTCCTTCCCCCATAGTTTTTTTTTTTTCTTTCTTTCTGTGTGACTCACTGAATTCTTGAACTTCATTACATTTTCCTGAGGCCTGCTGTTTGTCCTCTCCTAGGTGTGCATCACGGACCCAGATCTCATAGAAAAGTCAAACCTCAACAGGCAGTTTCTGTTCAGACCACATCATATTCAGGTTATTTTTCTAAATGTATAGTCCAGCACTGCTCTGTTGTGTAGTCTGTTTCTTCACTATACTTAGAAAATCAAATATTTCACTCTTTGTTCAGAAACCGAAGAGCACCACAGCAGCAGAAGCCACCTGTGATATCAACCCTGACCTGCATGTGGAAGCTCATCTCAACAAAGTGTGTCCAGCTACTGAAAACATCTACAACGACTCCTTCTACTCCTCCCTCAATCTCGTGGTCACTGCTTTAGACAATGTGGAGGCACGGAGATATGTGGACAGGTTAGTAATGACATTGAAAAGATACCAGAAGTCATTAAAATCAAATATAGAGTCTTAGATTATTAGTATTTCATCTCTGTCCACTTTGTCTTCCCCGGATCGCACTCAGTAGTCATCTTTAACAGGAATCTCATGCCTTTTCTAGTCGCTGCGTATCCAATCAGAGGCCTCTCCTGGATTCGGGTACCATGGGAACTAAAGGACACACTGAAATCATTGTGCCAAATTTGACAGAATCCTACAATAGCCATGTGAGTGTGTGAGAGAGATGTGCTTTTTGTTGTGGCTCTTATACATTCTTTAAACACTTTAAAAGTATCAAAGTCCTAAAAGGAGCTTTGTTTTTGCCTCTCAGAGGGACCCCCCAGAGGAGGAGATCCCATTCTGCACTCTCAAGTCTTTCCCTTCGGTTATAGAGCACACCATTCAGTGGGCCAGAGACAAGGTCAGACTGCTGTGAGCTGTCTGTGAACTGTTTGCCATGTTGCATAAGCTTTATATATATTCTGCTATCACTTTGCCTCCTGATTTCTTTTCTTTGAATGTTTTTGGTTGTCCAGTTTGAGAATGCCTTTGTCCACAAGCCCTCCTTATACAACTCCTTCTGGCAGACCCACTCTTCAGCTGAAGTCGTGTTGCAGGTGAAACTCCACATTCTTCATAATACCACTGCTATTTCTGATATAAGCACATTTCAGATGGGAATAATGTTGATTTTCCAGATTTGTTGCCATTATGTCACATCATTATGCAGAGACCATTATGGGCTTTTTTTTTTTTTTTTAGTTTTCTTTAAGTGCTTGGATTAACAGAAAACTGCAGGTTCCAGTCATTCAGCATGAACTCCTGTAGTGAGGCATTGCAAATTCTTTTTTGAATTACGAGAACAATGCATACACTGAAATGTTACTCAAGAGAGTGAATTGTCATGCAATTTCTTATTCAGTTGTTGAAATTTGATTCATCCAACACAAAAAGATTAACAGCTTCCAATGTATTGATAATGTTCTAAGACAGTAGTTTTATACATATGGTGGAAGGATGATCTTGCAAATTGTAAATATTACAAAGAAAACGTAACATTTTTGATAGAAGTAACTAGATTTCTCTGGTTTACTTATTGGGGCGGCCACTGTTTAAGAAGAAATTAAAGATGGCTCTCTTATTGCTTAACTAGGACCATGAGCCTACTGTAGAGTGAGTTTGTTTAAAAAAAAAAATGCTTGGAGAAGGCTGCAGTATGTGTGTTTTCACTCATTTCAGATCTTTCTGCACATTTAGGCGTCAAGAAGAACATAGATCTATTTGTTCCATTATTATCGAGACACCATTAAAATGTCAATATTTTCTTAGTATTGTTTTTCAGGTTTTGTGGGGGAAAAATATTGAATTAAATTTTAATTTACTCAATGCAGAAACATTTGAATGAGTGTTTATTTGTAGATTACGTTGCTATTTTACTTCGTCTGCCTTCCTAGGATTCAGTTGAGCTTTATGTTGCCCGTGAATTGAAATGAGTTTACTCCAGGGTCTTATTGCCCACCCTGACGCTTGTTCTCACTCATCAAACACATCCAAACACGTGTTTGTGTTTGTTTGTGTGCGTGCGTGCGTGCGTGCAGAGGATGCAGACTGGAGAGAGTCTGGAGGGGGCGTTCCAGGTCGTCAAGCTACTGAGCCGGCGGCCGAGTCGGTGGGAGCAGTGCATCACTGTCGCCCGTCTGAAATTTGACAAGTATTTCAAAAGAAAGGTAATTTGTGTTTCCCAATAATACATATTATGGATCAAGGTGTTTACAGTTTCTCTATAATCTCAAATACATTTTTTTTATTTTTTAATGCAGGCTCTTCAGCTGTTGCACTCATTCCCGCTGGACACGAGGTTAAAGGATGGAAGTATGTTTTTAATGATGGCATAAAGTGTTGGTTTTCTTTTGTTTATTTGTTTGTTCAGCCATTTAGACTACAGGAGCTACAATAAAATGAGAAAATTGATTTTTAAAAACATCCCATCTCTCCTCAGGTTTGTTTTGGCAGTCTCCAAAAAGACCTCCCACCCCTATTGAATTTGACTTGAAAGACTCTTTGTGAGTACGGGTTCACAGAGCTTCTTGTTCTGCACATCTTTCATTGAAGCTTATCGAACCCTTCTCTTTCCTCATCAGGCACTTCACTTTTATCGTCAGCGCTGCGCGGCTCTTCGCCGGGATTTATAACATCCCTTACTCAGAAAAGGTAGGTCACGTATATTTAGGTAGACGCTCTCAAACACACATAATCAGCGACTCACAAACTTTTGTTTGTCTGTCAGGATCTCTCTGAAGAGACAGTGGCCAGGATTCTGGCAGATGTCAAGGTTCCCCAGTACTCGCCGTCAGAGAAAGTAAGCTGCTTGGTTCAGCTGGCGTTTGATTTTGGCCGAAGATCGAAAGGAAAGAAAACCTCCTAATCTGTTTGTTGCTTCTCCACCGTCATCAGTGTATAGAGACAGACGAGTCGGCAAAGAAGCCTGATCACATCAAGATGCCTCTAAGCAGCGAGGAGGAGAGGGAGGCCACCATACAGTTAGAGGAGGCCATTGCTACTGACAGGGTCACACCAGGTACACACTCATACATAATGACAATATTTTTAACACTTTATTTATTTTTATTGTGCGAATCACCCTAAGCACCCGTGAGAGTGATGAAATGTTTGCGTTTTGCAGAGGGCTTACAGATGAGTCCACTTCAGTTTGAAAAGGACGACGACAGAAACGGCCACATGGACTTTGTCACGTCGGCGTCCGCTCTCAGAGCCACGATGTACTCCATTGAGCCGGCCGACCGACTGAAGACCAAGCGCATCGCTGGCAAAATCATCCCTGCTATTGCCACGGCAACAGCCGCCGTGGCAGGGCTGGTAGGATCACACCTAATTTTTTTAATATATGTTTTTTTTTAATGCTCAATATTACTACAAACCACATGTGCACAGCGTTGGACAGTTTATTGTTTTAGTTCCTGCATATTGCATTTACAGCTTAAATGATTATTAGTGTTTAGTTTTCTGTTTATTTAAATTTGTCAATGACTTGAAAGTGTATCAGTTTCAAGCTGAATGTTCGCAATCTGAATAATTTTATTTAGGTGGCTCTGGAGTTAATCAAGGTGGTCGGCAGCTACGGGTTTGAATCCTTCAAAAACTGCTTCTTCAACTTGGCCATTCCTGTGATTGTTCTCACCGAGCCTGCCCTCGTCAAGCGGACGCTTATCAGGTGGGATATGTATATATATATATTGCTGTCCATTCTTGTTGACCATACATTGTTGTTCTCGTTCCAATCACACGTCATGTTTCCACAGGAACAACATCTACTTCTCTATCTGGGACTGTTGGACCATCTCTGGCCACGAGGACTTCACTCTCTCCGAGTTCATGAACGCAGTGAGGGTGAGACACACTAATCCACATCCAGCTACCACATTGTTTTATTTCAAAATGTTTGATTTGTAGTATTTCTTCATCAAATGTTAAGTCAGTCTTTTTTGTGTTTTTTAGGAAAAGTATGGAATTGAACCCACGATGGTGGTGCACGGTGTAAAGATGCTTTATGTGCCTGTGATGCCCGGACACTCCAAGAGACTAAAGCTGACGTAAGTACTTTATTCAGAGCTCTGTCTTTTGGTGCTCTCAATTTTCAACCAATGCTTTTTCTAATCTATTGAGTATTGGGCTCATATAGAGCCACAAGAATTAAGTAGTGAAATGTGGAGCTAATGAATTTTTGCATCTGTGATTCACTGACACCTAAAGACACATGGACACTTCCTACCGTGGACACCAAAATGTATTTCCTATGTATTTGCTGGTTAGTTATTTTTACTTGGGTGAGTTTTTGGTTGGGATTAGAGTTCAAGCAGAGCTGGATGGGAATGTAAAGCCTGAGTGGAGTCTGCTTCATTTTAAACAGGATTCTTGTCAGATGGCTGAAATAAGGTTGATGTAAAGCTCAGAATCAGTACATTTTCATGGTCCATTCAGTGATCAAGATATAAAACATTATTAATGAAGAGCTTTAAATGTATCTCCTTTAAGCGCTCACAAACTGTTGTGAATTTTCATATATGAACATTTATAACCTGTTTCATATAGCATTATGTATGAATTCAAATTCCTTATGATCACTTATATAATATGCATATCTAATGTCATGCAGTAGACCATCACAAAGTGTTACTGACAGTAGCTTTTCAGTTTTGGCACTTTTCTTTATCTGGCTGTATTTTTTTACTTTTATTTTTTAGGCAACTCGGATGGTGCTAATTTATAGTTTGCCTACAAAAGTTCCTGATCCTGCAGCTCTCTGCTCATCCCGACTAGAACAATGTAACCTTTTACTAACCTGCCCCACTTCTGACCCGTCTCAGGATGCAGAAGCTGATCAAGCCATCGGTGGACCGACGCTACGTCGACCTCACAGTCTCATTTGCCCCAGAGGCAGATGGAGACGAGGACCTGCCCGGTCCCCCTGTCAGGTACTACTTCAGCTCCGGTGGCGGGACGCCCTGACACCTCCTGAGACGTCGTCCTCCGGTCTCTTGTGTCCTTATTGCCCTTTTTTCGTGTAAATTGTTGCACCCCCCAAAAAAGCCTAGCACAGGGCCAAGAGTTTTCCCTCAGGATGTTATCAGATGAGGGCAAAGTTCCTGGCCCCGGCTCAAAACCCCCCATTCCCACCCCTTCTTGAAGCGAGAAAGGCCCTTTGCGGCCCCACATTTTCTTGCCTCAAATCTAGCCAGTGGAACACGAGGCTGCTTAAGTAGCACTATAAGTGTCCCTGTGTACATATATTTTCTCTCTTCTTTTCTACTCCGGTGAAATGCACAGCTCTGCCTGTGGCGATGCCTTAATTGATTATAAATCTTCTTTTTTTTTTTTTTTGTGGCCGTGAGTCTGACAAAAAAACTGTGTTTACAGTACCTCCCAACACACACCACCATTATTTAAAAACATTTGTTTCAACTGCCTCTAATGGTAAGAGCAGGACTGTTGTCACAGTACAGAAAATGTAGTCGGTAGGAATCACATCATTTCTTCCTTTTGGCTTTGACATCATATCCAACCACAGAATTCTGTAACCCGCCCCCCCACCCCCCACACAGAAATATGCCCAATATGTGTTGTATGATTGAACAGGCCAGTGGACAATAGAAAACCCACCAAAGATACCGCTTATCATTGTGTCTGCTGATAATTGTTCTCCTCTGATCACTTCGACTGCCTCATAAAAAGCATGTTTATATCACCGGGGATGGATTCCACCCAAGCAGTTCAGTGTGACACACACCAGCAGCGTCTTCATGTAGTTTACTGCAGACAGACGAAGGTCATCTGCTTCAGAAAAGCAACAGTTTTTATCACATTTATCGTCTAACAGTTAATGCGAGCAGATGTGTGTTTCACTTGAAAAATGTGTAAAACATGAACTGTAGCTGGCAGCCTTGCCTACTTTGGTAATGACTGCACTGTCATCGGCTGAGGAAGACCGTATGTTGTTGATTAAGTTCATTACCGGCATGTGTTCAATGACCGTTTCACAAATAGAGAAGCTTTATTTTGACAAATTTGAAACATCTGTACCAACATTATGGCTCACACTCCTATTGAAAAAAAAAAAAGTTTTAAAAGCAAATTGTTGTATTTGTTTATTGATGTGTCTGTGACATGTATTTATTTACTTGTTACTCTGTTTTTGTGTCAAACTGAGCCTGTGTTGATGACCTCCTTGGAGTCATGGTGCACTGGTTGATAATCAATACTGAGCAGTCGCTTACAGTGTTCATCTCAGAGTACGGATCACGCCCCTCCATTCAGTTAGTCGGAAGCCATGCACCTAATCTGAGATCCATCTGCAGATAAAATAAGCAGTTATTTCACCATTTCGATCAGCTCTATGGCCTGAAGACAAACAATCAAGATGATTTTTTTTCGGTATTAGTTCATGTCTCTGCCCAGAACCAGAGGTAAAGAGTGTAGCTTTGCACAGATGTCACTTCTGCTGCAGTGCATTTCCTCATTGTAAAACAAAACAGTGTTAATGGATGATAATGTATGTACTTGTCAGACAGCTCCACCAATGGTCCAATAAAATGTGAGATTTCAGGATGTCTTCAATCCAAAATGACTTGAGTCCTTGTTTTAAAATCCAGATCAATGACACCATTTTTTTCATTTATTACATCTGACAATCTTCAACCATTATCATTACAAGTGTGCAATATGCAATGCTGTACACAGGAAACTTCATCAATACATTCATTAGTTCTTTTAGACTGCATTTCATTGTTTTTTGTTTTTTGTTTTAAAAAGTGCAAATATCACAGAACACTGTGCCGTATTTGAGTTCATGGTGAAAGGATTAAAACATTGGCTTCATATATCGAGGTCCTGTAGGTCTCCCCAGCTCGGTCCCACTCTGACTTTGGCTTTTAACTTCACATACAGTTTCACTGCTGACTCCATCTCGCTCTTCACGATCTGTGCAACCTGACAGTTGAACAGTAAAAATCATGAATATTATTATTTACAGGGGTATGCTCATCAACTATCCTCAAGAGCCTAACACAGTGGGCCTCATACCTGTATCAAGTCTTCTTCTGCGGTCTCATAAATCAGTTCGTCATGCAGCTGCAGGACGAAATAGGCTCCTCTGTGCCGAGACATTCCGGTTCTGCGCTTATTGCGACCTAACACAACATAGACAGGATTATTGTGGTTTAGTGGCGATCGCCGTCAGCAGATGGAATAGTTGGATGTTTACTTGAACTCGTGTGCTTGTGAGACAGTGGAGCGGTGGGATATGTGGTTCGCAGTCGTTTTTGGATGTTGACTGTGGCCAGTTTAACGATGTCAGCAGCTGATCCCTGAACAGTCGTGTTCACGGCCTGTCGCTCCGCCTGAAATTGTATAAAAGAAGAGGAGCACAGAGAGATCATCTAATATAAACCTAAAGCATGCTCGTATATAATCACACATGTGTAATGTGGAAGCTTGCTGACGTGAGCTTTGATGTGCATGTTGGTGCTGGTGATGCCCGGTAAATATCTCCGCCGGGCCATCAGCGTCTGAACGAAGCCGTCCTTTGCACAGTTCTTCACCGTTTGTTTAAGAAAAGTATTGATTCCTGAAACACAGGATATAATGCCTCTTATATCCTGTAAAGGAAGTAATTTCAACCATCAACATCTTTAATAACTGTCCAACTCTAGTTTAATTCTTTATAGTACAATATGGTATAGTATATATCTTGAAAAATGGTATATAAATACAATATTAATACTCAGCACAACAATCATAATATTAATAATCAATAATTACTCATCAATTATAATAGTGTAGACCTATAACTGTTACTGTGTTGGTATGTCTCAGACAGAAAGCTTATGGAGTTTTCCATCAATTCTTACTAACAGACAACTGTGTCACGTGGCAAATTCCATCAATGTGTCACAAGTAGACAAACGGCTGCTCTCTTTCTACCGCTCCTGGCCGGGGTGGTGGGACTGGACCGGTGAATACCTTTGTATCTGGCCTTAAAACTTTCGATGTAGCAGGCAGCATCATTCTCCTCCACTCCCATTTGCTCCCCCAGAGACTTTGCTCCCATTCCATAGATGATGCCATAACAAATCTGCAAACACAAACACTGGTTGGTGAGCTTACAGGTGACAATCTGCACGTCCCCTATCTCTTCACTGCCAAGTTGTACCTGTTTGGCCTGTTGCCTGAGGCTGTCCTGCACCGACTCGGGGTCAACACTCTTCCACTCGGCAGCAATGCAGCGAAACACGTCCGTTCCTCCGTTCAGCACCTTGCGAACACAGTCTCTGTGATTTATTTTGTCTTGGATTAATAAAATGGTTTTCTTGCTATTCCACTGACCTGGAGGAGGCGCTGATCTTTTGAGAGGTGAGCCAACACTCTCAACTCCAGCTGGGAGTAATCAGCTGCCAATATCATTCCGCCTACAGTTCAGCGCAGACAGCAGATAAAACCATCGGACATGGAATAGTGGTAAGAAAACAAAGATATTCACAAACAATCATATTATCATAATGACCTGAAAAAGGAACAAAAGCATGTCTCATGCTGACAGAGAAGGCGGGGCCTTGTTCTGCAGGTCCAGCTGTGACTGAAGCTATAGTGCGCCTCTTCTTTCTGTACCAACACAGAATGATGCATTAAAGCATTAAACCCTTTTCTTTATTATCATGCTTTCTCACGTGTATTTAGTGCAAAGGGTTTGAAGAAGCCTGATGAAGTAGATCCCTACACCACGTGTAATGCTTGATGATTAGAGGTATTTTCAATATACTTTGTGTACATTGTAAAAAAAAATAAAATGAAAACATGGAGATATATACATCGTTATCAGGGGTCAGACAACATGGCTGTTACAGATCCTGCTGATGAAATAAATAGTATGTTAAATTCACTTTTCAGACTGAACAACAGGCAGGTAGGATAAAATGTGGCTGCTTTTGTCCTTGGAGACCTCCCAAAGTGCTCTAAAGAAAGGGCTGCCAATCTCTTCTATGAGCTCTGACTTGCCAAAACATTACAATGAAGCCAAATACTGCAGACAAGCCCACTCTGAATAACAGTCAAAATTAAAGCAATGGGTAGTGTTCCAGGTCTGCGATACAGAGCTTCTTATTACAGCTTTCTTTAACGTGTTCAAATGTAATTCTCATTGTGGCATGTCACACTCTGAATGAACATATTTCTAGGCATGTGACAACATCTGGAGCCATAAAGGATGTATGAACAGTTTTTATGTGTCAATGTAACATGAACTAAGGGCTGCAGGGAGCTTCTCAGCCAAACTCGGTGTCAACCAAATTCATCTCATTACGAAGACAGGTTAATACAGCCAAAAGTATAATCGATGTTATGACTGGAGCAGTGTTTCCTAATGTGGCAATTAAACACAAGGGAGATTTATGCAGAAAATGGGCATCGGGTCCAGACACACCCTGGCTTGCTGGTCACGTAGCAGGAACCTTGTGAAGGTGGGCTCTCACCCACCACTGTGGCCATGGAAATCTCAAAGTCTTTGGGGACATTCTGGATGTTGGGCTCGGTGAAGCTCACTCTACCTGAAGAAAACAATGAGCTTGAGGCGAAACATTTAACCAATGACATTTGGGTGTGCGGACATGATGAAACACAAGGAAATTATTGGTCCACGTCAAAGTCGGCGCACGTTGGTGTGTGTGTGAGTGTCACCTGTGGCTGTGTGCGTCTGGGCGATGGGGTATATTCTGTCCATCTCTAGTGTCGTGTGATGTTGCTTCTCCCTCTGCAGGGGGAACACCACTTTGGTGAGGGCGTTAGTGATCCGTCTCCACTCGAGGATCACGCCCGGCAGCGGGTGCAGTGGACGGAGCTTCTCGAGAACATCCTAGCGAATCGAAAGGACATCTTAATATTTGGAAATCTAAGTTCTTATTTGACAATTTTGATTAACTGAGTTGACTCTGACATGCTGTTGTATTCAAGAAAACCTGAGGCGGTTAAAAGTTGGCTTTGAATAAGACATTGGAATAATGGTCTGTTCTTGCATGTGGAAAGTCTGAGACTCCCTTCTTCAAGTGTTGAGCATTAACAAAATATGTAACCAACAATTCGACAAGATCAATATTCCCTAAATACTTCAAAACTTGCACGATGATGGTTATGATGATTGCAGAATTTAGGTAATTTTAGCAGACCAAACAGACTAATCGCAGAAGGCATGACTTTTCCCCCCTGCATTTTTCTGTCATAATGTGAGTTTATTGCAGCATGCAAATATATAAAAAAAAAACTGTTTCTCATGTCAAAATGCTACAGTATTCAGTAAAGTCACGATTGTTTCCGTTAATTCACCAAATGGTCTCAGTTTGAATTCTACCGCTTCCCAGCTACACTTGGAATGAACTTTCAGACCTTATAGTGACTGAATAACCTCATAATGAGGTCCGGCAGTGACTTCTGTTCTGGTGTATCATGTGAAAGTAGGATGAAAGTATGTATCACAACAATGCATCTGATGGACGTGAGGTTATTCACAGCTCTCAAAAAAATTCTAAGGAAAAGCAACGATTTTCCTGAAGAATGAAACGAATTAACGTTTTCCCTTTTCAAAACACAAGATATTTTCACCTTTGTGGTGCTGAACTGTTTTCCAAGTCGTACTCTGCCTCCGCCTCTCCTGGTGTAGCCCAGCGTCTTCTTACTCTTAGATCCCCCAACGTCGCCATTTGGAGGCAGGTGAAGCTCCAAGAACAACACCTACAGCGCATATAACATCTTGAAATCTTCAGGGTCACATGCTGACAAGTTGCAGAGAGGGAGTATGTTGTACCTGAGCTGTGTCATCGACGCTGGTGAGAGAAAAGCTGTGTCCTGCCAGGCTGTAGGCTTCAGATTCCAGCGCTGAGAGTTTGGCCTGCATCACATGTTTTTGTCTTTCACACTCTTGAACGCTGAAGCCGACTCCATTCAGTTCCAACAGGGCCAAACAGACTTGAGAAGGCATCTCTATGTGTCTGAATAAATCTGACAGAAATGAATAAAGGAGTTGAAACAATGCACAAATAACTTGCTTTTCAGGGCTTGCGAGGTGAGTTTTCATACTCAGTGTCCCATCTTTCTCGAGCAGGCCAGTGAGATGGTTCATGACAGCGTAAATGAGAACACTCTTGGTTGCTGCCCGAACTCGAGGACAGTGTGAATGTGCATTTCCTAGTCCGTCCAACAGAGGTAATTCTTCAGGACAATAAACCGTCACCATGTTAGGTAGAGTCCGTTCCTCACTTCCGGGGTCCACCAACCAGCTTGCAACCTGCAGCAGGAGATTCAAAATGGTCAATTTGCTTCTTTGTGGATGTTTCTGACTCTTTATCAAGTTAAAGGAACTTACAAAGGATTTTGTACCTGTTGTCGATTTTTGTACATGTTCGATGTGATTTTTTTTTTTTTAAATGAGGTACAATGTGCAGAAGCAGTGTCTAATGATACCCTCAGAATCACATTAACAGAAGCTTTTATGGAAAAAAAAAATCTGCAATTATGATATACTTTTTTCACATATCAAATAAAATGGGAAACTCACAAATTCCCATTTACTTGCATGTGTCTAGTTCCTGGACGTGTGTACAAATGAAAATCACAGGGTTTTACATTCATACCTTTAGGTCTTCACAATTCCCTTCCAAGCTGATGCCGCAGCTCAGTACTAGTGTCTTGTACACCTGGATGATATCGTCTGCTATTAAAACACGCACATCACGATCCCCTGACTGTCTACTCAGGCAGGCCTTCACCTGCTGCAGCCTCTCACTCACTGGCAGACTGACATCGAGTGGAGGAGGAGCCAGGCTGGCGCTGAGACCTGGGGAGTGTAAACGAGATGAATCCAGGTGAAAAAAAACAAACAGTGAGTTTATGCATAAATTTGAATGAGCTATGCATTGAAACCTCTGCTTTGCTCCTCCTGTAGAGAAATGTAGTATGCGTCTCTTGCTCCCCAGCAGACAGACAGTCCAATTAACACAAGTTCTTCACTGCCGCTCACTGGAAAGCCACTGGCTGTGTTAAGCTTCTGCTGAGCAGCTGCACAGAAAAAAAAATCTAAAAACATATTTGATTCACCAAAACCCAGATGAAATGTGTCCTGCTGAGAGTTTTTGGCAACAAGTTACATTTTCATATTTTAATGTTTGTCAAATATTCCCATTACCTTTCCTGTGCTTCACTCCTGTTTCCCTCTCAGGCTGCTGTCTGTGCTCCATCTTCTCACAGGCTAAAACCAGAGAGTAGTGCTCCTTTGTTTTCCACTCTTCAATGAAAGTGTCAAATAAATGCCTGTCACTTGCAACATCGATGATAGAGAAGGTCCCGGAGTTACTCAGACAAAGTGATGCATCCTGGGACAGCTGAAGGCTGAAGCTTTCGTTCAACACGGGAGACTTGGATACAGGTTCTGGCTGTGGGGAGGGTGGAGGAGCCAAGGCTGTGGGAGGACCCAGGTTCTGGATTGTGTGTCGCAATGGTTTCAAACAGGAAACATGGTCAGATACCGATGATGTTTTGGGTTTGTTGTGCCGATCAGATGGAGAAATTGGATGATTTTTGTCAGGAGCAATTTCTGCCGGACTGTTTTCTGAATTGTATTTAAGACACTTTTTGACTGTTGCCTTTTCCTGAACAAATCCTGTGGGTAGAGGAGTAGTGAGAGGTGAGAGGTTCGATGAGGTAGTCAGTTTTACTCTTGGTGTGACTGCTGGCGTTTCTTGAGTTGGAGGAATGACATCAACCGCAGAGCCCGGTCTCTCAGTTATGTTTTCGTTGTCATCTCTTGAGGGTTCCCTCTTTTCTGAGTTGTCTGTAGCAGTAGGTTGCTGGAGTTCAGACCTTTCTCTGCCTAGTGATATCAAGGAGTTGGGTATTGCTGCAGCACCTGCTGTGTTTGCAGCCGAGTGTCTCTGAGCAGCTGTGGGGCCTTCTGATTTGCTTTCCCAGGCCGAGGAGGACATGCTGGGCCAATGATCAAAAATATCCTGCAAACCAGGGCTGCAATAAGGAGCACTGTCAGCTGCAATCCCAAGTTGAGCTCCGTTATCTGACAAGAAACCACCAACTTTCTTTTCCACGTCTTTCTTATCACTTCTATTGCCTGCCTGATTCCAAATATCACCATTTTCACATGTAATTTCACTTCCCTGACAAGAGGTTGTGTCCTTTTGTGCACCATTATTTTTTATTGTTGGATTTTTATGGCCATGATTATTACCAGCTGGCCCATTAGACTCATGCAGAGTTGTAGTAGTGGTAGTGGTAGTGGTAGTGGTAGTGGTAGTGGTAGTGGTACACGGTCGCTGTGCTTCAAAGGATTCAGTTTGTGGATGTGACTGTTCGTCCCTCCAAACAGGGTCTGCGTTCGGTTCTTGCACTTCATGTGAGCTAGAGTCCTGCTCAGTTCTCTCTTTGTGTCTGGACGAACTTTTCCACTCCAGGAAGTGTTCACCAACCAGCAGCGAGTCACCCCACTCCGACAGGTTAAAGGAGGACTCGCCCCATTGGATTGCTTCCTGGTCTTCTGCTTCCTGGTTGGCGAGAAGTTCGCTGCGTCGTCTCTCCTGGGTTGAAGGGAGAGGGTATTCATTTCTAACATCCTTGCTGATAGAAACCTTCTTGTCTAAATGATCAGGGATCTGCTGTGGACTCAGATCTGCTAGCAGAGGGCTGTCGTATAGACTGTCGAACAAGAAACCGCTACTTCCGTTGAAGCTGTCTGAAGGAGCGCGATAAGCACTAGTCGCCTCATGATCACCATCTTCATGCTCGTTACCACCAGGGACAGGCGAACTCTGTGAAAACAACATCTGATTTTATACACGTGCAAAATATTTGATTTGACTCTCTTACAGTCATAAATATTTCACAATAAATGTTTCTGGTGACTGACCTGGTGGCTGGTGTTTAGGATGAGTTCCATTTGGCTGTTTGTGAGCGATGTATTGATTCTTGGAGACGTAGTGTCCGAGACCTGAATGTCGCTTCTCTCTTCATCTGTATTTCTCGGCAGCTGGGCAGCTTCTTCAATCATATCCTCTTTCCTCATGGTTTGTGTTTCCACTAGTTGAGCTAAACCTCTATCCCTCTGCTCTCTTTGTTGGTACGTCTGTTGAACAATGATCCTTTCTGTCTGTGTGTCCAATTCGAAGCTGTCACTGAAACCCTCCTCTCCCATTTTAATATGTCCTTCAACTTCTTCATCCGTCTTTTCTTCTGTGTACAGGTCAGGAGATGAAAACTCATCTCTCTCACCACTGACTGTCCTCCTTCGCTTTGCCTCAGGAGACAGTTGCAAGGCATGAGATATAGAGTGGGGAGGGTTGAATATATCCGTTTTTGTAGGTGTAGAAACAGCTGGAAAGAGTTTTTTCACACGGTCAGGAGCAGAAATGGTTGTCGGCACAAGAACTGAAGGTGCTACAGTTTGGACAGAATGCATATTCTGCTCATTGGCTTGTGAGCTTCTGTCAGTTTTTATTGAGTGTAGGACTTTGCTTAGGGCTTTTGAGTGCTTCAGTCTGTCTGTCTGCACAGGTGAGGCAACGAGGCCTGCAATGCCATCTGCTTTCGCTGTCCTTGAGGAAACATTTTGTTGTCCTACACGGGATGTCGGGGCTCTAAAGCGTGGCGGTGGCATTGGAGAATTTGATGGCAGAGGTTGTTGCGGGACTAGAGGCAGGGGGCTGCTAACAAGCTCGGCCAACTCCTGCGTTAGGCTCCTTTCAGGGACAAGCTGATGACTCTCATCTCTGGTCTCTCCTTCTTTGGCATTCACTTTCTCACACTTGTCTGCTTTTTGCTCAGACACCACCTTCCCTTGGTTATTTTTTTCCTCACAGTGATTTCCTATTTCATCTGCCATTGACCTAACAGTAGCTGCTTCCATTGTTGATTTTACTCCTACTGGAACATTACTGCTTTTTTGTTGGATTTCCAGTTCACCTTTGTTCTCTTTGCTGGAGTCCTCTACCCGTCTCCTTAACTTCATCTCTTCAGGGGTACAATTCTCATGCTCACTCAGGGCTTCTCCTTCTTGTCTAGTACCTTTCTCAGTTGGAAAATCTTCCCTGCTCTCATGTTCATGCATGTCACCATCGCCACTCTGCACCTGCATTTTATTTTGATGCAGCTGAATGGTTTCTGTCTGGAATTCATGTGAGCTGGGACGTGACGAAGACGAGGCGTCCGAGTCCCCACCGTGATGGTCCGCAGGGTTGTTTCCTGCAGAGACACCAGGAGGAAGTGTCGTTGGATCCCATTGAATCCCCAACTGGGCCAAGTCCTTTTGAAGAAGGAGCCTCGCTTCAGACACAATCTCGACAGCTGCTTCCTGCTCGGTCAGAGCCCGTCCACCAGTGACCCAGACGCAGCGGAGGCTCCGTCTCTCTGCCGCTTCCATCTCACTCTCATCCACTGCACGCCTGGAGCTAATGAGAGTAAAATGTGTGATTTGCAAGCTTGATTTCACGCAAGTTTCACAACAGATACCCTTCTGAAGCTAACCTGAGCAGTTGGACGTTAAGGGTCTGGCTCTGGCACCTACAGCAGTGGCCACTCAGCCAGCCAACTTCTGATCAACTGATGAAAACTAAAGAATGCATTTTTATCTTGTTGTGATTTTTAAGACTTGAGAGTTAGTTATCTAAAACATTGACAATAGATTGTTGCATCTGCATCAACATTGAAATATGCTGAAATGTTCTCATAGGTGCAATCTATTATTTAGGCTTTCCAATACATCTGTACGTAACACAGTAACAAGAAGAACCCAAATACAGACTAACCTCTTAAATGGGATTGCATTCCTCAAGGCTTTCTCCACATCAGTGAACGTAGCCCTGGCTAGTTCAGCAACGGTACACAGGCCTTGTGCGTAGAGTGCTCGAGCTCGTGTTGCATTCAGAAGGGAAACCCTCACCAGGTCCACCAACTCTCTCTGGACTCCGAAGCTCAGCCGGGTCTGATACTGAGACAACAGTAACTCCATGTTGTGCCAGCCGAGGCGTTTGCAGAAAACCGTTACCATACCTGGGAAGGTGACACTGAATTACTGCTTTACTCCTTTTCTGTTTCTCTCCCATTATTGACTCACTATTGATAACTTTATCATTTAGATGTTTCAAACTCACACTGAACCTGATCTGAGCCCATGTTAATCAAGTAGCTCACTGAATATCAGTTACACTATAATATCAACGCTCATACGATAACTTCATGATAGAAGCAGGAACACTTCTAACGAATACTATTTCTAAAATAAACTAGTGCTTATTGTTTTATGATAGTCATCCTCTATTGTTTCCCATATAAACTGTGGTGAAGAAATGAAATATCTGTATAATTTCTAGTGTAATCATATACTAGAGACATAATGAAGCTGCCATGAATCCACACTTACAAACTCAATATATGAATGTTGTCAAGCACAAGACAAACCTGCGTATGTGGAAGCAGACTGCTGGAGAGACTGCAATTGCCCGCGATTGCAGTTGTATTTTGATGCAACCGTTCCTAAAGGCACTTCCTTGACTAGATCCTGCAGCACAAGAGTGGTGAAAAATCTGAAAATACATGAAGGGTTTTTGAGAAATAAAGGATTTTATCTCATCAAATAAAATTTCCAGAAAAGTGGTTCCTTGGAAAAGTGGGGTTGTTTTTGTGTGTGTGTCCTGTGTCAATTTTTGATTACAGTTCATATATGCAGAGAAAGAAAGACAATATGGTGATCCACTACTGAACTCTACATGAATAAAACCCTGATTCCTGCAAAAGAAATTGATTGATTTAGTACATTATTATATTACATTAGGATCTTGTCTGGAAAAAAAGCACAACAGCTACACACATACCTGTTTTCAGTAGAAGGATACTGCCACTCAGTATGAACTGTGAATATATGTTTTTGTAACACTCTAATAGATCAATGTTTCCAAAGCCACATGTTCTTGAATTTCTGTTACCAAAAGCTGAACTACAGAAAACTAATGAGAAGGACTCTGTGAAACAGATGATGATGATGATAATATACCTCCATCCTGTCATTAAGGTAAATATGTGCTTTACCGTTTGTGAACTGCCATCTGTCGGTGCTGCTTCTCTGTCTTGGCAACAAGTTTGCCGTTGACAGATCGAGCAAGAAAGCCTTCCTGGACGCCGACCAGTTCTGCTACTCTCTTCATCGATGAAGACAGCTGCTCCCACAGACAGAAAAACTGATACCAATCTATGGTAGTCCACTCTGCATACAACGGAGTGATCTAAAGAAAATTTGGATGCAGAGTTAAAAAACCATGTGTTTTGTACAATTAAGTCAAATTTTGACCTTTGTAGAAGAGCATACATCAGGTCAAAGAAAGATACTTGGTTTTTGATATGCTTAAGATGTATGTCTTAGCGTATTAGCAGAATTAACAGGTGCATAAAGTCACTAATATTCAGTCACCAGGTTATATGACAACATGTTTACCAGATAGAGGATGTGCAAGTCATTCTCTAGTACAAAACCCTTCATTGCCCGCTGAAGATCTGCAAATATTCCCAGAGCCTCGGGAGGGGAGAGGGAGGATGAAAGGGTGGCAGCTCCGAGCTGGGTTGGACAGTACCGCTCATCTGAATCAGCAGACGGGTGGAAAAAAAAAGAACTTTAAAGAAGGCTAACGTTGTCATAAAACCATAAACCAATAAACAAAACTAGTAAATATATACACTTTACATTATTCATTTGTCTTACCCCAAAAATATGTTATTTTGCAGTTAAGTGATCAATAATCCTAAGTAAAGAGTGAATGAGGAAAATAGTAGACAGCACTATCCCAGTTGTGGAAATACCTGTTCCATCCTTCTGTATGCTAATGAATTCATTCTCCATCAGCCATTCAACACAAGCCTCTATAGCTCCTTTGTTGGCGTCATCATTTGACTTGTTTTTGCCGTCATGTTTCATGCTGGCAGCCAGAAGTGAGCAGGAGGCGTACAATCCCACATCGTGTGGAGAACTGGCTACACCTCCGACAATTATCTGCACACCCAATGATGAAAATCAGAGACATGAAACATACATGTGTTGTTTCGGCTGATTCTTCTGCAACTATTTTGAAAACATGTTGATTAATGCTCTATAACTGAAATATACTCCACAGCTTTATTCTTGAGATAGATACCAACTGTACCTCCAAAATGGCCCGTAGCATGCTGGTGGTAACACCTTCACCTTCCCGTTTCACCAGACAGCTGCTGATTGGCTGAAGCGTGCCCTTAAGGAGGCTAATACCTTTCTGACGCTCTGCCTGCTTGCACACCAGCACACTTTCGCCTGGAATGGAAGAATCACGAAAAATGGCTTTTTTATCACTAGTGTGATAACCTAAAAAAAAAAAAGCTGCAGACACCAAACCAACAAATCCCATTATTTCTACCTTTTTCCATCCATACCTTGAGTGTCGACTCCTTTTCTTCCTGCTCGTCCAGCCATCTGTTTGTACGTGAGAGGATCCAACAAGCGTCCATTGAATGTAGGCGTTCGAATGATAACCCTGCGAGCTGGAAGATTTACCCCAGAAGACAGAGTCGAGGTGGCAGCCAGGACTCTGACTGCTCCCTGACGAAAAGCTCCCTCCAACACGTCACGCTCATCAAATGTCAAACCTGCCGATTGAAACCTGATTTTATTTGCGTCCTATTAAGTCAATTGTTGCATTCAGTCTGAAGATGTTCTGTTGTGTAAATGTGTTTACCGGCATGGTGGAAGGCGACCCCCCATGGCACAGTGCGGTGCAAGATGGGATCTAACCCAGCTGGAGTTCTTTTCAACTGGGCTATAACGTCCTCGAGTCCCTCCTGATGCAGACATACCGGCTGAGGTTCAGCTTCAGCCTGGCAATCTGAAATATCATACAGTATTAAAGTTTATATGCAGCCATTTGTGCCATTATAGTTGTATATGATAACATTTGCAATGTCAAACTTTTCAGTTAGCTACAGTTTTGCCTTATCTTATACGGAAACATAAAGCATGATCAAGAATTTATTTAGATCTCTTGTACCAGTATTACGGAGATTGTAAAACTCCCTCGCGATGGTGTCTGCCAGTTTCTCGCACCAGTTCTTTGAGGGGCAGAACAAAAGCACCGAGTGGCCCTCTCTCACAGTCTCATAGCACAAGCTCACTATGTGGTCTTCATCGCCCTTTGAACAAACAACAAACAAAACATCATCACTTAACTGTTCAAAGGAAAGCGGTCGTCAATCAGGGTAAAAATATATATTAGATACAGAGTGGGGGGAGCTTATAATGAGGTCCTGAATAAAACCTGTTCAGCTGCCCTGTGCACCCCAAGGAGCTATCATTGAGGAAATGATGACATGTCCATCTCAAAGTCGCTTCAACCCACCTACCATGCCTGTGCCACCTGCCCCAGTCTTCTTACTTTCTGATTTTCTCTATACCCCCCCAAACCTCCGTGAGCTGACCTATCCTCCACGTCTGCTCCTCCACCCACACCACCCCTTGAACCCACACCTGGAACTCAGATGAATTTGAAGAATGCATTATTAATACAACAAGAACACATAAAGTGGGTCATCTGTAGACTGTAATGAATGCAAGTTACCTTAACGTTGAGTGCAGGGGTGAATTGCCGCACAACAGAGAGGCTCTTGTCATAGATGTCGCAGCCCACCTTAAGGTGCTCGTGCAGGGGTACAGGCCTGTAGTCTGTCTGGTAAAGCTCAGCGCTTAACCAGCTGGCCAAGAGTGAGAGGTTGGGCAAAGTGGCACTCATACCTATAACTTGTACACCTTCAGAGAGTGACCTGTAAAAAGATACTACCATAATTAGCACACATGCAATTTTCTTCACTGCCCATGATCAAAAGGTTGCAAATGAATTATTAGACACAGACCCTGAGATGTTCCGTTTCTGTGTAATGTAGCGGATTTTGGTCAAGAGCAACTCCAGCAGGTATCCTCTTCCAGAGTCTCCAACCATGTGTAACTCGTCGACCACCACCATACCTAGCAGCACAGAAAATATCACATGCAACTCATTCTTTAGAGTTAATAGTATGAAAATATGTAGGCCAGCAACTACCAGGAATTCAGTTAGGATGTTCATATATTATTTCTACCTAAATCAATCAACCTATGTCTTTTTCCAAAGGTGAACCGTAAAGTAACATCACTTCTTTTGTCCCATATACCGGTATATTCCAACACACAAAATATATTTCTTATTAAATGAAGTCAAAGAACAAAAGGGAAAAATCCCAAACTTCTGAAATCGTGGTTGAAAAATGTGGTTGCATTCAAGTTCTGTCAAATAACAGATGAATTAACTTAGCTGTTCCACACAAAAATATTACAAGATTGTATCATTTAATTGCTTTTAACAAACGTGAGGCATAACTGAGATCTTGAACAAGTCAAGCCAAATTAGAATCAGCAGACATAGTTACTCAGTGGCTTGTGTCCAGGTATCTTCAGTGCATAATTATAAAACATGCCTTGGGCTTCATCAGGTATCTCAAAAGTGCTCTCCAAACAGCTACATTTGTATCTCATTCCATGACAGGGGAATTGCACAAAAAATAAATAAGAGATGTATTACCTAAAAGACTCATATTGTCCTCTTCAATGAGTCTGTTAATCAGAGAATTGGCTTTTTCAATGGTGCAAACAGCCACGTCCAGAGCTGCGAACCCTCCGACTGCTGACGTGCTGCCCATATATCCCTCTACACGGACACCTGCTTCTTCAAATATGCTCTACATGGTAAAACATAATGGTTTAGACTGAGATTAATACCAAAATAGGCATGGAGTTCACAGTAACAAGCATCCATTTAGTTGTCTGCTTCTCTCACCTGGAGGTAATGCAGCTTCTCTTTAGCCACAGAAACAAAAGGGAGGATGAAGAGAGCTTTTCTTTTGGTCTCCAACACGCGCTTCAACATCAGCAGCTCTGACACCAGAGTTTTCCCGGCACTGGTGGGAGCTGAAAATATATGTATAAATCAGAACAAGGGGCCAATAGAGAACAGCACCACAAATCACTTTCCTCCAGAAATGACAGTTTTCTTACCTGAGTACACCAGGTTACCGCCATTCAGAACCTGTCCAACAGTGAGACACTGAGCCTGCCACTCAAACATCTGAGTCACTCCGTGTTTCTGGTAGCGCTCCAAGACAGGTTTTGGTAAGCCCCAGCTGGATAACTGCAGTTTTTCAGCCTGCTCCACAGGAGCACACAAGGCAATGCCTACAGCAAAGCACCAAATGCTCCATTTAGACATGATCCTCAACACATCTTTGACAGTGAATCTTTAGCACAATGAAGAGGATTTTTTTCATTGGAAACACACAAATCTAAATTCAGAATGCATCTGAAAGACACAACTTAAGATCAAGTTGAATAAAAACTGCAAGCTTTTTATTAATATATTGTGCTAGACTGCAATATTTTTTGATGAGTTGAGCTCATATTTAACCTAATAATTTAGTGATAATGTTATGTTTTATTTTGTAAAATTGCATACATGTTTCTTTATGTTAGCGAGCTATGAGAATATTGCCACACATTGGGCTTGATCATGAAGAAATGGCCTGAAGAACGTAGGCTTGACAAAATACTTAGAAGTAACAAATGATGAATGGGAAGATGCTCTATTTGTATTTAAAATACCTTGCTGAGGTAGTGTGTCAGTGAGAGTGCTGAGCTCTAAGCCACTTGGAACAGTGAGCACAGAGGCAGATTGATTCTGTAATGACTGCTGGAGTTTGGTCCTCTTCATGGCTTTGGTGACGCCAGTGGGGCTGAATAAGATGTAGTCCCTGGACACATCCATCGGTTGAGCTGCGTTATCCTTACTCGGTCGACTTTTGCCTTTGCTGTGAGGAGAGCTCTTTCTTCTTGGTGAAAGCTTTGAACTGTGAGACAACAGAGAGCAAGCAGGAAAAGGTTTGCAGAGAAGCCACTCACTGAAGGAAAGAAAATCAGGACAGTTATGTTTAGTTAGTACTTACTTTCCGGAGTTGCAAGCTTTCGGACTGGTTTCTGTTTTTTTAAAGGGGAGCACGTTGACACACAGAGAAGCAGTTTTTGTGTGGTTTTCTGCTTTCCTCTGAACGTGCTCCACTTCTTCCAAGTCATCACTGAAAAGAAGTTTCTGAGCCAGATCTTTGCAGTCAGCACTCCATCCTGGTCTCTTACGACCTGCTTTGTGTTGCCCGATGCCTTGCTGAGGACTACTTGCACCATGGGGTCCTTCTTCAATTGGCTGATGAAATGGTGAGTTTCTAACTGAATCTCTAATGGTTTTCACATCCACAGACTGTTCAAGGGGTAGTGGGGGTGCAAAGATAACCAATGATTCTGGTTGTTTATGAGCTTTTCTGTTTAGCGTTGCTGAGCCAGTGTCGCTACTTCCAGCCTTTACTGGGTCGACAGCACTGAGTACCTGCACCATCTCCTCGTCAAGAGCGAAGGTGGATTCCCACAGCTGATGCACAGATCCTCCATCCTAAAACAGGGAATACCATGAAATAGGGGGCAAGCTAAATGTGTCCCTAAGGGACATAAAGCAACCATGAAGAAATACAAACTACATTAGGATACCAAGGACCACAATGTAACAAAAGACCAAATGGAAATAGAAGTCACAACAAAATAAATAAATCCAAAATAACAGAAATAACACGGCAAAAATAAGGTCACCATAATACAAAAGACAACAAATAAATAAAAATAACCACAAAGTGAAACAAGGATGCTAAAATAAAAATAAAAAAAAGGATGAAGAAAACAGAGATCAGCTGTTACACTCACCGCTCGGTTGTCTCTGCTGATGTTGTGGGATGGGTTTGTTTTGTCTGACAGGTTACACGGTTTCTGAAACCTTCTGTCTCCGTCCAAAGGCTCATCGGGACGTTGTGAACTGTGTTCAGAAATGTGTAGTTTCATTAGACTGACTTTCATAGTCACAAATGTTATTTTCAAACGCTCGAAGATGTTTCCAAGCAACAGGAAAAAGATCAAGTTATAAACAATCTCGATCGAACCAACCCCATGACACAAAGTTCTAACCATCTATACTTAGGCTGACCTGGTTTTCTTTTTGATCTGATGCTGTCCCATGTAGCTTTTCTTTTTCAGCGGTCCGGAGGAGCTCATACCGAAACACGCAATGAACAACCAGTAATGCTCATGACATACAATTAACTAACTGTAGACTCGGATCAGGAAAGTGTTTTCATTGATCGAAGAAACATTAAACAAACACGCGTCACACTCAAAATAGTTATTTAGTTTACGAAGTGTAAACATTTAGTTTATGAAGTGTAAACATTTAGTTCTCAATTCAAAAACACCGCCGGAGCGCCATTTTGGTGTTTCAATAGTACAGTCCGATGGGAAAAAATGACGCACTGTGGAAAGTTCCTGTTTACTAAATACAAGTTTAGTCGGTGAATTTACTCAGTGCTGATTTTCCCGTTATTATTTCTTAATTGATAAACGTTCATTTGTTTTAATGAAGAACTGTCTGAAAAAAAACCCTGTATAATTTGGTGACATTATGGTCTGTTTTGTCTATTGTCATTGAGTCTGGGTCTTTAGAGTAGCCAGTATAGTGGAGTTATGTCTCTCTTTCTTTTCTTTTTTTGTTAAAGAATCAGAACCTTTGAACATTATAAACAAACAATGAAAATTCACAGAATTCAAAATTCAATCATAAACATTTTACTTAGAAAAACACACCCATTAAGGAAAATCTGCCTTGGGACATTTCAAAAAGAAACGATTTAGTCTTTATGTTTGGTTGGCTTTCAACGAAAATATTTCTGACTAACTTTCTGAATATCAGCGTTCAGACAGCAGAGTTATGGCCCTCTTAGCTGTTTTTAAATCCCTTTGGGGTTGTCTATGTTGATTTGTTTTTATGGATTGTGTTGCTTTATAATTATGTGACTGCTTTGGATGAAATTTGTCTAATTGTCTAGATGTCTTTTGTCTGCCTTGTATTTCCTGTCTCTTGAGGATATCTTACATCTGTCTCCTTTTGTCTTGTGTTATGTTGCGGATGTCTTTTGGCTTTTTGTAGACTGTTTCTTTTTGTCAGTGTGTATTACAGATTTGCTTCTTGACGCAGAGTGTCACTTTGTGATTTTCACATTTGTTAAACATTGCGTTAGAAGTGTGTCTGCTTGATTTCTGTTTGAAACCATTTTGCACTACTTTATGGTCATTATTGTATCTCTTTGTAGTTGTTTTGTGTATCTTTGTGTTTCATTGGTTGGGGCTTTTCCTCTTTCTTATTGTTGTTTTTGTGGTTTTACCTTTTGGGATAAAAAAGAGCATAGAGCTTTATAACTTCTCTTCAGCTGAACCAGCATTTATTTTGTGACTACCTTTTTGTTCTTTTCACCTTCTCAAACGAAGTTGGGTGACTGACGGAGTTGGCCGAGAAAGTTATGCTTTCGTCTGCGTGACCTACCTAGCCAGCATCGATATGAGCTAACGGCTATCATGCTAGTATCAAAAGAGCAGAGACCATAAATTTCAAATTCACAAGTAGGGGCAATTTAGCGTCACAAATCAACCTCACATGCATGTTTTTGGTCTGTTTTTGGTCACATGCAAATGCCACACAGAAACGCTCGGGCTGTATTTGAACATGTGCCGTTCTGGCTGAAACTTCACACGTTGCATGAGAGTCCACAATTTGACCACCTAAACATGTTCAAAAGTTCAGCAAATTTGACACGCTCATCAAAATTAGCAAAATATTTAAGAATATGTAAAAAATAACGCTCAGCGTTCCATAATGTGCTCTCTCGCGCCACCGAGAAACAGTAGTTAGTGTGCACATCGGTTGATTTCAGGCTGAATGTGCTGATGAACTGAGTTTCCTCATGTAATGTGTGTCTGATGGGCGGGTGCATGGCAGTGGCGGCGTCAGATATTTTTTGTTTTGCTGGTGCTATGGTGCATGGACAACTCGTCCACAAATCTGCTACCCTGGACAACTCATCTATGTGGTTGGGGACATCTCGCCCACGACTAATTTTTTTCAGCATTGTTGATTTGGAGGATTTCAAAGTATATTTGACACATTTGGAAGGATTATTAAGTATATTTCACACAATAACATGAGATATGTGTTTCATCATGAAACAGTCTTTAGGGTTAGGGTTAGATCTGAGGTGTGACCTGGCCAGTGTAGGTGCGAGGGAGGTGAATTTGAGCAATTCTCAAGAGAAACAAAGCCATATAATACTATACTGAATATATATGGACATATACTAGATAAATGAAAAATATCAATTACAAATAATAATATGTAAAAGTACATTGTACAGGATTTATTTTCTCAAAAGATTTCTGAAATCTCATCCATGGACAAGATGTCCAGGGTTGCAGTTTTGTGGACATGTTGTCCTACAATTTTATGGGGGGGGGGGGGGGGGTGTAAACTGGTTTTGAACGGAGTGGGCGGAGCCTTCGTGTCCATCTCGGGATGTATGGCGTGAGCGAGCGGCTGGTGGGCGGAGCCTCGGTGTCTGTCCCCCGGGTGGGTGGGGCCTCTGTGTCCGTCCGGGAGTGGGCGGAGCCTACGTGTCTGTCCCGGGGTGTGTGGCGTGAGAGAGCGGCTGGTGGGCGCGCCCGCTGCGACGTTGCGGAGGCTTCAAGATGGCGGAAGCCCTGACAGCTCAGGAGCAGCTGGTAAGAGTCTCTTGACGATATTTCCCCCACTTCTTCCTATCACGGCCAACACATACACACGTGGCATTTGTCTCCTCTTTAAGCCGTGTTTCCCCCCACTCCCATTATCTGTGGGACCGATGCTGTGTGGTAAACAGCTCCGGTCCGTTCGCTCTGACTCCGGTGTGACTGACAGCAGTTAGCATGTGTATTAGCATGATGGCGTTCGCTAGTAGTAGCAGGGATCCTCTAACCGGCAATCCACCTCGAGTACTCACACTCTGCATGTCTCCGCTTTAAGCGGAGCACAAGGATATATTCCTATTTCGGATGATAACCGACTAAACTCTGTTACCCGTGGCTACCTCCATCATTGCGCCTGTATTTGTTAGCCATCCCGCCACCACATGTAACCTAGCCGTGTGCTAATGCTAATAGCTATTGTTGACTTGCAGGGAATTTCCTCGACAGCTGTCCCGATAGACGCGATAATTGGTGTCGGAGGTGGTGTAAGGGCTAAACACGACCAATCAGTGATTTACACAGTAATTATATGACATGTCGAAGTTCAAGATTGCGACTTGTGATCCAGCCTCACTAGCGGTGTCCCGTCGGACTGTGGGGCTTCACGGCGGTGAATTCACAGAAGTGATCCTCCCGTTCCTAGCATTGTTGTTGTCATCTTTTTCTAGTAAAAGAGGTGGGCCTGACAGTGATCGCAAACATCTGACCGCTTCATCTAATATCAACATGTGTACTCAACAGCTCGCATTTATTTGCTGGTTTTCTTGAACAGTGTGATAGTTACTGATCATGAACAGATGTGTTGTTTCTTTGTTGGCTAAACATCAGGGTTTTTTCCCCCTCCCATCCAGCAACCCCAGTCCATCACAATGTGTTAGCAGTGGCAGTGTTATTAATGTAATCTCCACCCAGGTTTAATACATCCTGGTTCGGATGTTCCTGTGGTTGTTATTTACCAAATAACTCGTTTCGAAGTGGCTCTAAAATGTAAGCTGTGAGAGTTTGCTATTATTCCCCAAGCCTGGAAGAAGCTGAACTCTAAACCACCACCTTTTGAAAACCATACACAGTCAGAAGAGAATTTGTTGTCATAGTTTAAGAACAACAAGACGGTGTTTAGCAGCTCAAGAAGGTAGTTCATGAATATGAATAAGGCATATAGTGCAAATCCAAACTCTGGTTTGGAAGGGTTCCAGTCTGTCTGGGGTAATAACTCCCAATACTTGAGATCAGGATCATGAAAGGTCATGCAGGATAACAGTGTCACAAGTCTAAGTTGAGATCGCATTATTGTTTCACTCCACTGTTCACTTATTGTGAACACTATATCATCTGCTGATTAATTTGATTGCATGTCATGTGACATACCTGTTAAGCTGTGAATTATGGACCTAAAGTCTATAACAGACCTACATAATGAAACTCACCATTAAGTGATGTGTTTTTATTAAATGCAAATGCCCTAATGTTTAGTTTGTTTCTTGTTTCTTCCACTGAGTTGAGGATACATTACCATACAGGGCCTTTCTGTGTGGAGTTTGCATGTTCTCCCTGTGTGTGTGTGGGTTTCCCCCACAGTGCAAAAAAAAACATGTACCGGGGGTCCCCGAGCAAGACCCATGGCCCCTCCAGCTTCTCAGGACACACTTGTAAAAGAGATTAATAATCTCAATGTTGTTCTCCTGACCAAATAAAGGCTAAATAGAAAAAAATAAATGCCGCTGCAAAATCTGTTTGTCTCAAGTTTGATATAATCACATTTATGTGGCACAACCTCTCAGTAATTATTGCTTATCCAGAAGGGACTGTTGACCAAGTTACTCTGAAATAAATGTTGTTGTAATGACCTATGTGTCTTGCCAATGTTGTCCATCAGAGGACAGCACCACAGTATTGCCATACTTACACCCATAGTAATATAGACAGAACTGCTGTTATTTTAGCATGAAGTTCACCTTTTTGTTTGAAAATCATTTCCTGGTTCAGTTCTTTGCTTGTCTTGGCTCATATGGCCTGTATGTGTATAGTTTAGACTTTGGTATATGTTTAGTTTAAGCTCTATGTTATGTTTTGTCACACGCCTTTATGACGGGCATTATGGGAAGTTTAAAAATGTTATGAAATCTTTATATTGTGGTTAAAGAGCGAGGATAAATATTCACAAGAGACAGGTTGACAGGTATTATTTTTGTCCATTAATTTTCATTCTATATATGTATGTTAGGTGACATTCAACCAATAGCAATTTTTGTCAGATCATAAGATCATTTGAATCTGAGTGAATAAGAAAATTCATTGCAAACCTCATTTGGGCCCATTAGTTGCTTTTATACTTGAAATCCACTTCGTAGTTCTTGGATCGAATAGAATATATTCTGAATTTATTTTTATTCATTTTTTACAGATTATTCGCTATTTTAATTATTAGTCTGTGTAATCTTTTCTTGTTGATTTGAACCTTGTAAGACAGCTATAATATACTTAGATGATGATAATAATCAGACTGTTGGCACTTGGGAGAGTAGCGCTCTCATCCCCCTCATCTTCCAGTGGCACAGCCTCCTGCTGCCATCTGCATCAACATTTGGCTATGAAGGCACTGCACAACTTAAGACAGCTGATATTAAAAAAATTCTGTTTGGTTTTTCCTGTACATGTCAGTCTCCATTATCATACTTCTTTGTGTCGTCTGCCTTTCCTTGTGCTCTTCTCCCCCGAAATATGTCTTTTACAAAGTTCCTTTGCTTCTATCCTCATCACACGCCCACTATTTCACCTGTCCCCTTCCATGTTGCCTCCCCCCGTCCGTCCAGGCTGTGGAGGAGTTCCTGGGTGTGGTGCGTAGCAGGGAGCAGCCTCACAGTGCTGGGCTTGTCTCCCAACCTACAGCTGTTAAGTTTCTTATGGCCCGCAAGTTTGACGTCTCCAGAGCCATCGATCTGTTCCAAGCATACAAGGTACATACTAATTTTGGTCCTTTTTCCCCCACTTTTTCTGCCATCAACAGAACACCATGTTACTTAACCTGGATTTAAATTATTCAGAGAAGGTACATTTTGTCTGGCAAGTGTTTTTCTTGCAACTGAAGTTGCAAATGGTTCCAACAAGTTAACTGTTCATTATAACCTTGACAAAAAAAAAATCCTAAATGGTTGAGCAAAAGATGAAATGATAAAAATGTGAAAGGTGCATTGATGGCCACTGTCACACTATTGCAACCAGAGCTAGCAATGTCAGAAATTAAACAATGACTATCAGTACACTACATTCACAGCTAAATGCAGGCAATCAAACAAAACAATCAAACAAAATCAATACTTTATTTCCATGGAGGTAAAACTTTGGAGAACGTCCACATTCTGACTCTACAACAACACATGGCTTTTCCCTGCATATAAATGCTATGAGAAGACTGGCTCAAGTGAGCTCAAAGAGCTCAATTTATCCCCTGAAGGCACTGGTCGTGTACAGGATATTTTCATTCTTGCATATTAACTTAAGTCGCTGTTTTTGCCACCTCTGCTTGAGTGTAGGTTGACGACATGCAGGAAGACTTACTGTCATATACCCATCTCTTTTTAATCCATAGTCATAACAACATGTATAAAATCACACAGTTGTACACGCCTTTAGTTGACCAAATAATGCATTAATGGTGGTCTATTTTACTCAATAGTCCATGCATGCAATATAAAAATATTTTATTCAGTTCCATATTTAATCTGTGTATATCTTCTGTAATTGTAGTTTTAATGATAAAGTTGTGTGATGTGTAATAACAGTTCAGCCTGTGGAACCTTTTTAATCACCATGAAATTCTAATGTTCAAACTTAAATAGCAACAAGCTTTTACTGTGTGAAAAAGACACCCAGGAATGCCTGTGCCTGCGTTCCTGTACTGGGGTTGACCCAACATTATGGACGTCCATAAAGTTGTATTTGTTCTTAGGAGCGTAATTTCAAACTGAAATATAATCTCAGCAAGAAATACTTTTTATGATATTTGATTGATTGAGCTGTGTGCCTGTGTCTGAACAAATATAACCCTTAAGGTTATTTACTTAACTCCAGTTCTCCGAATAGCACAAGAGAGAAAAAACAAATTCTCGGAAAAAGAAAATAAAAGTACAATCAGTGGAATATAAAAAAATGTCTTGTCATTAAACACTAAAACCTATTATTAATCGATTGTTATTAGTCAGGCCTTCATTACACTGCAGTAACAGCAATATCCGAGATGCAGTCCTAGGTTTTTTCACTTATCGATGATACTAATGACTTTTCTTCTTACTGTCCTGTTTCCATCCGCATGCAATAAAATTAGAACACAAGAATCAAAGAGGGCATCATCAATATCAACCCAGACGAGGAGCCGCTGCGCTCTGAGCTGCTGAGCGGCAAATTTACAGTCCTGGTGAGTAGTGACTTAAATCTGAGTCACGTAACACAAAGGTTTCTCAGTTTGTTATTTTGCTGTCACGTTTGATTGCACTGGAATGATGTGCACATGCGTCTTTCCTTGTGCAAATACATGCATGTCTCTATCTGTCTCTTATTGTAAAATCATGAAGTGTGTTGGGTGTATAAGATGACTGACTCGTGTTCCAATCAGCCTGGCCGTGATGCAAAGGGAGCTGCTCTAGCACTGTTTACTGCCCGCCTCCATCGGCCAGACATCACCACCCACAAAGCTGTGCTGCAGGCCATTATCTATCAACTGGACAAAGCCATAGAGAGGTGAGACCCAAATCATTTACTGCTTGCAACTTCTGCTGTCACAACACTGCTTTCTTGTCGTTTTGTCTCAGTTCCGTAATTTCGATTTCAACCTGTCTTGAAAATTAAAAGTACAGGCATTGAAATATATATATGTGCAGTTGTTGTGTTCCCTGTTTTTGACAAACTTCATATGTTAATTTGTTGTTCAAAGAAAGTGGACAAACACAGGCGGCAGGAAATTGCATCAAAATAAAACAGATGTCTAAAAATCTGAAATGTTTAGATTGAACTTGTTCGATTCTTGTGCTTTTAGTTTAAAATCTTTTAAACTTCTTTTCAGTTTGCAAACTCAAAGAGACGGACTCATATTTATTTACGACATGACCAACTCCAGTTATGGAAATTTTGACTATGAGCTCTGTGTCAAGATTCTCAATTTGCTGAAGGTAAATCTAAGTACTATCCCCTTTTCAGTGCCTGGTTTCCAGTGTGTTCTGTCGTTAAAAAAAGCTTTTTGCAACATTTCTCCTAGGGCGCATTTCCAGCTCGCCTAAAATGTGTCTTTATTGTGTCATCGCCTCTTTGGTTCCGAGCACCTTTTGCAGTCCTCCGCCTCTTTGTACGTGAAAAGCTGAGAGAAAGGGTACGTGTGGTTATTTTCACTGTGAACTCACATCAGAATATTTGATACATCTCTAACTTGTTATTGAACATTTTTTCGCCCGTCTCCATTCACCAGGTATGCACAGTGAAAGCTCATGAGTTGGCTAGTCACATCCCGGTCTCGTCCCTCCCTGAACATCTGGGCGGGACGTCCCAGTATAGCCACGTGGCTTGGATCCAGTCCTGTGTTAACGTGCACACAAACCTCGTTCAGGGCGACACAGAAGAACATGACACACACGACTGCGTGGGAAGTTTGTTGCGCTCTTACAGCTTAGAGAACAGCAACACAAGCGTAGGTGCTACACTGGACCACACCCATTTAAATAAACAGTTGGGTCCCGAGCTAGCTGTCGCTAACTCTAATTGCTACGATGATAGCAATGCTAACCCACACAACCACTGCAGTATAGTGGAGGGCAGGACTCGAGGCCTAGGCCAGTACCAACAGAGCCCCAATTCTGCTGCAGACCGGTCACAGGGGAACCACCAACACTGGAATGGCTCAGCGGTGACCGGGGCCAACATGACAGTCAGCGGCAGCAGCCCCAACACTAACATGAATGGCCGCAGCTGCCAAGCCCCTCCCCAGTCAGATACGCCCCCTGACACACCGCTTTCACAGAAAGGTGATGAAAATGCAACGCACGGCATCGCAACAGACTCTGCCGATCAGTCCCAAAATGAGGCCATGAAGGAGGAAGATGAGGAAGGCGAAGAGGAGGAAGGGGTACCGCCGTTGCCTCAGAAATCTCTGCCTCGTCCACCCCACCAGCCCACTTCACAATCCCCGCCCCTTTCCTCATCGTGGGACCCTGATGATGAGAACCGATTTATGGAAGTGTCTGTCCACATGCCAGAGCAGGGAGGCATGACAGTGCACGAGCTGGTGGAGCACGTGAAGAAGCAGAAGAAGAAGGGCATCTACCAGGAGTACGAGGAGATCCGCAAGGAGCCACCAGCAGGCACCTTCGACTACTCCAAGTAAGACTTCCCTCCCCTCTCACTCTGTGCTCTCTGTCACATGATCTTTCTTCACCAACAAAGCAACAATTAAAAACAAAAAATAAAACACTGTAATCTTTGTAGGAAACTGGCCAATCAGATAAAGAACAGGTACAGCGATGTTCTCTGTCTGGACCAGTCCCGAGTGCGACTCAGCGAGCTCAGTGATGATGAAGATGAGGTAATGTTCATCAACATTATTTCTTTAAAGATGAATGACAAATGTGTAAATGCTTGCAGCTGAGGAGATCCTAATACACAACCATCACGTTTGTATGTAGTGGTAACTTTTGAGGAACTATAATCCTGTTTGCATATTTTTCATTGTCATATAGTTCAGTAATTAGTTGTTGGTATTGTAGCATAATTAACAAAAAAGTGCTGATATAAATGTGGAAAACTCACATATTTAATAATTTACCATGCACGTTGACGTCATAAGCCATGAAAACAATTTGATCGTGTCTTCTTTTATAATTTTACACATAATCTTTCAGCGGTAGTTGTAACTGTCTGAAGTCACTAGATCCTAAAACAGTGATGGCTTAGATCAGGGGTTCTCAATCTTTTTGACTTTGGGGCCCAATTTTCCCAGTACAAAGTGGCCCGGGGCCCATTTGAATATTAACGCTTTCATTTCAACTGCTCAGTCTTGGCTTGATGTGAATTCAATAGCTAAGTCAAATCCACTTAGATTAAACAAGGTAAAACCTTGTAAAATAAATGATGCGATACACTGTGATGATCTCAATAACATTGTGATCTTGTATATGTAAACCTGCACAATCAACACTGAACAAAAGAGCAATTCTAACAACTCAAGTTGCTGCAAGAACAAATATAAAGGCACAAGTCAATAATATATAAAATCTGAAATCCTACACTATTTTGATTTAAATACTCAAAAAGCCGAACTTAATAAAGGTGGGGTTGTACTTGCAGACATATTGTGTCTTTGAAAAATTTCTCCATCACTTCAGTCATAAGTTTACTGCTAGCTTCTTCTGCTGCTGCTTATTGGAGCGTGTTCAACAACTGAATGATGCGTCACTGCCCCAAGTGGTAGGAAGTGGCATTGTGGTCCTGTGGCCCACAGGAGTATGGACCACGGCCCCAAGGTTGAGAATCACTGGTTTAGATGTTCGAGAACTGACCTAGTGTGTGCAGGTTCAAATCCCATCCCCATCTATTTAAGGTTAAAAGCAGAAAAAATAACTGATAGTCAATAATGAATGATTCTTTTTACAGCCAGTTTAAATCTCTTCTCTTCTCCTGTTTTGCAGACATCAGATTACATCAATGCCAGTTTCATGGATGGGTACAAGAGAAGCAACGCCTATATAGCGACTCAGGGTGAGTAGATATGAGCTTTATGTACTTCTTTGCAGATGGTTTGGATTTACCAAAACAATTCAATGAACAGTATTTGCTCCATATTTGACTTGGAGTAAAATAGTAAATGTCGGTATGAATCTCACATGTTACCTTCAGGATAGTACATTTTTCAAACATTACAAAGACATTTATATTTGCTTTATAAGTCATCATAGATCTTTTTAGTACAAGTGCCTTTCAAAAAAATGTAAATGCCATGAAAAATTTTTATGGAATATGTCAGATTGATTTTATTGGAGCAGAACTGAGTAGATCTTAATGCCCTATATAGTCTATATCTAGTCTATAATCTTCATATTGTATCATAACATTGTAAATCACAAGATTTGTATTTGAGAGACACAGATATGTGGTTTGTTAGGCCTATACTGTCATCTTAGTTCTGTTGTTAACAATGATCTAACAGACTTTTCTGCCCCTTCAGGTCCTTTGCCAAAAACTTTTGGTGACTTCTGGCGGATGGTGTGGGAACAGATGGTACTTATCATTGTCATGACCACCAGGTGAGGGACAAGTTAAAAGCTTAAGGTAAATTTTGTTGTGGAGATTTCCTAAATATGTGATTGAGATTAGTTTATCTCTGTGTGTCTCAGGGTTGTGGAGCGTGGACGCGTCAAATGTGGTCAGTATTGGCCTCTGGAGGAAGGGAGGACCGAACAGTTTGGGTACTTCTTGGTCAGGAATACACACATCCAGGTGTTTCAGGACTTCAAATTATCCCACCTTGAACTTTCCAACACACAGGTAAATTTTACTGTCAGAGTCGATGACGTGGCACTAAGTGTCTGAATTAAAAACCCAAAGATATTCCCATTACAGATTTTACACTTTTGATCAAAAATTGATCTTCCTTTATTTTCCTGTTAAATATTCTGACCTTTTCTTAGTCCGGAGAGAGACGGGAAGTGTGCCACTACCTCTATGTCAGCTGGCCGGACTTCGGGGTGCCTAAGAGTGCTTCAGCCATGTTGGACTTCCGGGAGCATGTCCAACAACAGAGAGAAGCTGCAGTCAGGAGCCTTGGATTGAGCTGGAGGGGGTCTCCAGGGGGCCCCCCTGTGGTCGTTCACTGCAGTGCTGGCATTGGTCGCACAGGTAAAGGCACACTAATACCAGGTTTAGGTACACTTTACATATAGTGGACATTCAATAAGATACACAGAGATTCATGTGAGTTATGTGATTCATCACAGATTTTGAGCTGATGATATTAAACAATTGTATCAGACAGCTAATGTTGCTATGGCTGCATATTATTTTGCTGTCATAAGTAATAAAAACACAGTCGATACTGATTTTAACATACTGTATATTTTTTAGAGAGAATTATTTATATATTTTTATGACTTGAAACATCCCTTTGAAGAACTGTGCGGTGCCTCAGGTTACAGAAAGGAAGAGCGTTGTAAACATCTGCGAGGTTCAAGCTATTTGTTGGTGGATTGTCAAACTAATCATAGAACAGGTTATGCAGGATTGTAAAAAAACTCACCATTCAATACGGAACCTTCTATTCATCTTCTGTGTTGATTGTTTTCATGAAGCCTAAATTATACTCCATATGCTGTTGCTGTGAATCACCTTCTTACAGCCCGGGGGTTAAAGGGAGGGCCTACCTTGGTTGGGATTGGCTAAACCCCCGATGACACTATATAGGGTTTGATTTCTGATTCACTCATTCGAGCAGTTGCTTTCTAAAAATTGAAATAAGCCAGGGGAGAGATAACAGATTTTCTTCACTTCCCGGGCGTCATCCCAAGGTATGGGGATCCATATTTCTGTTGGATAACCATTAGTAAGTGAATTTAGCATGATATGACCTCTTTAAATGCCGATCCATACTTTGTTTTGTTTGCTTTGGTCAGTGCAACGTCAAAATCGTCATCCACCCCTGTGCGGAAGGGTCCACTCTGACCCCCGCAGCCCAATTTATGTGACCGCGCATGCACCAGAGCCTACTGGGCGCTTGTGTGAGGCGATCCTCCATCTCCCTGTCTATATAATCACAATTTAAAAGAATACTAAGAGCCTGATGGATCGGAACTCCTGCAATGAAATATAAACAACTTTAGGAAAGGAGGAGAACGCTGCCACCAGAAGTGGAGATATTTTCGGGATCATTACGTTACGTTATGGAACGCATACGGAAGTGAACCCAGAAGTGTAGTATGGATACAATCATGTGTGCATCTGTGGTCCAGCACAAGTCGAAGCAGTCTGCGGAAGCGCAATGCAGAAAGTATGGAAGGGCCTTAAAGGAGACATATCATGCTTTTAAATCCTTCCTTTTTACATATAAATCATACAGTTGTGGTCTATATAAAGCGGAACTGCAATGCTTGGGTCTGAATTCCTCATTATTAGAGCTCCACAGGCCCCTTTTCTACCCCTTTTCTGATGTGCTTCTGAGAGCAACTCGTTTTGGGGCGGTCTCTTCAAATGCAAATGAGACACTTCATACCCCGCCTCCTCTCCAGGTTGCAGAGGTGACACTCGGTTCAACTTCACCCTGTTCGGCCATCTTTGTAGTTTGATAGAACAGATACAATTATCTAGCGGCGCAGAAACTTTATATTCACACATTATTTACAAAATGTCAACAACGGAAGATTTGTCCATCCAGCCATACATGTTGGAGCCAGAGTCGGACCCGGCGGAGCGAGATGAAAATGACGATGATGCACCTACAGAACAACGTCTTCATATGGATGTAACGCAATGGTGTGTTACTATATTTACACTAACTTCTCCATCCATGCCCACTACTACAATACTGCCTGTATTACAACGACTATTTAACACAGAAGTTACATTATAATCTAAAACGAGCACACAGCGCTAACATATGAAGACGGTGCAACTGCTAATGCTAACAAAACAATGACAGGGACGTCTTATCATCACACTTTTTAGCGTTATATACAGCTTACCGAAGTGCTCTGTTCGTCGTCTCCATAGATAGAAGGAACTGACCGCTCAATCAGACCAAGTCTTTCGGCAAATCCTTCTTTATACTGGCGGAGGTTGCTGAAGCAGTCGTCCTTAAAGTGCTTCGCGCACACAAAAATGACCTTACCCACAGATGTGGGTACATTTCTGTGAAAAATAAAACTCAACCAGGCACTTCGAAAAGGTTCTGATGCTGGGAGACGGTGTACCGAAGCTTGTGGGTTACTACATCCAACAACCGAACATTTCGACTTATCCTCTCGTAACTTCGGCACCCTTAGGTTGGACTACAAAATCGCAGCGAGAAACAAAAATGGCGGATTGCTCGAAGTGTCGATGTCCTAATTTGGCAGTTCCGCTGCGAATACTGTGACGTCATTGTTCAAAAAACGTAATAGAGAATAGAAAAATCGAAACGGATCGCAAAATATGACCAAAACAGAATATAAAGATATCAACGGAGCACCTGAAGAGACTACTTTGAACTTTTCTGTACTTCTAAACACTCTAAATATACAACAAAATGCATTTAAGGGCTAAAAAAGTGGATTTAGCATGATATGTCCCCTTTAAGGGAGGCATTTGATTATCAAGGCAGCAATGTATGACAACGTTTGAAACGCATGTAACGATTCCCGTAAGCATAGGAAGCACATTTGTCCTTTTTTTTTTTTAGGCAAAAATATGAGTATTTATTTTTATTCTATGTTTGCACTACTCAGAAAATCCTGATGTATACGATACTATTGGTGATGATTGGATGGCTGTGGCCAAGTTGTTAAAGCGACTTGTCTCCTGATCTGATGTTGGTTGTTCAGTAACACTCTCGCCTTGTTCGTTGTTCAGCGTGTCTTCGAGCGAGACACTTTCCCCTGTTGCATGGTGTGATTGTGAGTGAGAGCAATAAATGGGGAAATAGCAACACTTCTTGCAGTTTGAGGAAGGATTTCCTAATATTTTAAGGCCTCTCTTTCTTTAATGGTGCAAATTTAAAAAACACATGCAGCTGCATTTGTTTTTTTCTTTTTTTTTTTCGATGTTCTGCATTCAAGCTGTGTTGCTTGAGGAGTCCAGATGAACAGTATGTCCTGTACAACCCTCTTTCGATCATGCAGTGGTGTGTGTGTCGCAGCTATTTCAGAGCAGTAAGACCAGCAATCCAGCCGCCATTGGAGTAAATGTATTAACAACTACACCCTCTGGTTTTATAGTCACATTACATACATACACAAAAATAGCAGGTGACCTTGGAGTTGCCTTCACAATGGCACTTGCTTGGGCCAAATAGAGCTGAAAAATGTGTCCAATGATTTCCAATCTGAAGGAGAAACGTCATCACTTTCTTTCAGTTGAAGGTTTTCCTCCCTCAATGTTCTTTTACTGTGACCTTCTCTGAATCGCTTTGTACTTTGGTAAAATTGTTTGCTTTGCTCTTTTCCGCCTTTTGTCCAGGCACATTCTGTACACTGGACATCTGCCTGTCCCGACTCGAGGACATCGGCACGATAGATGTTCGTCAGACGGTGCGGCGGATGCGTACACAGAGGGCTTTCAGTATTCAGACCTGGGACCAGTACTACTTCTGCTACACAGCAGTCATTGAGTATGCCCAGCGGCATGGGAAGCTGACCCCGGTGCAGTGGTCTGACTCAGACCTCGAGACTGACAGTGAGTGAGACTCGCACGATATCTAGAGGACCGGGATAGTCAACATAAGCAGAAGTCATAGGAACGAAAAGACTGAAGAGTGGCGTTTCAGAGCATAGGAGGTTGACTCCTCTCTGTAAGTGCAGCAACAAAGGATGGCAGAATCCCACAGTGGCTCTTTCTTCAGATGAGTGGATAGATGAAGAGCTGGAAAAGGAAAAAACAACAACAGTGCAGTGGAGACTGTGCATTACGTCATTTATGAGCAAGCTGGACTGCCAATATTTGAGCCCCTAATATTTAGCAAACTATACGGGGACTTGGCCTGCCCTGAACCTGTCTTGTTGACAAAGCGTTGTACGAGTTGTAGCATTTTTGTTTTTTATATTGACTTGCACATGAGGAATGACAAACTTGAACTTGTACCCCTTGAAGCCCTCCAAACCCCAGCCTGTTTTTTCCTTTTTATATTTTCTTGTTCCTTCTCAACTCTGAGCAAGTCTGAGACAACGGATGAGATGTGAGAGGTATGAAAAGGTAAAACTTGAAAACATTTATTTTCTCTTTTTGTATTTTTAACAGTTTTTCAGGAAATGGTTCTCCGTGAGAGAGCTTGTAAGTGACGAATAAGTGAGTGAGCCATTCAGTCCATTTCCTTTTTTTTTTTTTTTTTTTTCTTTTTTTCTTTTTTTAAATGGTGCATTTTCTATGTGTGTTTCATATTTGTGCATATGTAGACTAACTTTTCAAAGCCAAAGTCCTCACCCTGAATGCTTGGATGTATTCCTTACTGAGATATTATTGACTGAAGCCCGTGTATATTCTTGTAACATACATTTATACATTATCATGTAAAATAACAACCTCTGAAAATCGTGCAAAAAAGAAAAACCGTGTTCAGTATAATTGACTTCATCAAATCCTATTGTAGCGAGCCAGGTGATGACAACATATGGAAACATGGTTTTAAACTGATAAAGTAATTATCAGGTCCAACATCTATACTGTCGGAGCGTTCTGATCGGACGATCTTAAGTAATTTGGCCTTAACTTGATTCACTGCCTCGTCGTTCTCAGACCTAAACCATATCTTAAAACTGTACACTTGTACTTCCCTTCTTGCTCCTTCCTCTTTTAAATCGGCCTCCTTGAAACCACAACTGTTGAGTTTAATGTCCGAGGTGCGTTCTGCCTCGGATGATTGTGCCTTCACGTTTTCCTTCGCTCAATGTCTTCACTAGTATAGTAATAACACCCAAACTAGTGCACTTGCAAAGGACACGTTGACTATGTGTTACACAGGACACTCACATTTTGCCTATTGTCCTGTACATAGCACACTACTTACAAATAAGTAGTGAGTTATCTGGGAGTAAGCTCTGGTTTGAGACACGGCTATTCTTTTATCATTTGACCTCAGGGGGTAATTCTCGTGTTTTTTGCCTAGTGTCAAAGATCCGTTTCTGGTTTGCCTCTGGTAAATTATCGTTTAAGGGAAAAAAAAAAAAAAAAACTATATCGACTTTATTTTGTATTTTTTACTGTATTGTATCCTACTGTATTTATGTCTTTGTACAACTTCTACAATATTGAAATCGGTGAATGTTGGTACGATGCTACAAAGAAAAACAGACCAGTTATTATGTTTGATAAGCTGAACAAAACGGACGGAAAGTGAAATATATTTTTTGTCATTCGCCATGAAATTTAAGTGGAAAAACCTCTCTTGCCATAGTATTTTTTAGAGCTGACTTGTATAAACAGTGAGGGTTCAATTTGAGGACAATAAGGAAGATGGCAAAGCTAATAATTGTGTTTTAGCAAGCTTATCCTTAAACCTTTAACAGTGACATTAACTTCTGACTATCTGATCCTCTATGCCAAGGACAAAGCGAAAGCAAAAAAAAAAAAAGAAGAAGAGCTATTAAGAGGGGGAAAAAATAGCTATAAAGACAAGTGGCTGGCTTTTCTGTTCATATAAATATATATCTACATATATCTTTATATATTAGAGTGAGTTAAGGTTTATCAGCATGGAACGAGAGCCTTGAATGTTTTTGGGGTAATGGTGTCCGAGCAATTTAGTCGTACATGGATGTTTTTTGTTTTTTTGGTGAATGTGGACCCGTCATCCCTCAATGCCAAAGGCCCAGGCTCACCCTAACGATACGATTTTTCTGTCACACATCCACAACATCCTACTAGCATGGACCTACCAGTGCAGCCTTGCATCCACGGACACAAAAACACTCCGGAGCACCTCGGGAACATTACTAATGATCATGTATAGCTACGAAAGAGGGGAGAGTATGTATGTAAGTGAGTTTTGGTCCCTGTGCTACTTTTAATTGGTTTTTGTAAGAAACTTAAGAATGCCATGTGCATTTGTTCTCGGTGTTCATTTAATGTTATTTTATGTGCTTTAAGTTCCTGTGATTGAATTATGGCCTTTTACATGCTGTCAGCCCAGCTGTCCCATTAAAGCAATGGTCTTACTATCTTGAATGAATACAGAACCCGTGTGATCTCTTTTTCACTGAATGAGGCTGAACACACAAGAAACTGGAGATGACATTGAGTGGATCAACAAGGTTAGCACAGTCACAAACACCAACAGACTGCTTGGAGTCATGAATCAACCCATCGTGCATGTCTTTAGATGATAGTGTACCTTAGAAGAAAAGAAAGCATGAAGGAGGAGGACTCGCAAATCCCACTCAGTTGTGAAGCAAGTGTGCAAACTACTACTTCACTGCACAAAGTTTTTCAACCCAGTCATAAATTACCTGGTTCACTAGACGAAAGGCAACCATTTTTCAGGTTTGATGTTATCCTTCAAAGTAACAAAGAGTGTGTTTCTGTCTGTAGTCTCTTCCTGACAGTCAAACTAACACTGGTCGTATTATGGTAAATAATATAACCTGAACCTCAAAAACCTAGTTTCAAGGGACTCTTTTAAAAAGTTGCTTAGCGACTTGAAGACGGATACATCTGTCTGCAGATGTTTTGAATGATGGACCTATCGGGAACCTTAATGTACTGCTGCTTGTCTTGGCCAGGAAACTCTTGAAAAAGATTTTTAACCTGAACAAGGTTTTTTCTGGTAAAATAAGGGTTAAATGACAAAAGTGTCATTTACGTCAATGATTCCAAACCCCCTGATATGTTCAGAAGAGATGCTATGATCTTAAACCACCCCAAATGTCACGGTCGCGCCAACATCGTATAAAGAAGAAAACGGAAATCTAGAAAAAGCTCTTTCTGTAGTCCATCTTCTATAAGATTTTATCCAACTCCTTGTCGCTGGGGGCTCGAACTTATCCCACCCTTCTGCCTGCCATTTGAACACGAGGCAAACGGAACCACACTCACCTAAGACCTGCAAGTAACTGTCACCAATTTATCTCAAATGTAGGTTTTTCTGTTTGTTTTTGGTTTTTTTGCAACGTAGGTCAATCGCAGAACCCAGAGAAAACATGCAAACATACAGGGAGTTGATACTTATAATAAATGCATCAAAGTAAACAGACATTAAGCTGGAGGCAGTTGGAGACAGTGCTACTGTTCAACATAGTCGACAATACTAGCAGCACATATTTGACAAAAGTAGCCATCAAATGTAGTTTGAAATGAAAATCCAACAATCTAATATTCTACAATTCAGGACATTGGCGATGCAGTAAACATGTAATGTTTCTGCCAATAAATCTCACAAAGGTTGTGTCCTTCAGCTTCATCTCCATCCAGGAGGCCCTGACCTGTCTCCACCCGCTTCCTCCAGCTGACCGCACCCGGCGTGGTCAGAGCTGTAAAAGGCTCAGCAAGACTGGGGCTTTTTAATGGCTTCTATTAAACCATTGATAAAAATGTAAGCTGAACTCTGGTCTGTGTGCCAAAGCACATGAATGATGAGTGATGCTTTTACACATCCCAGATGGTGACAGCCCAAATCTGAAATTCGCTTTGCACATCTTGAACTGTGGAAACACTAATTTTTACTGAAGTGGATTTGATACTCGGGGTACTGTCGGGGAAAGTCATGGTGCATATAATGACCTAGTAGTTTTGTCTAGCGGAAACATCAATTATGACTCATGAAACTTTCACTTGGATGTGTTCAAGACTAAAGTTGTTTACATTTTTTGTCCTCTCCTCGTACCTCCAGTTAAGTACAAAACTTTTACCAAATATTTAAGGCATAGGTTGCGTGGTCAGCCAGTATTTATGACAGACATTTTGAATTGTTTCAATGTATTGACATACTGTATAAAACATCCAGGATTCATCTCTAACAACACGGAAAAAAGAGTGAATACCTGGATTATCAAGCATTTATTAATAATAAATATACAAGTCGAGCATCCATCGTTAATATTTGAGTTTAAAGTTAAATTAGGAACAAAAGAATAAAAACGGAGGATGAAACAAAAGCAATTTATGCTGAATCTATGTGACTGCAATTACAATGGTAGGATGTTTTTGAACTTCGCTGGGAAAAAATACTACACTTAAAGGAATTTTAAGATTGGGAAAAAGCTTTGTGTTGACTCATGGTTGGTGCTAGAAAAGTAGATGTTAAAAGCTAAGTTTCCATAATGGAGACACGAGTGTGTGTGTGTGTGTGTGTTTTAGCTGTTCCACGAATCTACTGTAGACTGGATGGCTGTAGTTTAAAGCAAAGTGCACACATCCATACGGAGGAATCCAAACAATATCACGGTGGTTTCACATTCTTGGGGCAGCATCACCTGCGAATGCGATTCTTTTGGAATGAGTTGGGGTATGTTTTCTGGGCACGAGAGCAGGAGGCACAGCACACGCCTCTGTAATAAGGGTAAATGCAGAGTCGGGCTTGAACCACCACCAGACAGTTATGATACTGGTCACTGCATGATGGATCTGCAACGAGACAGAAGAACAACAGAGACGAGTGCTTGATTTGTTCTTTCATCTGTACTCATTATTCAATCATTTGGACTAGTCACTAAGAGATGGTGAAAAAAAATAAAAAATCCCAATTACCAAGTTACCAATACTTAGTGTGAATATCATTAATGACTGTGGGTAGAATAACAGCTGAAATCCGAACAAACAACAGAGAAGTCATTTTGAAGATTTTTGATGTTTGATTATATAGAATAGAAATACTTTATGAATCACAGGGTGAAATCCTTCATTCGGCATGTCGACAAAGATATTAGGTGTGAAAATCCATTAATCTTCTGGACCCACTTTTTTTTTTTTTTTTATCTCAATGGCTTGAGAAAAGCACCGTTGACTGAATGAAAGGGAGAATACACTCTGGACATGTTACAACCTTGTCTCAAGGGCTTAACACAAGACATGGAATCACTTATCAACAGCTAATTTAGTGCAGGTGTGTCAAACATGTCACATGTGGGCCAAAAGCCACTGAAGGGATGATCTTGTAAAGTGTAAAATCATAACAACAAAAACAATTGTGGCAAGTTAACTGCTGTTCCGAATTTGATGATGAGCTGCTTAAATGAGACGCAGCTGATAGCAATGCGTAGACTACAGTGGTCGGTGATACTGAAATGAAAGTCAGCTATCTTGTCCATATTAAAAGGCTGAAATTGTAAACACATTGAAGATTGACAACAACAACAACAAAAAAAGGGTGTTCTGGGAAACAACAGACCATGTTAGTCTGAAGAGGATTTCACTTGCTGTCTGCATGTGTTCTTCGTAATGGAGCACATTAAGGACGTATTCATACTTTTGCACTACATCAAGTGTGGCACTCGAAAACTGCCAGAATCTATTATTTATTGAGCTGTCAAACGCTGTTGGCTGAACTAAAGTGATTTAGAGTCTCTCGTCAACCCAACAAGCATATCTGGAGAAAACCCAAGCAGACTGACAAGTTTTAAAACTGATGTGATCAGGAGCTTAATGACTGTTCTGTTTAGGGAACAGAAATTTTAGCCACGGTGGTTCCACCGCCACACGAAACCCTCACGCAACTTTCATTTCCAATTTCACGTTTTCATTTCAGTTTCTCATCTCAGGAGTTAAAATCCAAGTCGTCAGTGCTATTCAAAGTATGAAGACATTCTTCTGTCAAACTAGCACGAGGGAAGAAATATACTAAAGTGATTTAGAGTCTGATTGTGAACATAGAGAATCTTGCTCTCACAAAGACGTCTCACCCTCAATGTTCATACAACAGAACAATGAACACTAGATGACTAATAAACAAAGAATTGCTCTTCTCCTTTAGGATCTCAACATATCACTTATTTACAAACACTATACATCACAGTTACTTCTGTAAGGTGTTTTCTTATAATTAAGTTGATCAAAAACCCAAAAATGAAAGAGGACTTAAAATGTCTACTCAGATACAACTATACTGCTGCACTGCTGAAAATGGACTCAATTACATATAAAAGTACCGTTGAAGAAAAGTATAAACTCAGATGAAAGAATAAACTACTGTTCTCATCAACTACTGGAAACATTACTTACATTAAAACCTTGTTTATTGTGTTTTCAATGTTTGATTTGATAAAAGCACATTTATGAGACGTATACATATACTGTACATAAAAATATGGAAATCAGTTGAGAATGACTATAGCTGTACAACAAGAATCTTCTCTGTTAAAAGAATGAATATATTGGCAATAAAAGTGCAGATCTAAAAGTTTGACTGTTAGTTTTTACTCATAGTAGATCATATGGTACAAATTGTAATAATAATAAATAATAATACATCAAACTCTTTTTTAACACTCAAAGACATTTTATGTAGCAAAAACAGAAATAACAGGAAATAACAATGAAAATAAAATAAGAGTTGTAATGAAGTAAAAATAAAACGTGTTCATAAGTTAATTAGTGTAACTTGAGTATCATTTTACAATAATCTTTCCTGCCACCTTTCAATATCTCAACCAGGTCCAGATGAGTATGTTGGCCATGTCAGCATTTTCTGCCTTGGCACAACTTAGATCATGGGTCTCGTGTCCCAATTCCTCATATGGTGACAACACATTGTGCAATGACAACTCTGTAGTACAACGCTGGGCAGACTTACTTATTTCAGCCAGACAGGGTTGCGTGTTGCATTCTTGTCGACTCTCTGGGATTAAATCGGCGTCACACTGGTCACTGGGGACAATGGTGTCAGTAAGACAACGTACCTCACGCACACGGTAGCCACCGTTACAGGAGCGAGAGCACTGAGGTGGAGGAAGACACATTAGAGATAATTGAGTTATTATACTAAGACTGAAAGTGGACACCACTCCCTTTTCTTAATGGCAGCGGTGCAGTTAAAAGCACAACATAATGTCCCTGCAGGGAGATTGATGCAGTATTTGAACAGCTTTCACTCAATTTAGTTTACAGTAAGAAAATAGTCACAGTTAAAAGTTTTCACTGGTTAATGCAAGAAAATCATTATTTTTCATCTTTTCTGCTAATATACTCTTGAAAATCTTTCCATTCCCTTAAAAACAATAACAAAAACACAGCATGACGTTCACTTTGACACTGAAGAGTTGCCTGCATAATATCAAATATATATATTGCAACACCCGAGTGCACAGCTGAAAGGCTCTTTTCCATGAGGGTGAAGACATTTCTTCCTGTGTTTTGGGACACTCACCACACTCCACTCAGTGACGTACCACTGGATGCCACACGGCTTCAGTTTGCAGGGCTGAGTTGTGATTGGCTTAGCGAGACTGGAACATTTTAACGGGTCCACAGCATCCATTTGACCATCGTTGTTGAAAATGCAAGCCAAAGTGCGAGTCTGTGTGCCATTCCCACACTCTGCAGAACACTGAAACGACCCACATCTGTGAGTGCAGCTTCACATTGATGTTTTTATTAGTGTGTTTGAATATGTGTGCCGGTGAATTACCTGTCCCCAAGGTCCTGTGTACCACTCCAGCCGGTTCAGGCAAGGGCCCGAGTCACATAATGCCACCTCTGATGGGCGTTCCCCTTCACAGCTGTCCAGTGGGAGGTCAGTGGCATGATCTATCAGGCATACAGCCACCCTGGTTCGATTCCCTTTTCCACACTCTGCAGAGCACTGATGAATACACACAGATCACCTATAAAATGCTTTCTCAGCCGCCAATGGAAAGTGTTTAATCCTAACCTGAATGCAATGGTAAACCGAGCTGTACACCCCATGTCTTTCCCCTTATAAACATGTAAACAGATGTTGGGCCCTTTATTTTGGAGCCCATAATGTCAGTCCTTAACAGGCATATCTGTTCTCGCAATTACATACAAAGACAAAGACATTTTTGTGTCGTCAAACATTTCACAACTACCCCATTCTGTAAAGACAACGTGTGCCATCTAAGTTATTGACAAATAACATTCTGCTTTCCCGAATACTATCACTAATGGCAAAAGCTGAGATACTAGAAGAACATCTTTAGCTTTTCACTAGTTTTTGTCAAATGTAACTTGAATAAGAACTCTTCAAAAATGTTCTCATAGCAAAGAGCCAAAATCAAAACTTTGTGCGGATGAAGCAGAAATTACAAGGAGATGATTTTGCACTCAAAAACATCACATTTCCCTAATAGCAAAACAGAGTAAGATTTGGATACACAGATTTCTTGCTATTTAGTCACCAGTTAAAGTGCGCTAATTTAATTTAATTTTTTTTTAACTTATAGATGCTACTTTAATTGAGTTCAGTGCTATTGTTACCCGCTGGCTCCAGAGGGAGGTGAACCAGCTGCGTGCGCAGACCCCCATGTCACAGTTGTGCAGTGTGTCTGGCCTCAGGTTCATGTTACACTCCTGATCATCTTCCACGTCGCCCTGGTTGCTCACACACACCACCTCTCTGCTGCGCTGGCCGACTCCACATGGCACTGAACACTGCAGATGAACAAGAGAGACGGAGCGGTGTGCCGGTAGGAAGATAGAGACAAATGTGTTTTTATGTTCGAAAAAATGTCATGTTCATTTCATTCAGTGCCGCTGTTTAGAACTTAACTCTGGCAACCATGCAACACTGAAGCAAAAATTGCTTCTCTTTAGTATTAGAATGGTTGAAGTGCACATTCTTCACACAGCTGTTAGTATAAAAATATTATGTTTTAGGGTTATGTGGAAAAAAGAAACATCCCAGAGATCAAATTCTACAAAATATCCTCAAATTCTGGATGCAAAAGTCACGGCTGTCTTCTGCTAAAAACTCTGATGCAAAGCATATGTCAAAATGAAACATGAACTTCAGCAAACATACTGGTCTTTTTGAAAAGGCCTCGATAATTCCCTGACCTGAACACAAAGTCTATGACGAACTTTTCAACAGAGGTGGAAGGAATTAATTAATTAGAACAGAGTAATTAAGCAGTATATTTCTGAATATGTAATGTTACTATATAGTTAAATTCCCATTATGTGATCTACTTTTGTACTTTTAAAATCCTAACTTGCGACTCCCACAGTTTAGATCAATTAGCAAACCTTTTTGTACCTAAAAGAAAAGTGTTTATTTTAAAAGAGAAAATGGATGGTTTGTAATTACATTTGTTCACCACAGGATAATTGGAATATACTTTATTGTCAGAGCAATTTGATTTGTATGTTGATATTTCATGCAGTTAATACAAATCCAAAGCTCGCTGTGTCACATAGCAACATTGCCTTTACTTGTATAATTTCAAGAATGAAACAGCAGTGGTACAGAGAACAAAGTTTCAGTACTTCTTTCTGTTGGGTAATTTAAGAAAAGCCCAGAACTGGCAGTAATCCGTAAGGAAGTGAGTGGAAATTACTAAACCAAGAACGAAATTATCCTCATATGGTCAGAATAAGTTTCTAAAAGCAGTGACATCTGCCAAACCAGACGTGCTGTAGGCTGAGGTTTTACATGTTCGTCGGGTTAGAGGTAATGTGCTGATAGTGCTTGTCTGGAAATCAGACCTATTTGTGAGAATGTTTTCACATTTCAGTTTTATTTAGTTGTGCCAGTAACTTACAGGACTCCACTCAGATCGTATCTCCCACTGACTGCAAATCTTCAGCTGACATGTGGACTTGGTTTCTGGCATATCATGAGACCCGCACAGCTCCGGTGAAACCGTCACCGAAGTTTCTGTCCCGTTGACGTCAACATGAGTGACCTGACGGCAGATGACCTGACGAAGCTGAGTGCCGGGCCCACACCTCCGACTGCACTCCGACCACTCCCCGACATCCCAGCTGCCAATCACAGAGCACTGGGATGAGATTTCACAAAGTTTTCATTGTGATACATGAGTTTAGCAGTGACTCTCTCCAGCTGAGCATGTCTAAGCTCTGTGTTTCTGTTTTGACCATGAGGTTTATGTAGTCAGGTCACACTGGTCTGAAGCAGTGTAAAGTCATTTGTTCCAGCAAAAAGAAATCAGAAAAAGGCCGCTAACAGAAAATAGGCCAACTTGAACTGAAAAGGTTCAGTCACTTTCCCTCTATCCCTATTTAAGATCCAGTTTTACCTCCCCTCTGTTACTGCTGGTGCTTCATTCCCGGCAGACAGTTAACAGATCAGGACCACTGTGGGCAAAACGTTTGACAGATCCACAATCAATAAAATACAACTATTGCACTACTATTACTACATTGGCAGTGGTGATATTTAGTGGTATTTACCACATGACATGAAAACCAAAGCCACACCAAAGCGAGTCGGTATGATTGACGTGACTGGTGACTGACTAATGGCTGGAATGTGTGTGAGTGATCAGGCTTCACCCGAGAGTCACAGCGCCATGTGGAACTAATACAATGTACGCCGTGCTCGTTTCCGTGTATGTGTCACGTCTAATGGTGTGGTGATGGTGTGGTGCGTGTTTATGTTGGGGCTGCTCACTATGCAGGACAGGGCTGGTTGTTGCAGTCCTCTTCTTGATATGTTGGCCCAGCGGTCGGGTCGCAAAGGTCAGCAAGAACAGTCGTCTGGGAATCCTTTTCAACACACTCCCAGAGCACTTGACGCTTGCCTAGCAAGTGTGCACACACGCACACGCACACGCACACGCACACGCACACGCACACACATACCATGAGTTATTATTATTGTTGTTGTTGTTGTTATTATTGTTATTATTATTAATCTATCTATCTATCCATCTATCTATCTATCTATCTATCTATCTATCTATCTATCTATCTATCTATCTATCTATCTATCTATCTATCTATCTATCTATCTATCTGTCTGTCTGTCTGTCTGTCTGTCTGTCTGTCTGTCTGTCTGTCTGTCTGTCTGTCTGTCTGTCTATCTATCTATCTATCTATCTATCTATCTATCTATCTATCTGTCTGTCTGTCTGTCTGTCTGTCTGTCTGTCTGTCTGTCTGTCTATCTATCTATCTATCTATCTATCTATCTATCTATCTATTTTTAGCTTTTATTTGTCTTGTTTGCCAGCAGGCATTTGAAGATGTTATGCCAGGATTTATGGATTTTTGAATGGCCATAAAAGATTTCAGATTTCCCTTTTAATATCAGTATTGACCACTGAATGCGATTAATTGAAAAACCTGAGTAGTAGTAAACTCATTAGTGACAACTGGACATATCTCCAGACAAATATTATGACTGTCTGAGCATGACTGGTCTTCTGTAGGTGTCATTTCTTTTATTTCCATTGTAAAAAATAAGTCCTTCACAGTGGGCTCAGACCTTGATCTGATTGTAGGCATTTGAAAAGCTTTGAAAAGTACAGAAATGTACTGATGTTTCAGTACTTTTTAAAAATAAATTACTCACCTGGACCACAGGTGGTGCTGCACTCTGTGCGGCCGCCTTTCATCCAGGTGTAGGTGGTCTGAGGTGCTAAGTTCCCCCCGGGGTCTGGTGAAACTTGGTTGGGATGGGGCGTCTCCTTGATGATATAATTGTTGCTGATGTCATCGTGTCCTCCCCCTTCTTCTCCTTCGACGGACTGGCCGACAGTCTCAGCTACAAGACAGGGACGTTTGTGAGGTGGAGAAAAAGATTACGTGCACAAAGAAAGCAATTTGTTATTAATTTTAGATTAAGCTATAAGACTGTGTTGGTCCCAGGATAAAAAAAAAAAACATATAGTAACAGTCAGACAGACAATACATTGTACAATGTTCTGTCAGCTTATGCAATTTTCTAACAATGAATAGTGGAAATTTGAGAGTTGTTTACATCTGAAAAATGACATTACAGCTAATCATGTATGTGGGTGAAATAACTCCAGTCATGCCTCAAAGCTGAAAACAATACAATTGCTTTTTGGAAAAACATTCTCTGTTACATTTAATGGACAGTGACACTTTAAAGTTGTTGGTTGACCACTTCTTGATAGATGTATTTTTGTTTTCATTCCCTGGATGTATAAACAGTAAAACATGTATTTTTCTTCGTGCTGAACAGAGTGCCTCCAGTGTGTATTTGGGTGGGACAAACTGTTGTACAATTTTGGGAATCAGCTGTCAGTATTTGTTGACAGAATAAAATGAAGTTATTTCTTAAATGAAAGGTAAATATTAAGTAATGAAATCAAATCTGACCCGAGTGACTGATTAGTGTCTCAGATAAAGTGTTCCTCAGCGGAATAAAGCTTGGCTGCCTGCCTATAACATTTGTCATCAATATCCTAATCAAAGACAGTTTTGCTGGAAATTGTGAATATTGGCGTTAACACCTTTCTGGTAAATCTAAACCAAACAGACACATGTGCACTGTATTGTGTTTGTGTATGGCCAGAAACAGGAGCATCTGCTATGTATTATGTTCCCTGAGAGAAAGCCAGAATTTCAGTATGAGACTATGTCATTGTAGATTTTAAAAGGATACTCAAATACAGTTTTTGTGGTTATGCATCTCAGTTATTTTACTCACCCAGGGGAAGAATGTAAGATGGTGTATCTGCTTCAGGAGTGGGGAGTGTATTTGAAGGCACACTGTACTCATAGTATACACTGGGACCTGGTTGCTGATAGATCAGCTGAGGAAAAGAATGTGAAGAAAGATATGACTTGTTTCCCAAGTGAAATGGGTTTTATATGTGTACTTGTGTAAAGATGTCATGCTAATGCAACATTCCCAGTGTGTGTGTATGTGGTGTTGAAGGGGTCTCACATAAACATGCAGGTCCTCAGTGAGAGGTCCCGGTGCAGTGATCGACTCCCCACTGCGAGAGCGGATCTCATTGGGTCGACGGTACGTCAGCTGTGTTCCCAGAGCCGTGTAGTAGCCAGGCCTGTCAATCACCCAGTGTCCATTGATGATAGAGGTGCCGCTTTGGCTCTGCAGAGCTGGAAAATTCACTGTTCATTTACCACGCCATGTGTGTGTGTGTGTGTCTGTGTGTGTGTGTGTGTGTGTGTACCCAAATAATTCCTGCTCTTTATGGTCTCCTGGATGCTGATGTTGCATGCTCCAGCAGGAATCTCTACGATCTTATGGTAGCCAACACGAAGGAAAGTCCGAGAGAAATTCCCCTTCACCACCTCAAACCCCTGCCAACACACACACACACACACACACACACACACACACACACACACACACACACACACACACACACACACACACACACACACACACACACACACACACACACACACACACACACACACACACACTCGTTTTAGTACACCAAGCCACAATCTCATACTCTGTAAGTGACTACTTGTGTACATGTCCAAACAATCTCTGCTTACTCTCTTCCACCCTGGTTTCAGCACCACGGGCATGCGTTTCAGCAGTATAATCATAGATTCCGCTGGATCGCATTGCTGCTTTTTCTCTGAATTTCACTCATCCATCCCTCTCTCTGCAAATTACTCTCACTCCTTTTTGTTGCAAATCCCACAGCTCACTCAGTCCAACAGTTGGTTTGGGTTGAAGAACTTCTCTGGTTCTTGTCTCCACCTCTCCATTGCATATATCTCCATTTTACAACCAGTTCACCGTTTTGTTGTTTTCAAGTCTTGCTTCACTTAATGCTTCCCTCCGGCTCATCCCTCATAATACTTTACAATCCAATACAGCATGATCTGCTAATGATTTTTATGGTATGAGTGGCAAAGATGACGGATAATCTAAAACAAACTTGTGGTTTGGGCTGCAGTGGTGAAGCTCTCTAATCTTCAGGGATTTTCAACCCCCCCCCCCCCCCCCACCCCCCCCAAAAAAAAGAGAAGAAAAGAAAAGGAAGAAGATATAAAGGTATAGTTTTTACATTTTACAACTGCATACATGTGAATTACATTAATGCATTTCAATCCCCCAACAGCTCCATGGCTCTCTTACCTTGGAAGGAGACGAGTTGTGGTTAGTATCCCAGGTAAGAGCACCTGAGGTTGGGAAGAGAAAGCAGGTAACGTGAAAGAAAATCAGGGCTCCACCCGACCACGGGGAGCCAAGCTGCTGCTGCCACAATCCAGCCATGGAGGGACTGAAGGAGGAGGACAATCAGAAAGAGACACATGCACACACACATACACATACATACACATGCTTAGTAAGGGGAGTATTTTTTTGTGAGGTGGGGTTGGCCTGCAGGGTGGGAGGGGGAAAAGACGAACTTTGAGAAATGTTGGGAGAAAATGAAAAAGTGAGGTCAATTTGTATTATATCTTCAAACATTGTTTGAAGATATAGGTCAACAAGTCAACATCACACCTCGATTACGTCAAAGGTTATGGTGTGTGTGTGTGTGTGTGTGTGTGTGTGTGTGTGTGTGTGTGTGTGTGTGTGTGTGTGTGTGTGTGTGTGTGTGTGTGTGTGTGTGTGTGTGTGTGTGTGTGTGTGTGTGTGTGTGTGTGTGTGTGTGTGTTAATTCTAAGCATTTCATTCATTTTATCAGCAACAATATAAATCATTATGCTACATTCAGACTCTTAATTCTATTAACTCTCCTTCTCTGAGGAGTTTTGTCTACGCTTTATAAGTCTTGTCTTAGATAGAAAAAACAACAATGAAATACTCCTGTCTATTAATAGCAATGCTTAATTTTTTCTATTTGTGCGCAATAAATACAAACATGTAAAATTCCATTGTTCTCAAAGTTGATTCAGATATTCTTCATCAATGAATCACACTCAGAAGGGGGACATTTCTGTGACTCAGCGTACCACCATGCCATTTAGGGGAACTAGCTGATTAGAAATTACTGTAAGTTCACTGGACGGAAATCAAAAATCTTCAGTCATACACTCTCGCAGGCTCCATTTACAGAGTTTAGGGGATTTTATTGCATAGTCATAAATAATTGTGTGAAATAAAAAAAAAAACACATGTGTCAGCAAGATGACCTTCAGCGCAAAGTTTAATTTCTGGGAAGAGGAGTGTTTTAGCCTTGTAAACACGGGTAACATCGCTTTCCTAGTTCTGTAACTTACCATTGTTTCCTATTGGACCTGCTGAGGAACTTTAGATTAAAACATAATGTCACAGTGTGAGGATATCGTGTGGCAATGGAATATTTTCCCTAGTTGTTTTGTATGTGTACATAAAAATTAGATTTTTTTTTTCTCAAAGTGATCAACATATCAGCATTGGTGTGACATTGCAAAGAAGGTTGTGGGTTCAAATCTGGGCATCGCTTTTGTTCTGTCTTTATCCCAGTATTTTGGTTTCTTCCAACAGTCCAAAGACATGCTTTATGGTGATTGATTACACTAAATTGTCTAAATCGTGCGAGTGTGTATGGTTGTAAGTGTCTCTGTTTTCCCTGAGATGAGCTTTGTGTGTGTTGCTCCTTGTATAAAATGGTATGATGTCGGTAATCTAATAAACAAAAACAACAACAAAAAAAACCCCATACTGATGAATCCAGGAATGGTCTGTGCAGTCTCGAAAAGCTAGTGTTTACCATGTCTTCACATCTCTTTGATGGATGTTCCAACTTTTGTTCTGTTTGGCTTCAGACAATGCACAGGGATGTCTTACAGCGTCGTCTGTTTGAACTGCAAACATCATATTAGGCATACATGCTCTTTATCATCTTTTCTTCACCTCCTGGCACCTGGCCAGATCGAGGATCCCAGCCGCCTGCTGGAAACACTTGTTAGCCATGAAGTTATGACCCAAGCATTCTGGGTTCCTCCAGGAGTTTGAGAAAAAGTATAGGGGGAATCTGTCCAAGACCGATGCTATTAAGTTTACAACCTCTGTTTATTAAAGAGATACCTGAAAGGCAAGTATGTCTCATGACAAAAACACACACAGTGGCTGTCCCATACTTGTGGAGTATTCCCATTGACTTGTAGCATTGCCTATCACTTTACAGAGAACAGGTACAGAAAATGCAATCATATCATTTTTGGATTAAAAGATTTCTTTTTACCCTTTAATGACGGGTATGTTTAGGTGAGATTGGTGTTATTCTGTAGTGTTTAACCATCGAGTCTTCCTCAGCTCCATTTGAAGGGAGATTAAGTTCACCAGTGAGCTGGTCACAGAGCTCTGCCTGATTGGCCAGCTATTCAGGAGCACGGCCTATAAAAGGGCAAAGAGAAAGTGTTGTCCAGCTGTAACATTAGGACTGCGTACCTAAATAAAGATTTTTGTTTCCACTCTTCTAATGAATCTAATATCTCGTTATTTCACCCTGCTCCACTGGCACTGCCTGCTGTCCTCAAACCTAACATAGCTTAAGTTTTACAAAAAGAGCCATACTCCGAGCCCTGATAATAACCACAACCTGAGATCTAAACCTACATCTTTACCCTTAAACAATGGTAGGACTTTGTTTTCAGGTTTGGCGACCCACAAACTGAATAAAACAGGACAGGCTCGTATTTTCCACTATTTTTATTTAAATACACCAAAACAACAAATCTGGACTTTATTTTCAAACTATAAGATTATATCACTCCAGTCTCCTTTTTAAAATAATCCATACATTGGCTTGTTGGGAGGCAAGGGTTAACTCGTATTCTGTAACTGAAGGCAGGCCTGGTCTTTCTGTTCAAACCGCTTACTGGATTTAGTTTAAGCTAATTGATTCTCATAAACTATATCATCATTTATATGTTTTATTCATTCCCAACAAATTGTCCCTATTGTGTTGAATCTCGTAAATGAACCCAGAGGGTGGGACCACACGGCGCTCTGCAGTATGTTATAGTGAGCTCATACAGATTTAGGGATAATGTTTACTAACAGATTTTTTTTTTTTAAGTCTTGTGACCATTCTAATTTGTCTTTTAGTTTCAAGAGAATAAACCATATGTAACAATTTAGAGGACACCTCACCCAGTGTTTCTTTTAAATATCTGTTTCTCAGTGCGTGTCCGTGTGTGATTGGTCTTTCTTACCACAACAAAACACAGAGACAAAAAACCAAAATAATTTAAAAAAGACCAATGAAATTAAATAATGCAGTCGAACAGAGATTTATATCAAATCTGAAATAAATGTTTCTCTGCCTTGAAATGCTTCATGGGTTTTCATTTTTCCCTCTTCTCGACCTCATTGAACTCCTCCTTTTCATTCTCCTCTCTCCACACACGCACTCACTCTCCTTTTTTTTTTCTCAGTGGTGGGTTGTTTGATGTCCCTCTGCCGCGTCTTTGCCAGCTGCCTCCAAAACCAAATGAGGGGTTCTGTCATCCTGCAGACACCTGGAAGTCCCCCTAACCACCAGTTAAATCCTAAACAACCAACTCCTTTCCGAACAACCACAAAAACACTTGATGGACACCAATCAATCACTGAAGTTCTTTCACAGCTGTCTGTCCATGCTGGTTCAAGGTCAGGATGTTATATTTTCACACTGTAAGTGAGTCTCACATTTTAAAAAAAGGAAGACATGAGTGTGATGGTCTGCCTTGGTTATGTCATGATGTTCCTCCACTTGGATTTGATCTCTGATTTCTAAATCTAGGTAGAGTCCTCATCCAGGCATTAAATTGTCAGACAACAGTTAGTAAAGATTGTTATTCAAGATGTAAGAGACATATAGTGAGACAACCTGGGAGGAACCTGGGAGTTATTTTTGACCAGGATCTATCCTATTTTCCAAAATTAGAAACATGCTGACTCAAAGTGATGCCGGAAAACTAATCCATGCATTTTGTGACTTCGAGAGTAGACTATTGTAACTCCTTATTATCAGGGTGTCAAAATAACTGCTTAAAAAGTCTTCAATTGATTCAAAATGCTGCAGCGAGAGTCCTGACAAGAACCAGCATCAGAGATCACATCACTCCAATATTAGCTTCTCTTCATTGGCTCCCTGAATACAATAGAATAGAGTTAAAAATCCCCTTTCTAACTTAGAAAGCTCTTAACAACCAGGCTCCATCATATCTTAAAGAACTGTTAGTCCCATATCTCCCCAGAAGAGCACTTCGTTCTCAGAGTGCTGGCTTACTGGAGGTTCCGAGGTTTTCTAAAAGTAGAATGGGAGGCAGAGCTTTCAGCTCCAAGGCTCCTCTTATGTGGAACCAGATCCCAGTTTCAGTCAGGGAGGCTGAAACAGTCTCTACTATTAAGGCCAAACTCAAGACTTTTCTATTTATTAAAGCTTACAGTTAGGGCTGCTTCAAAACACTTTCAAACACTCTCTCTCTACCTCCTCCTACCCGAATCAGTGTCTGTATCCTAACCCTAACCAGGGTGTCTTTCTTTCTCCCCACCCAACCCAAGGTTTGTATCCCCCCATCTATCTCTGTGTTCACCCTATCCTTTCCTCTCTTCTATCCTGTCTTCCCCCGCCTCTCTCTCTACCTCTCTCTCTCTACCTCCCTCTACCCGAACCTGGGTCTGTTTCTTGCCCCCTACCCAACCAAGGTTTGTGTCTCCTTCCCAATCTATCTCTCTGTCTATTCTATCCTTTCCTCTCCTCTATCCCCTCCCCCCAAACCGGTCAACAGAAAGCCGCCACCTCTGAGTCTGGTTTCTGCAAAGGTTTCTTCCTGTTAGAGGGAGTTTTTCCTTTCAGCAGTCGCAAATAAATCTGCTTGCTCATGTGGATTCGTTGGGTTTTTCTTTTTTTTTTTCTCTGTTTAAAGCACCTAGGAATGACTGTGTTGGATTTGGTGCTATATAAATAAAGTTGAATTGAATTGAAGAGTGGTTGCATTACAAATCACAAATTAAAGCCAGAGGGGTTTTTTAAAAGTGTGAACACAGTTCTCTCAGCTCACCTCTCACCTTCTCCTAATTACAGACTGGAAATGTTTGCAGCTGAAGACACACAGACCTCCTGACACCATAAATATACGTCTCCGGTCAGCGATGGCATCCACATGCCTTCAGGGTCAAACTGAACGTTTTAAGCATTGCAACACGTGGGATGCTTTTCATCACACAAGCTTTGGATGCCTTTGAATGCACATGAAAGTATGTTGACAGGCGAATTGTTCCGCTAAACACTACCCTTCAGAAAGATGTGACCATCCATCCACTTCATATTAGTCTGTGGTTATAATTTCTGTGGTAGACTACTGACCTCTCCAGGGCACTCCAGCCTTTTGGCAACATTATTATTAGTAAGATCATTTGGTATAGTACTTGTTACGTGAAAAGGGTTGTGTTGTTAACAGTCTAGGGATATTTGACATAATATTACTTATTTGTCATAAGTCATGAAGTCATAAGATAAAATATGTTTGTGATAAGTCCCATCACTTTTAAAGTATTAATAAGTGTCCTGAGAATAACTTAGGGAAGAATTCTGAAGGCAAAATAGTCTGGACCATAAGCTTCAATGGATGGTGTTCAGGGGCAACAAAAGTTATTATTATATGACATTCTATTCTATAACATTCTGCTCTATAACATTACATCTGTTATACCCACAAATTATGCTGATAATGCCCTAGTGCCTCTCCCAGCCAACATCAGGTAAGTTCAAGTAAGCATCAAGTAAGACACAATCACATGAACGTACCATAAATCCCACAGTTATTTTAAAGTCACCAATTCAGCTATGAGTCTCTGAAGTCAATGAGGATGGTTGAGCAGCTGTAAGAAACCCATGCATTGATTTGCAACCATCTTCTAGACTGCTCATATTCTGTGTAGGGTTGTGGGGCTCTGGAGCCGATCCCAGCTAACTACGTGCGAGGGCAGGATACACCCTGGAAGGTTTACCATTTCATTACAGGACAAACACAGAAACAGAAAACCATACTTACACACACACACACACACACACATACAGGGAGAACATGAAAACCCCACACAGAGGCCAATATTTGAACCCAGAAAACGCTGTGAGACGAGAGTGCGAACTGTCATTCCTTTCCTTCAGGCTAAAACAATATGCTTAATTTCACTTTTTGGGAAATTACATGTAAAACCTTTTTAAGAATTTATTATTATTTTTTTTTTAATTCTTTTTAAATGTAGACAGATCAGAACCTCAAAGTATTCCAATATTGAAGCATTATCAGCAGTGGACAGTGTTGACCTGCAGTACCTCTGTTCGCCACCAGGAGGGGCGCAAGGCACAAACCGGATGTAGGAAACAACGAGCGAAATTCAAACTTCTAACAAAACCATAAACCCTCCGAGCTTCAGGAGCTTTCTCCTGTATTTACCCGACGTCGTCTTCGTCTGCCTTCTTTTTTAATCCAGGTAAATAAATGTCTGGTAGTCTCATATCCAGTCTAATAAAAACAAAGCTTCATAAGCGTTTCTTGTTTCGGAATCGGTAAATTTTATCGTGTGTATTTCTGCATCCTTTCAGCAAACTCGATAGAAACTACTGGAGAAAAACAACACATTTCTAAAGTAAATGTTGAATATAAAACGGCGGTTTGGTTATGAGTTTTAATGACTTGGGAATGTGGTGTCTGTCTGTAGGAAGGTTGACCACAAAGGAGGGGGGATGCCAGTGGAAAGGACGGAGCAGCGCGGAGCCGAAGAGCTCCACAAATACTATGAAATCTACGAGACCATCGGATCTGGTAAAGTCCACGAACAGTGTCACACCTGTTTACTTTTCCGTCTGCTGTGTATTAAAGGCTGCCAAACCAGGTCTGTCTGTGTGTGTGTGTGTGTGTTACGATCACTGTCTGTGCGTTCACAGGAGGTTTTGCCAAAGTGAAGCTGGGTCGACACATCCTGACAGGGGAGAAGGTTGCCATCAAAATCATGAATAAGAAAGACCTTGGGGTGAGTTACAGACACTGTATGTCTCAACCTGAGGAAATATAAAAATGATCTGAAGAGGAAAAACAGTTTTGAAAACTTTTTTTTTTTTCTCCCAGAGATATGCAAAGACACATACAAACGAAGCAGCTCCTGTCCAAGATGATTAAAACAATGTAGAATACCGGGCACAAACCCCCACATTTTTAAAAGAAACTAATAACAATGATAATTAAGAAAATGGATCTAAAATGAAAAGAGGAAGTGTTAAACAGTAAATGATTAAGTCATCCCACAGAAAGACAACATCAGATTTTCAGTGTTTATGTCTGTTGTTGTTGCAGCCACATTATTACCCACAAGTGTACCCGTAATGTGCTGTTGACATGAATGTCAATAAGAAAGGAGAGAAGCATGGTGCCTTAATGAAGCAGTCTGACCTGTGCATGAATGGATTTTTCTCCAAGTGCTGATGCGTCCTTGCAAAACCCAAATGCATGTTTGGTGGGATCAGTGGTCTCTTATTTGCTTTTATAGGTGTCAGTGATTGAATGTGCATCTCCCTCTTTGAATGTTAGTTTCCTCGGATGGATTGGTGACCTGCCAACGATGCAACTTCCATTTAATCCCAATATTAGCTGGTGAAGTCTCCAGTTCATTGTCTTAGTTTATCTGCATAAAACAGATCTTACAAACAATTTGGTCTTTAATAAGAGCTCCTTTTAGCATTTCAATCATTTACAGATAAACATTAAAAAAAAAAGAAATAGGTAAAAAGTTGAAAATATACTGAAATTGCGTTAAAGTTTAATAAATGACAGGCATTTCTCATAATGGATTTTACTTACACATTTGCAGCTGTTCCTACATCCCATCTGGAGCTGATCCTACATGTTCACCTTGACAGCAGGTTTCCTCAGGTTACTCAAGTTTCCTCCCAAAGTGTCAAAACATTTGTTAGAGATGGTTTAAAGACCTTAAATTGCCTTTAGGTTTGAATTTGAGTGTGTGGTTTTCTTTCTCTCTGTTTGACCTATGATGGATTGGCAGCTTGTTCGTGTTGTAAAATGCTTTTGCAATAGTCCGCTGGAATTGTTTTCCCAGTGCCCTACAATCTGAACTTGGATAAAGTGTAATAAAACATTGAAATTGATTAATTAATTTTTTTTTGTCATTTTCAAACACTAATAACTATTGTTTGCCAACTTTAGAAAATGTTTTGTAATATGTTCAATATTATCTATTACCAAAAGTTACAATTCCCCTTGACTCCAATACACACCAATATTTGTTTATATCCATCTGACTTGTCTCAGGACGACTTGCCTCGTGTGAAAGTGGAGATCGAAGCCATGAAAAACTTGAGTCATCAACACATCTGTCGACTGTATCAAGTCATAGAAACATCCACCCACATCTTCATGGTGCTGGAGGTAAGTTCACAAGGAAGACTATACTGTATATTATAAAGTTTGGTTCATTCCTTTAGCTTCTCTTCCTCTCTTTTCTTTCGGTTTCTTTCAGTACTGCCCCGGCGGCGAGCTGTTTGACTACATCATAGCAAAGGACCGTCTGTCAGAGGAGGAGACCAGGGTTTTCTTCCGGCAGATTGTGTCAGCGATGGCTTACGTCCACAGCCAGGGATACGCACACAGGGACCTAAAACCGGTAAAAACAGCAACAACACATGTATAAGTACATAAAAAAATCAGTTCGATTGCATCAAATTTCTTATAATTGTAATATTCTGGAATGTTGTTTTTTTTTTTTAATCTATTTATTTATTTATTTCAGGAGAACTTGCTGATTGATGAAGACCAGAATTTAAAGCTCATAGACTTTGGATTGTGTGCCAAACCAAAGGTGAATTCTCTCATTCCCTGTGTCTGTTAAGTTATTATTATCATAAGCAGATAGAAAAATGTCTCAATGCACGTAAGTGCTTAGGTCAGTTGTTTTTGAAGTGTGGGGCATCATATCTGCCCTGGGGTTTGCTAGGAAACTGTAAAGTAGAGGAAAAATAAACCACATTTTTGGTTTAAAACCTTTATAACACTCTGGTTAGCCGGTTTAGGGTAAGTTTGGCTATTTGACCTGCCATTGTTCCAACCAATGGCAGGTCTTTCGTCTCTACGATGAGAGAAGAGACCGTTTGGAATTAGCAGCAAACGTTTACATTTTCTTGAGCTTGTTTTGATAGTTTGCTGCCGGACAGTGTTCATTGTGTCAATAACTAGTAGAGTCAGCGGAAATACCAACTAAATCTAATGATCATATCTCTTGGCCTTAGACATTATAAAAGTGGTTAAACCTCGGAATATTTGAGACTTTAATAAAAGAGGGTTCAAGTAAGGCATTGAAGTGTTAAATGACTGTAGATTTATTCTCTATCAAATGTTTTCTTGATATGTGCCTATGAGATGCACATACAGCGAGACATTTCAACAAATGATTTCAGAAAACTAGACATTCGTTGTTGTTTTTTTTACCTTGTAGGGAGGTTTGGGTTACGAGCTGATGACGTGTTGTGGGAGTCCTGCATACGCCGCCCCTGAACTCATCCAGGGCAAAGCTTACATTGGCTCTGAGGTATGAAATGTTCTGTCGCATGTGTAACTTTGAAAAACTTGAGGTTTTACATTTGAGATGAATTCAAACTATGACATTTCCAGATTTTTTTGTTTTCTATCAGCTTTCACATCAATTCTTCTTCTTCACGGTGTCCTGATCATATTTGCTGGTGCATGTCTCAATGCAGCTGAGCTGTGACATGTTATCTGTTCCACCTGAGGCTGAACTACTGCTGTGTGATGTGTAACCTCCAGGCTGATGTATGGAGTATGGGAGTGCTGCTCTTTGCTCTGCTCTGTGGGTACCTGCCCTTTGACGATGAGAACTGCATGGCCCTCTACAGGAAAATTACAGTAAGATCACTCATATGTGTCCCTTATGATTCAATTACTGTGATCTATTCAGATTTTTATGGCTGGAAATGTATGAAAAATGTGCAGAACATCTGTCCCATTTTCAATATTTGAGGGTAGGAGTTATGGTTATGAGAAGCGTCCATGCCAAATTCTGTCAGTGGCAACAGGATAATTATAACTTTCAAATGTTTGTGTGCTTCAAAAATAAGTTTTTCTGTATCCAATCCCTGTGGTATGCATTCGTAATCACATTTCCATTCCCTTACAAGGAAATACAAGACCAAAGAGCTGTTGTGTGTTTGTACATGATTTTGTTATATCAGAGAGGAAGATATGAAAACCCACGGTGGCTCTCTCCTGGCAGTGTGCTCCTTCTCAACCAGATGATGCAGGTATGATTTTCAGCCATTGAGGTTTTGCTCTTAACTTATCTGTACACTTTTTCTTTTTCTTTTTTTGATTCAGTCCAATTGAACAACATTAAAGTTGAGTTGCATATATGTCAAATTAAATCATTGTAACTAAACAATGACTTCATGTCTCACCATACATTGCTGTCTTAAAAAAGCAATAATATATACAATATTTTATATTGACAGTGAAGCGTGCGGTTCATGTTGAGTTGTAGTTTCGGTATGTGTCCTGTAGGTGGACCCCAAGCGGCGTCTGACTGTTCGCCAGCTGCTGGACCATCCCTGGGTGATGAAAGAATACAACAGTCCTGTGGAGTGGTACAGCCGGCAGCCGGTACAAACGTCCACAACATGTTGTGTTAAAAATGCAAACACTTGCATGTATATTGTATTGAACTCAACCATTTGTTCACCAATATTTCAGAAGCTCACACTTGAGATTGACAGTAATTGACTGTTTCCTGAAACAAAAATTCAAATCTTGATGATCAATGCTATTACTGCTCACCTGTAAAGAAAAAAGGTGTTTGGGTTTGTGTGAAAAGTTCGGCTTCTTGTTTCTCTTTTTCTGTTGTAGCTCGGCTATGTAGATGAAGATTGTATAACAGAGATGGCAGTCAACATGAAACGGTCAAGAGAGAGCACCACAGCGCTGGTGAACAAGGTGTGTGTCTGTGTCTACACGTGTTGGAGTGCTATAATAGCCATCATGATTATATATTATAGCACTGTGCAAAAGTGTTAGGCCAGTGTAAATTAATGCTTTGTATCCGTCATTTCATACGGCCAGGGAGGCACCTGATTGCCGTAGCAAAGAAAAATGACCCCAAACACACAGCCATTGTTAATGAAGAACTACCCCATGTGTAAAGAACAAGGGGTTTTGGAAGTGGTGGTGTGGCCCCCCGCAGAGCCCTGATCTCGACATGATCAGGTTTATTCTGGTTTACATGAAGAGACATAACTATCTGCACCAGACTACAGTCACTGAAGGCCTGAGCTTAGTTTTCAGAGATGTCTGTGCATATTCTCTTTTGTCCAGGTAGGAGGTTTCTCTAAGCAGTTGAATCAGGTCAGCCTGACTTGGTCTTTTGACTTGGAAGACGATTGACGGTCCTTTAAAATTTTATTATGTTGATGGACCCTATAGCTCATTGATTCTTTAAGATCCCATTGCCATGTGAAACTTTGGGTGAAAAACCTAAAGAGTTCAAATAAATGAGCTCTCCACCAATAAGAGCTGTATTTGGTGATGTATAAATAAAGTTGAATTGAATTAAGATTTGCCAGGCTGTTCAAGGAAACAGCATGAACTGATGAATAATGGGGTAAACCTCTAAGACCTATCAGCAAGTCCAGTGGCTCTGATTCAATTGCGTAGAGAAGTTCTTAGATGTGTTCAAGTACCGAAGACCTTGCAGATCAAGAACTGATGCTGCTGTGAGGAGAAGTGGTGTTCACACCAAATGCTCATTTCACTCTTGCTGATTCACTATTTGGCTATTAAAGACATCATTATTGAAGTTACGCAGCTTTTTAACTCTCCACATCACCTAAAACTTTTGCACTTTACTTTTATTTTCAAATTAAAATGAAACTTCTTCCAAGTATAAGAAGTTTCAAATTAAAATGAAACTTCTTCCAAGTGTAAGACAATAGCTTCCGTTCATCGGCTCGAATATATCTCAACTCTCACAGTGGCAGTATGATCACACCACGGCAACCTACCTGCTGCTGCTGTCAAAGAAACGGAGGGGGAAGCCTGTCCGCCTGCGCCCTGAAGCGGCTTTCTCAGAGGACTCCGGCTCTCCTCTGCAACAGAGACTACAGGTTTGGCTCCTGACAGCTGGATACTGTGACACAAATTCTTCAAAGCTTCTCACTGCTGTGGCGTTGTGCATCTTTCCCGAATCTCTTGCTTTTAGGCAAAAGAAGCTCTTCACTTCAGTGAGGACGAAGACGCTGTCATTATGGGCTCTTTGGATTTTGGCCAAGAGTATATCGATGATTGTGGCTGGACTTCTGTCCCGCAGTACTCTCCTCGGGGGGTCAGAGGTCAGCCAGATGGAGCTGACAGAAAAGACATTGTATGTATAAGTTGGTACTTCAGATCAGGTCAAGGGGAGCTGGATTTAAAAAAAATCCCACCACGTAGCTTAGGATAAAATCTTTTAAATCTGAACGCCGTTAAAGGAGTGTGTTTGAAAAGCTATCAAACATTAACGGGGGACTTTAGATACACCCAAAAAAATCCAAGTTGTTTCCCTCTTAAAAACGTACTCCTACACTTGTGTCTGTTTTTCTACAGCTGTCGATGTCTCCGGCCGTGGAGAAGAAATGTGCTTACAGCCCGACCCCGGAGAGGGGACGCACAGCAACACCACCACACCGCCACGAGAGGAAAGCCACAAACAAAGAACAAGCCAGCAAGAACAAGGAGAATATTGCAGTGCCACAGAAGGACGTCAACATTTTTCTGTTGCCGCCCCCCCCAACCCCAGCGTCCAGCAGAAAGAATGAACGGCCCAACAAAGCTACGTTGACTACACCCAATATGAACGTCTCAAAGCCCCGAGCAGGCACACCTAAAGGTGGGGGCTTTTTCTCAATGACTCCACCAAGTACAGTAATGTGGCCCAGGCACTACAGAGCTGCAGGCCATCAACAGTTTATTTGTCTACAGTAATTGTTTGTTGTTCCAACCAATGGCTTGAAGTGCAGTCCCTATTAGATTAGATTTGCATTAACCAACTGCCCCTCTCCACGTTCCCCGCTTTCATTTATCTATTCCTCGCTCTTCGTCTCATGCAGCTCTCATAATCACAAGTGCCACATCCACATGCCACACATTTGCAAGTAAATTGTCCTCTGGTAATAAACTCATTTATTGGGCCTGTTTTTATCCCAAAGCCACTCATATTTCTATGATTTAGCTGTCATTATGCCGGCGAAAATGGACACACACTTGGATTCGCTCCAACACACACTTATCACTGTCAACTCAAAGGTGGGGTTATTATCAGGAAGCTAATTCTATTCACTTATCTATAAATGAAGGACACTAATATGAATAGAGAATCATTAAAGTCTTAATTATTTGTCCCAGTGCTTTCTCTGCTCAGGTGTCCAGCCTCATTAGTTTCCTCTATAAATTTGGTCAACAGACGGCTAACACGCTGCAGCTGACCTATTTGAGGTTAAATCCTTGAAATCTGGGACGGCGCGGTCTCTTTACAGCCTCTACAGTGCCGTGCGCACACACACACACACACACACACACACACTACCTGTGACACACTTGTCCAAACACACACGTGCGCTGTGGTCTGTGTATGTGTCTGTCCCTAGGCGTGTGCCGTGACAGGTGTAGCTGTCTCTTTCCTCTGCTCTCTGTCCCACGTGGGCTGTAGTGACATGTGTTCTCTTGCCACTAAAGCCTCGCTCTCTTTTGTGCGCGCGTGTGTTTGTCTGACACTCACACTGGCTTATTTTTTTTTTTTGCCTTTGTGCTCAAAACTGCAATGTCAAAGCCAGCCAGTCCCGTGCATAAGAGCAAAGGTCTGTTACTTATACCGTCTCGCTTTTAATCTGACCTCGAGCCGTTTTCCGTCTGAGCAGCTCCTTGGCCTCAAAAAAGCATGGACGCAATATTTTGCATTTTGTTCAGCTTCTCGTGTCTCCCAGAGGTTCCTCGATGACAAATTCATTATTTTAGATAAAACTCCAATATCGTCATTATGAGACTCACTTCATGCACAAGCCGCTAAAATCTTTCCCAACGTATTTATTGGGCCACAAATAATGGTCATTTTTACTATTTTGTGAAGTAGAAAAAAAAAGTACCAGTATCAAACTCTGAACATTTCCTGTGTGAGGCGCTAATGAATCTTTAATCAGTTTGTCACACCATGGAAAAAACCCCAACTTATTAATCACTCAGTGAAAACTGCCTGATTAAAAATGTCTGATCTAAAAGTAGATGGATTCATTTTATCTTAAAAGCTTGACATTGTCTGCTGCTTCTTTCCGCTGACAGTTGTGGAATGTAAATTCTATTAGCTGATAATAAATCATCACACATTAGAAACTAGAATAATTACATATTCTTTCAGAGCGACACTTTTCTAACACCATACTGCCAGCATTGCTGCCACAAGTTGCCGTGACTGTTGGTATTGCATTCAGCAGTGATGGTAAATAATTCATAAATCCCGGTCTTTAAATGGTGAAAATTTGTAAACTCTGTCAGTGCAAAGTGATCATTTCGTCAAGACACACATTGATGGAGTAGATCCACCTCCGTCTGCAGTGATCACTTCACACTGACGTAGTTTACAAGTTTTCACCATTTAATGATTTCATTTGTGAACTTTATGAGCAGCTCAGGCCCGACTCAAATGAATGAAAACAGCCTTACTTCAAAACTTAGTACAGTCGTTCAATGCATAACCGTACCGCTTTTATTCCTATCTTGTTGCAGCTGAGAGGATTTGTCACGCATCATTCCTTATTGTTACTATCTAGACATTTGTATAAAACGATCAAGAAGCAGAGAAATAGAGCTTTGCACTCATATCACAATCATTATGTTACTCCCCAAGGATTGGTACAAAATGCCCGTCCAATCGTAGTGATGTGCACCGTCAAAAATGCAACTCTTCCGAATCACTGCTGGATTTTGAACCTTGATATTATCTTCAGAAATGGGGCCAAAACTGTCAGCCATTACAAAACTTTGCAGCCATGAAACCATAATGAATTCATGCATCGTAGTCATAAAATTTCTGAATAGACTGTAAATTTAATGCTTCCACTGTTTTAATCTGTGTGTGTGTGTGTGTGTGTGTGTGTGTGTGTGTGTGTGTGTGTGTGTGTGTGTGTGTGTGTGTGTGTGTGTGTGTGTGTGTGTGTGTGTGTGTGTGTGTGTGTGTGTGTGTGTGTGTGTGTGTGTGTGTGTGTGTGTGTGTGTGTGTGTGTGTGTGTGTGTGTGTGTGTGTGTGTGTGTGTGTGTGTGTGTGTGTGTGTGTGTGTGTGTTAGGTGGCGGTAGTGCATCCAAAGAGCACAATCAGAAGAAAGCCACAGAGAACAAGGATTCTGCAAACATTGAAATATTAACCTTCAGTCCAGAGCGAAGGTAAGTGACGCAGCAAAGAGAATTGAAAAAGTTAGGATGAGGAAAGATGGAGTGCACAGCAGTGTATTGTCTCGTTAAAGCTTCTTGTTAGGCTTAACAGAGACTGGAAACATTGAATTTAGGGTAAAGATGAAGGAAGAATAGATTCTCTCGATTATTTGTTCTTTTTTTAGAGATTATCTTGATGCAGAAATCAAGTAGAATCAGACCCAGGACATCAAAGATATTTGGAGTTTTTCTTCTTCAGGTCAAGGTCTCTGGACATGGCTGTTCAAGAAGACAGTGGGAAGAAGAAACGAGGAGGGAAGGTGTTTGGATCCTTGGAGAGAGGCCTTGATAAGATGATCAACATGCTCACCCCAAATAAAAAACGAGCCCTGCGTGACGGTCCACGAAAGATTAAGGTAACAGGCCGTAATTCCATATCAGAGTTATACACCAACATAAAAACATTTAATAAGCAAGACGGGGTTTTAAAATGTTTCGTCCGAAAAAGCGCTGCAGACTGCATGAATGTCTGAACAATGAAGATCCATCTATCTGTCGCTTGGGCCCGAGTCGATCCAAAGCAGGTCCAGCCGAGAAAATCCACCACAGGGCAAATACAGACGATTTCCACACCTCGGGGCAATTCATGTTCACCAATTAACCTCAGACATGTTTTATTTATGTTTGTTTACGAATTGAGAAACCGTTGTCTTCTAGTTTGTCAATTATCCCAAAAAAATCAATAAAATCTAATTCTTGTAATGCCATTAATAACTGCTGTGGCCGTGTCGTCCTTTAGGCTCAATACAATGTGACTCTGACCAGTCAGACCAATCCAGACCAGGTCCTCAACCAGATCCTCTCCATTCTGCCAGAGAAAAACATCGACTACACACAGAAAGGGTAATCGTATATTTTGTGTTGTCGGTTGTGTATTCTTTCATATCCGTGCCATAAGCGCGACAATAAAGCCGAATCTGATCAACGTTTCCTGCACCGTTTCCTCCGCTCCTCACTCAGTTACACCGTCAAGTGTCAGACGTGGGGAGACTTTGGGAAGATGACCATGGCGTTCGAGCTGGAGGTGTGCCTGCTGCAGAGACCGGAGGTTGTCGGCGTGCGCCGTCAGCGGCTGAAAGGAGACGCCTGGGTCTACAAGCATCTCGTGGAGGACATCCTCTCTACGTCCAGCATCTGAAGACTAATATTTGCTGCCGCCTTCGCTACTCCTTCCAAGTCAAAGGCCACTGACTTTCCTGTTTCATTATGATTCTCTTACCTTTCTCTGTCTTCGCATGAGTTAATACCTTATTTATGTCTCCACATCATTTTCCTGTCTGTACGTGCAAATCTTTATTAAATAAACTCAAGAAGCAGTGCATTAGCAATTTACTGTCACTATTTTTCATGTACATGTTTACAGTTCTTTGTGATTTTTTTTTTTGATTTTTTTTTAACATGTGTATTAGTTGTTTTTATGTCATGTATCATGCCTTTGGGTTAACTAATAAAAAAAAAAATAATTCATAGAGTGATGTGACTTAAAAATTGGAATCTGATTTTATTGCCAGGTACTATAAAAAATGTTACAAATAATTCAGTTAATTAATCTAATCAAGGATAATGAATCAGCACTTGTGGATGAAGCGGTGACAAATCATTGTCAATGCCGAAATCAGAAGGGGCCAAGATCCCTTCCTGCGTCAAAAAACATGAATAATTCATAGAAGGGAGAGAAAACATTATGATACATAATTCTAAAACAAATTGTCAAACTAAAAAGTGGGATCACGCATACTGAACATGTGCCCAACATATTGCACTGGAAATTTTTTGCAAAACTTTTTTTTTTTTTTTTTTTATCCCAGATCCCTCATTTTACCCGCTTCACAATGGTTTGATCCATTTTCGTACCTGTGGATCAGTGGATGTGTGTCGAAGTGGAGGCAACTAACAACCTCATATCTGGTGGTATTTTGATTGCAACATTTTTTCAGGTTAGTAGTTTTGAGCCCGTTGCTTTAAACCAATAAAGGCACAACGACACGCTAGAATTGTGCCTTGTTATGGCTGGCTCATTGGAGGGCATAAAGAAGGGAGGCCAACACGGGACAGCTTTTATATACACAAATAATTTATTGAAATTGCTCAACTAAAGAAAAACAAGGTTAGACTCAACACAATAAACCTAAAATTAAACAAACCAATGCCTGGAAGGCACCAGCCTTCCTAGAAGGAGAGCGAGCCGGCCATCTTGGATTCACTAAGCTTTTAACGGCCCCAAGCAGATGAATCCAATCTGTAAATGAAGTGTGGGGGGGGCAGGCCATGATGCAGGAAAGCAGAGGCACTGACCAAGGCCAGTGGCCATCACAGCCTGCTGTGTCTCAGGTAAAATAAACTTCCCCACCAACCACCGTATTTGAATTTGTCATGACAGTGTTGCAGCTGATCAGCGTTTATTTCTGGCAGGTTCTCCCCGGTGTCTCTGTGGGAAGCAGACGGGTAATGGTGGGCTGACTTGATGATAAGGAGAGGTTTAACCTTAATGGAGTCTTAGAGAGTGGGATAATCATTTAAGACTGAGGTGAAGGTTGAAGTTGAGCAGGTAAAAAAAAAAAAAAAAATTCAAAATCCCCTCCTCCACCCGTCTCTCTTCATATGCACTGGTTGTGTTGTGTCCTGCTGGGATGAGGTTGGAGGATCAGAGCTGGACAACAGCTGGACTGAAGCCGGCGTCTCCTCTGTCACTCTCTTTGTTTAAGCCCTCTCCTCTAATATCCTCCAAAGTTTCTCACAGGATGGAAGTAAAAAAAAAAAGCCCCACAGCATATTTATTTATTTATTTATTTATTTATTTATTTGAATAACATTTTAGAATTTCTCCATATATGAAATCCCCCCAAAGTCCTGTTTAAAATCTATTGACAAATTGTAAAAACAGGGTATCCCTGATCCCGGTCATCATCCCAGACCTGGATCAGGTGGTGCCAAAATTCCTGACCTCATGTTGTCTGGTGTGGTTTCAGCAAATGCTTGTTTGAAAATTAGAACAGTCTGAGTCCTGCCCAATGACCACAAGAGGATTATTTAATTAAAGCTAGAAAACCCTGCAGAATATAAAGCAGTGCTAGAAGGAGAAGGGGTGAGCTCATACTTGGTTGCAGTGTTCGGTGAGTAGAAATGTAATTCTCAGATAAGCTGCTGGTAGTGTTAATGAAATGTGCAGACGGAGGCCAGGACTCGTGTGAGTGCTTGAACCGATTACAGCCGCGGTTTGCGTTTGTTTTCAGGATCAGCAGTGTGAAGAAGGCGTGCAGCAGGAATGAGGCTTTTGTTGGGAATTGTTCTCATTCTACTTTTTCTGTGTGAGTTTTTTTTTTGTTATTTTCAAGAATCGGCCATATGACACATCTTATTTTTTTTTATTTTCAAAAACTGTCGGTAACACTCAACATCGTTGATTTATAGGGCTTCAAAATGCTCAGATGTCCAACGCCATGTTGCATGCAATCTCCTTTGAGGTAAGTTGATGAACACTGACGAATGCTGTCATGCTATGAAGTATATCTATGCAGGGAGAACTTTCAGTATTAATATGAATAATCACAAGGAAGAAGAAAGTAGTTCATGTAAAGTAACAAGACGGCTTAAAACGAGTGAGCTTACTTTTGAAAACTTCCCATGTCACTTTAATTTGGTTCACTTTTTAAGTGACAGCGTTTTCAAAAGTAAGGTCTCTTTAAAAGTACCTCTTTAAACTAAATCAAGATTTTCTTCTGCTTTGCATTCTGCTTTGGAACATCCTGAAAAACTGACACCTCTTAAATAGCTAAATAACATTTAGACCAGAAGAAAAGTGAGTGTGTGAAGTTGTTAAAAGAATGAAAACAATTACTCTGCTGTTCCGGTCACCTCCATGAAACCTTTTAATGGAGATTATTCAGCTGTCCAGCAGACAGCTTTGCTGTTTTGGTGGGATTTTTATGTAACTTTCATGACAGTTACTGGTTTGTGCTGCGACACACATAAATTAGAATGAAAACATGTTGAATAAAAATACAGAAGCTTTAAGGGTCGAAATTAGTTGATAGAGTCCCAGAAGTTTCAACAAGAGAAGAAAACAAACGTGCACCTGTTCTTGCCCATATGCACTGGCTTGCTAATGAATGAGATCGATTAGAATAAAATAATAAATCTTCTTTGTGTCCTGTTGCTCCCTTGTCCCTCTCAGTTTATTTAAATAACTACAGGTCTGCACTGGCTGAAAGTGGACTGTTCTGTTTGTCTGTCTTGTGTAGTCTGTGATCATCCATCTTGCACTGTGAAACTGCCTTTTATGAATATAAAATTTCCTTTGCTACTTTTATATTTAAAAAAAGGCACAGATGATCTTTGCACAGATTTATAGAAATGAAGAGCTGCAGAGAAATGTATTAGTGTCATTTAAGGCTTCAAACAGAAAACTTTATATTTTTATTGTGCAATTGTTTCATCCAAATTGTGTGGTTTTATTGTTTTCACATGGTCTTGTGCAGTAATTTCATAGACTCCTGCTGTCTCTAAATTGTGTTCTTAAATTGCTTCCTGAAAGTTAAAGTCACATTCATTTACTCGTCTTCCTTCTATGAGAGACTCCAGTGCCTTTTTTAAAACTGTACCCCATTGACTTATTGTTCAAAACAACACATCAATATTTCAGGCAGCGTCCACGAGCAGGACTGCAGCGTCTCTCCTCGTGTCCCCGCTGTCTCTGTACTCCTGGATGGTCTCCACGCTGCTCAGAGCCATGCTGTCCATCCCGGCTCTGGTCCTCGGCTGCCTCTGTAACTCCCTGCTGCTCCTCCTGGCTTTGCCCTGGTGCGTTGCCTCGATCAGCTTTTCCCTGCTGTTGACTTGCCTCCACGTTGCCCTGTACCTGCTTCATATGGTTCTGGTGCTTGGGGTGGTGGCCATTTTGACCTTTCGACACAAGATGGCCGACAGCGGAGTCACAAGTGACAGAGTGCCATACCAGCAGAGGAGAGTGAAGGAGCATCGAACCAAAAGCAGAGCTGGCATGTTCGGTCGAAGAGCCGCGCAGCAAGGCTGAGTTTGTCTTTTTCTTGGAGTGAAAAACCCACCTCAGTTCGTTTCTGCTTTTACCTTCATTTATTTAATGAATGTAAAACTGAATTTCATTCAGACCGTGTGTCTAAATTGGCTTTGAGACATTTTCTAAGAAAGGAAAAAGTGAACATGCTTGGTTGTAAGATCTCGTGATCTAAATGAGGGTGAAAATATATGCGCTAGTTGGTCCTTTAACAAACAGCAAGCAGTTGTCCACTCATCTATCTCTCTCGTTTTTTCTCTCCCTTCGCCTTTAAATGTGGCTTCCCAATTATCTGTGGATTGTTGTGCTGTTTTGCTCGGCATCTGCAGACGTTATCATTAGATGTGTCCGTCAAATGCAGATGAGAGGATAAAAGAAGAAGAGAGAGGAATGAGAGAAAATGTTCCGCATTCATTGTGTCGGGGCTTTTAATGCGCGCGCGTGTGTGTTTGTGCTTGCGAAGCCCAACAGTGCAGGACATGCAAACCACATTCCTGAAAAACACTAATAAAGGGAGTTAACAGGGAGCGAAACTACATGCGGTGGAGGCGTTGAGCCACGGCAGCGGATGCTTGTCCAACCAATAAACAGCATGCGCCAATAAACTGTGGCCCTCCGATCTCAGAGAGGGAGGCATTAAAAACCGCGCTGAAACATCCCTTTTTATCAAAACTATTAACACTCCAGGCCAAGGGTGCAGCCATGAAAAGTAATGGATGAACTTTGTGTGCTGCTGAGTGTGTGTGAGAGAGAGAGAGACGGAGAGACAGAAGGGAAATGAGGCTGGATCATAGAGATTTATTACATGGCCGTGGCGTCCTAATTAGCATAAAGACTGGACTGGCCCACTCAAGCAGAGAATTAAAAACCTTAATTGTGCTGTCAACCTTCCTCTCTCTTTCTCACTGTTGACTCTACTTCATTCAGCTCGCATTCGTCTCCTCCCGCTCTCCTCGCCGCTTATGGAGTAGCCTGCGTCCATGCTGTTTAATTGTTGGTGATAAATGGGAAGCAGGGTATTTGTAATTGTCTCCGAGATGGGAAAAAAAGTACGACAGAGATCGTCTGGAGGAGGGAGAATCGTCCTGTTTTATAAGATGAGAGTGGGGGAGGCTATTTATCAAATGTTTCTTTGAAGGGGGAAGAATTAGCTTGCCAGGGAAGTGAAGTGTTGGTGGGATTTGATCCCCGGGCAGGCATGACATACCAAGTCTTCCAATGCAACTGTGTTGACCCATGTTTACATCTTGGAAATGTTGTGCACGGAAATTGTTAATTTTGTATGTATTTAATAAATTTATAACCAACAAGCTGGTGTGGAATTCATGTTTGTTTGGTTTTAGGTTTCTTAGCACAATAAAACAAAAAAAACCCACTCATGGTAGAATGTGATGGTGAGTGTGACGAAAGCTGGACCGTTCAAGAAAAACAGAATGACTTTAATGTGCAATAACAGAGAAACAAAAATGAATTGCAAAGTCTGAGCAATCTGGGTGTAACTTTGATCGCTTCGCATTGCTTGTGGGGCTGTTGCAGCAAGTCCAATAGACTTCACACATTTATTTGACAGGTGCAGTAATCATAGATCAACTGAGAAAAACTGTCTTAAAGAAAACACAATTTCTTGATATTTATTTGGTCCTAAGCAGTGGTGTGCACTCAGAGGCAGCAGTAGCACTGCTAGCCCTGTCAAAAATGATTTTCTTTTTTTTTTATATATAATTAAAAGGTGATTCTGAAATCTGTGTCTGGAATGAATTAGGCTACTTGTTCAGTATGCAACTTTATCCAGACAACGACTGGTTATATTTTGTGGGGCTCAAATCTCCTATGTCCTCTAAACGCATCACAGCTTCTTTCCTGTGCCGGGGCCAGCAGTAACTGCATTGCTAACCTCTGATCGAAGCTAGATGCTGCTATTGGATTAAAATGTTGAGTGACAGTATCATCAGCCAATCAAGTTTTGATGTATTATTGACGGAACGCCCTCGGGCAAGCGGAGTTTCTCATGCTGGTCTTGGTGTCGTCATTGAAATGAGCTTGACTGATTGGCCCATGGGCAGGTGCGTGATGACGCACTGTTATCTGCTATTCTGGAGGTAATGGCGGCTAATTTAACAGCAAGGTCTGGTGATATGATAGCGGACCTGTTTCGGGGGCCTTTTTCAAGGCGCCCGTTTACAGAAGAAATGAAAATTGTGAGTAGAGGAAGACCAAAGGCTTTGTGCAACATTTTACAGCGGGAAACTACCAACACTACAACTGGGTGACAGCTAGCTGGAGCACAACAAGCTGCTCTGCTGGCCATGTTTACTCTTCACTACAAGTTCCGGAACATGGAATAGCAGTGGTTTTAGCAGCCTCATAGAGCGAGTCATCAAAAAGGATCGCAGGATGGATTTCATCTACAAGTGATGGGTGAGTGCTAGTTTTTTAAAAAAAAATTTAATTATTTTTTTACTTCCTCTGGATTATATTGGCGCTGCTGTTGGCATTTGGTCCTGTTTTTGATTGTAAAGTGGTGCTCCATACAATCGTGGCATTACGTCAGGTTTTGTTACTGCTGGCCCCGACTGAAACACCACCACACGCTACTGGTCCTAAGGTTTGTGAGTCGCCAAAGTAAAATGCTTCAAATCATATTCCATCACAAAGCATTGAAAGTTCACTATTTTTTCAGTTGCACAACACAAGACTGCTCATCTGCTGAAATAGCCGCATACCTACTGTATATGTACACCTCTGATCAACTGAGAAACACCAACTCACCATTCAGCGTGTCCTTCGACTGTTGGATGTACCTGAAAATCAAATCCGGGATGTTCTCTATTTACAGTGAGAGTGCTAAACAGTGCACCAAAGCACTGCCTGCAATCCTCAACCAGTAAATCAAATTCTATCGTTTCTTCACAAGCCTGTTTTAGGGTTTATCGCCACTTCAGTCCATCCTCTGATTATTTTGTTCAAAGCCTTTAGCACCTGTTGCATTGTCAGAGTATCTAAGTATATTTCACCCACTAAAACCACATCTGAATTCTGGTGAATAAATAAAAAAAAACATTTGATAAGGACTTATTTCGGACTCCGTGTAAACAGATGTTAGTGTGAGACAAAAAGTGTCATGAGATATAAGTTGAGTCACAAAAAAGACACAATGAAAATGAAAACAAATGCCGTCCCACAGGGGGGGGAAAAGATCATTGCAATTTAATGTACTCATTTGGCACAGGGCAAAAGTAGTCAGGACTAATGGAACAATCAGCAGGAATAGGGAGGGAAGAGGAGCACACAGAGCAAGGAGCAGAGCGGTGAAAGGTTTCCCTGAAGGAGGAGAAGGAGGAGGAAATGTTTTGTGAGGGTCAGTCCTGTTTGTGCGTCTCTGCTGTCAAAGCCTCTCCTGCAGCAGTAGATGAGGTTAAGGCTTAGAGGGCCGGCCCCTCACACACTGCGTCTCCCTCAACACTGACAGCTCGTCCATGCACACGCACACGTACACACACACACACACACACACACACACACACACACACACACACACACACACACACACACACACACACACACACACACACACACACACACACACACACACACACACACAACTATACTCCTAACAGACACAGTCTTAAACTTTCCACTTCACCCTGGTCCTGCTACCTTCTTTTTTAATGTATCTGCCCTTCCTTCCTATCTCCTCATTTGCCCCTCTGCCTTGCTCCCCCTTTGCTTCAGATTCTCTCATTGCTTTTGTTTCTATCTTCCTTCCTCTTCGTCATCTCCTTTTTCTTCTCTCTCTCTTTAATTGGTCTCTGCTAGGTTAGCTTGGACAGGCCTATTCATCATAGCACTATCCTCCGAGACAAACCCTCAGGGAGCAGTGGGGAGACGGACGGAGTCAGACGGGAAGGCGATGGGGTCTGCCGCTTGTCAACCCACTTCTCTCCTCCTTTTTCCCTCTTTTCCTCCTCCTCTCCCTCCCGTCCCTCTCCTCAGTGCGTGGATGTCAGTTTTGCAAAGAGAAGAGGGGGTAAGGGAGGAGCACGGGGTGGGAGGGAGGAAATGTAGACACATTAGTTAGGCTATTAGTTCAACAAGCTGCTTCCATGCCTGTCAATGGTCTCACACACACACACACACACACACACACACACACACACACACACACACACACACACACACACACACACACACATTTGACATTTGTTACATGTAGTGGGCCATATCTGTGTGAGAGAGTGATTGTGAGTGACGGGCCGAGTGGGGGAGAAAAACCTTACATGAAACTACGTGTCCCGTCATTTCTGGTATTCGGAGGCTCTTAATGAGTGTAACACACCATATAAGCGAAACACAGAAGGCCGTTTCATTTTTACTGTCACTGCATTGTATCTACGTAGCATGTGTGCGTGTGAACATGGGCGCTGGTGTAAAGGGCAATGAGAAGCATGTAGAAGATCACTCCGTGAGGTCCAACTGTCGGCTGTGATAAGGTCAAAACACTTGTTTTTAAACTGCGAGTGCGTCAGAGAGTTTTTCTTCATTTGAAGAGCCGACCGTCAGACACCAGTGAGCTCTACGATTTAGCTCCTCTACAGCTCTATAAATTAAATTGTTAAGAATTATTTAGACCAATTAGTGGCTTTAAATTGCCAGCAGATATTAAAGAGTGTGTGTTTCTCTGTGTTTGCGCAGTGAAGACCTGGAGAATAATCCAGGACTCCAGGATGTACCCTGCCTTCAGCCATTGTTGGATAGGATTTGGTCTAGTGTCCCGTCCTGAAGTGGATGAACTGGTATAACAGATGGATGAATAGATTTATATTGTGATTTGTTAAAACCGTTGAATGCACTCTCCCCAACCATGACTCACAGAGTCAACAGAGTTCAGATACCTCTAAAATTCATGGCTCGTTGTGTTCTTTATCAGTACTTCATACAGTTGATTTGGATTGTGCTCTGATTTAGGGCACGGTCAAGAAATTCCATCCCATATATTATTTTTCATTTCAAAGCCCTCATAACTACAACTTTATAACTTGACTACCACCCTAACCTTAACATTGTTTTCAACCGCTCTGTATTTGATATGTACAACAAAAAAAAAATCAACCATCAATGCTGTCACCTATGAGTCAAATCAATATCTATTTTCTTCTGATATCTTTCAGGTCACATTGAAAAGATTTCTATTTGACACAAAACAATGAACCAATGCTTACAGATCTTACTATTTATCATCTAATGTTTGAAATCATTGAAATTATAAGCGCTGATCTGCAAAAGTGCTATTCCAAGCAAGTTAGAACAAGTGGTACAGAAGTAAGAAGAAATCTCATCAACGCAGAAAAACTCAAAGATATTTTCATATGTGAATACAATCCACTCCAATCGAAACAAAGAGTAAGGTGCATCATCTCGTATGAAAAAAAGCAATGTAAGGAGACAGTATATGAAATGTAGTTAGACATTGTTCTTAAAAGGTAAAAGGTCACAGCCTCCTCTCAAACTTAGGTCATGTTTGTTTGTTTTTTCAGATTTCTGCTTTGGTCTTTTTGGGCGCTGGATAGTGGTGGCCAAGAGGTTAGGGAAAGCAAGCTTGTTAACAGAATTTGCTGCCAGCAGGTCACTACTGTGAGTCCTTGGGCAAGGCTGTTTATCTTCACCTGCTCCAGTTGCATCAAGGCTATTTGACATGAAAATGTATGGCGGATCACATGATCTGCTGTGGCGTGGCGTCTGCGTGCGGAGCAGCCAAAACACGATACATGGTCCTTTTTGTTCACTGTCTTGACCCTGTGTGCTAAAGTCAGCCTCCCCCACCTGATAGTCACCTCCCCTCTCTCTACTGTATTTAAGATTTATTTTTTGTTTTTCTTAGTTTCTGTCTGGTTTGGCTCTTGAGTGTTTCTTTACCATGTTTTTGCCCAGACCAAGTCTGATCTTTTGGCCCAGTGGCATCTTGTTTTTGACTCTTGCCTGTCTGACTACTTCTTTTGAATAAATGTTGCCTGAGAGGTGTGAACCTTGTTTAGAGCCCCGCTTTTCAATCTGCATTTTTGCATGTGGCATTGTGGTGAGGGAAACTTTTACCATCATATGAAAAGATTTCTTTCAGTGAGTTTAGTTGCATATCAAAGAAGCTGGTCCTATACTGGCGACTAAGGAAACGCTGACCCTAGTTTGGCGTGGCTGACGGGTTGTTTGGTCCTCGGCTTTCCGGTTTCCCCTCCGGTCACCATTTAACATAACATTCATCTTGTTGGACTGTGGGAGGAAACCCACACACATGTGAAAAGAACATGCAAACTCCACACAGAAAAGCTTAGCCCGTATTTGAACCCTGACCTTTTCACTGTGAGGCTAAATGAGAACGTAGCCCGCTTTTCCACCACAATGATAATCTGGAAACCATCGTCAAATCACTGTCTCAAACTATCATTTGCTGCATTAATGTAATAACGACCGTCTACATTAAGCTCCTGGTACTATACAACATAAGCCCACCCTTTTTGGCCACTTCAAGAGAGATATTGTTATAATTGCTTATCATTATTTGGAAGAGGCCAGCATAACAAAGTATGTACCCATTAACTTCACCTCCGAGGCTAACTGAAGGAGTGGGGCGAGCTCTACAAGCTCATGTGAATCTGTGTGAGAATCTTTCCAGGTGCAGTCTGGTTGATGGTCTGCGTGTGGAGTTTGTATGTTCTCTCCATATGTGTGTGACATTGCTCTGGGTGCTCCAGTTTACTAACACAGTTCAGGAACATGGAGCAGTTAGATGGAACGACGAGTGGAAAAGGCTCAGGGATGGAGATACAAAACAGAAGTCATGAATATGCAGCACATGCATAGCTTTGCCCCCTGCTCCATCCTTTTCCTCTGTATATTTTGTCAGATTCAGCCTTCTCTGAATCTCACGCCTAATACCTCCTCAGCATCTCTTCTCCTCACCCCATCCTCTCTCTCTCCTTCATAAGCCCCTCTTCACTAATCATCTGAGGCCCAATTATACTCAGTTGGCCCCACACCTCCTCTCTACAGGGGCTCTAGAGGGCCAAAATATAGCAATGCTGACTGACGTTAATTTGCATGACTTCTTGGCCTCCATAAGTACCACTGTTGTCTGTCTTCTGCTGTTGTATAGGAAGCCAAAGGAGGAGGAACAGGAGAGGAGCTAAAACATGTCAGTAGTTAGCCGTGTTATGTAATCTGAAGATATGGGAGGGGAGCAAAGAGGGCAGTGGTTGTCGTATCTCTTTCTAACTAACTAAGCACTGTCAAACTTGTGTGTGGCCGGCAGACATTGATTTAACATCAGCTCAGAATTTACCATTGTTGCTCTAACCATGTTTGAGGATGTTGCCACAGGTTGACATTTCAAAGGAAAATGTGTACGATACCCTCCGGTTTCAAACATATTGAATATTTTCATATCTAAATAATGCGTTTTACTTCTTAAGATTATTCCATGTTTTGCTGTCATAAATGCCATTGATATGCTCCAGAAAAATATTCTCTGAACTGCTGATCTGTAAAAATGCTATGGTATTACATTCTTGGTTTAAACATATAATACACAATACTGGACCTTTCGGAGAATGGGACTGTGTTAGTTGTTGTGATTGTAGGCTGATACATGATTTTATAAAATCAAAGCTACTAAAAAATGATCTGTACATGTCAAATCTCAGTGGCTTCAGATTATTTTAGATCCTATCATTGACATGACAAAGCTTGCTTTGCAAATTTTAAAAGGCACAGTAAACAACAGGTGAGAATTACCAAAGCGTATCGATGATTCCTCAAGCAATAGCCATCAAAATGTCTGCAGAGAATGTAGTCTGATAGACCAGCATACTGAATATTCCAAATAGAAATATTGCAACTTCATTACATTGTGCAGGACTTGTAGTGGGACCAGTAACTTCTTGATGATACAATTACAATCTGTCACACCCACACTTTATCGACAATATATAGCACATTTTAATCATTGATCTGTCTCAGACTATTACATGATCCATCACATTCACATGTCAATGTGTTCACACGCCTACCATGCAAGATGCTTGCACGCCATTGGGTGGCAATGCAACATTCTGTGTCTTGCTCAAGGAGCCCTTTACACATGTCCAGGGTCCGATAAGAAGTCAAACTCACAACCTTGCGAATGAAAGTGACTCCACTGTACCAATTGAGCCACAGCAGTCACTGAGTTTGAGGAGCAGCCCTGGTACTTGTTGACTAAGATGCTACTGAATGGAGGACATGATCGGTTGTCATTAATGCCTGAATTCATCAAAATTTACAATAATTCTTCTGAGTACAACATGAAAGTTATCCCACTGCCAGTGAAATTTAGAAGAAGAAAATGACAAAGATGACAATGAAGAAGAAGAACACGACAAAGAGAAAGAGCTGTTGTATCTATGTATGTTTTACATTTTAAACTGAATGAAAAATCAACTTGAATATGAAATCATGTATGGCAACCAGCATCGTTGTTGAACGAGAGGTTGCATTGATACCAGCCAATCTCTATATCACAACTGCTGTCTGTGTTTTTGTAGTTTGAAGCTATTAATTTGTTGTTCAGCTTCATTGTGGAATTTGTCTCTTTCAAAAACAATTAACGACTCTTAATTATCTAACAGCCTTCTAGTCAAATGAGGAAATCTAGCTGCATTAAACAAGTCCACAGACTGATTGACAGATGATAATTATATAACGGCAAACACACAACACACAGTCCTCTAGAACAGTGCAGCTTTTTTTATTCGTGATAATAAAGCCTTGCAAACTTCAAATTTGTCACAGTGTGAGCCACACTTTGTGATTTTTTCCTATGCACATGAAGAATTTTGTCATGCTATAAATTTTGAGGTCTTAAATGATGGATTTTAAAAACATTCTTTGTCCTTATTATTAATTGACTGTGCTTGTCGTATAATTGTGAGATCTCAACATTATGAAAGTAGTGAGTAGTTTAAGTTTTCTGTTTTTCATTCGCATGAAGCATTTCTACAACATTTAACATCATGTATTTACTTCCATGCTCTTAAAAGGTTGCTTTCATTTGGTAAAGAACCAAAAGGAGCGTGGACACACATGCGCACACACACACGCACACACACACACACACACACACACACACACACACACACACACACACACACACACACACACACACACTAGGTGCTCTTTACCCCGCTGATGTCCTGGGCAGGCGCCCAATATGCGGACAGTCTGGCCTGTGTCTCAAGCTGGGTATGTGCTGTTTTCTATGTGTGTGTCGTGTTGTCACCATGTCATGGCTTGTGTCCTATTATCACCCCTCTCTCTCTCTCCCCCTTTCTTCTCCCCCTACTCCATACCCACACACATACACACACACACACACACACCCCTGCCTCCTCTAAGATTCGGCCAGGAGCCAAGACTGCAGCAGAGGGACCCTCCATTCGGTCAGATTGGTGTGCAGGAGTCGGGGAGGGGGCGGGAGTTGAAGTGTGTCCCAGGAAGATGCTCTGTGAGGTCACACAGACACAAAAAAACGTGTGTGTGTGTGTGTGTGTGTGTGTGTGTGTGTGTGTGTGTGTGTGTGTGTGTGTGTGTGTGTGTGCACACAAAAACTTTGCATCCAAAAAATTATTTTTTTTTAATTCTCAAGGACCAATAAAATTATGGCAAATATTTACAAATAATTACTTCTTAGTTTCACATTACAGGTACATAAATGGAATATTTCACCAAGAACAGTCACTCAGGTGGACAGATGGACAGGTACACAGACTGAGTATGAAGAGATGCATCAAGCAAACTGCAATTTAATATTTCACAGAAAACCCAAAGCCAGGAAATAAAATAACAGTAATATCACTGATAGAAATATAAAAAAAAATATTTAAACATAATATTGAGTTCACCATTTATTTCCAGTTTTCTGAACAAAACTGATCACAGTTCAACAAAAAAGAAACAAGGAAAACAAATCTGAGAAAAAACAAAACAAATCAAGTGATATGATATCTTTGGCAAATTCGCACTGCAGTAAATTACATTCAAATATTAAGACAACACACAACACACACAGAGAAAAAACACCAAGTTTTGTTTGCAACTACTAGAAAATTGAATAAAAAACATACACGTTTTCTTAAAGAAGCATTTCTTTTACCTTTTTTTTTTTTTTTTAATCCTCCCCTCCAGAATATTTGAAGGCAATTCTTATCTTCATTTTGTGTTTGTATCTGTAAGTCTTTTCTGCTATTTTATGTTTTTTTTGTACAAGAATCTATCATTTAAAACAGGCATCACAGGCTTTGGTGAATGATACAGATATGTTTTTTTTTTTTCTTTTCATCAGGTTTGATTTTGAAGAAGAGAACAAATGGAATAATTAAAACCAAATTCACTATTTGCATGTGTCATTCAGAATTTGTCAGTCTTGTGTCTGTTTGTTAGGTTTTTTTTTGTTTGTTTATTTATTTTTTTAACAAAATGTCACAGATATAAATATCTCTTTTACACCCCAGATAGGAAGCCATGGACACAAAAAAAAGATTGTTACACGAAAGGCCACAGTAAGGTGAAAAATCATGTATGTTTTCTTTTCTTTTTTTCTCCTCTTTTTTTTTTTGATTGAAACATCTGCTTAAAAAGCACAGTCGAATTTTGTAGGCTGAGTCGTGTGTATTACTCCTCTTCCACAGTTGAATAATATTAAGATGTAAAGAACATTGTAACACTTCAGTATGAGATCTGTCCAGAGCCTAGTTATATCAGCAAGCATGAAACAGATTGTGCCACTAATTGCTGTCAAGATGTGATGCTGAATTCCCCTCAGGTTTTGAGAAGGCAGTAGCCATCTTCATGGATTCATATTGAGATACAGTCAGGCAGTGCACACTTGGTGAGAAATCATAATAAAGGAGGAAAAAACTAATTTGCATTTATTTCAGGTTTCTGTTTGACTTGGAGCTGGGATCAAAATTCAGGATGCAATTTATTTTCATGGACAGTAAATTGTAGCTGGAGCTGGAAATGAAATGTCTTTGTTTGATCTGAATCGTCTGTTTTTCTTTGTGTTTAAAAACGCTGTGTGGCTACATGAAGGGAAAACTGAAGATGAGATGTCATCTCACTGAATGTTCTTGACCAAATAAAGATGCCGGCACCAATATTGCCATTGAAATGACCTCGCTTTGGTACAGAAAACCCACCCTGCTTCATTCCTATGCAGAATTCCTGACAGGACCGTGAGCATCACGTCTGAATGGTCGGAGAGAAAAGTAAGAAAGGAGAGAAAAAAGGATTAATAGGGGCTGTCTGGAGAAAAAAAAAGGGGGGGGGGGGCGACTTTTTGACGAAGGTCACCAGCCTGAAATCAACAGAATAGTTTTAATATTCCTAATCCTGGCGGTGTGGCAGTGCTACAGGAGGCAAAGAGAGGAGAGACGGGCGAAGACGAGTGCACGAGATATGATGAGATTAGGGATGGGGGGGGATGAGCTTCTGATGGCACAGCAGGTTTGGCCTCCCCTGGGGAACACAGGGGCACAAGAGGAGGGGCGATCACCATTTCGCAAAGGACAAAAGGAGTTAGTGCCTGTACCTGTGTGTGTGTGTGTGTGTGTGTGTGTGTGTGTGTGTGTGTGTGTGTGTGTGTGTGTGTGTGTGTGTGTGTGTGTGTGTGTGTGTGTGTGTGTGTGTGTGTGTGTGTGTGTGTGTGTGTGTGTGTGGCCTCGGCCCGCCGTGCTTCCTTACAGTACCACCCACAATGACAATCCCCCACCCGCACCCCCCTGATCGCTGCAGTCAATGTCACAGCTGCCAATCGAAATGGCTGCAGGCCAATGAGAGTCCATTCTGTCTCCAATGTGAACCGGTTAGGTCACAGCAATGGCAAGGCAAGCTGTGTCACTATGAGATGCATAGTTAACAAATAATCCTATTAACGTATCACTGGATCCTTGGCTAGGCCGGATAACGGGCATTGACTTCAACCGGCTTGATGCTGCTGCTTCACGCTCGTGGCCACAGGAGGCACGACGGGGTTTACCTTCTGAAGGAGAACAACTTTCAGTCAATATTGTGTCATGTTTACATTGGTGTGTGTGTGCGTGTGCGTGTGTGTGTGTGTGTGATGCCACTAATCTAAAGCTCAAGTTGATAATGATCATAATTCAAAAATTAACAATAAAAGATTAGACTTGGTACATGTCCGTCACTCACTTGGCATTGTGTCTTCTGCTAATTGTAAAAGCAGTAGGCCATGTTTAACTCAGAATTTGGGAATTGCCAACAGAAGACCCTCTCCGATTGTGGAAAGAATGAAAAAATATGCACTCATGGGATGGTAGGATGTCTTTTTTTCAGTAATGATGAAGCTGGAAAGTAGTGTCAGACACTAGTTGTATTTGTAGTTCCTTTGCTCCTGTTTTAATGCACTTATATCCATATTCTATGTCTGCTTTATGCCGACTAGGGTCATGGGGAATAGAAGCTATTCTTGCAGAAATCAGGAGAAAGGCTGCAAACATCCTGCACAGGTTGTCAGACACAAATACACAGCATACATTAAGATATATTCTTTTATCTGTTCAGAAAGTCAAGGTTTACCTGATTCTACCCAAGCGATGTGATTTGGAGTGATCAAATTGTGCTTTTCAATCTGTATCAATACTAGTTATTACCTGGGTCACCTCATGTTAAACGTCCTCTGCCTTTTGTTGTATGTGCAGTACTGGGAGCTGATGAGCATAAAGGAGTCCATCGCTGGTTGAATTGAAAGAAACAGACCTTTCATTCTGGTGTATGTAATTGGAGCTGCCTGAAAAACATTTCCCACGTTGCTTGTAAGATCGTGAACCACATGTTTGTGTTTTTCTAGCAGATCTGTGACTGTTGTGGTAGATTCTGATTGTGATGCATATATCACATGATCAGTGCTTGGTCCTGAAATGTTACTGTGGATGCATTGGGGGTAAATTAGTGTCTGATATTGAACTTACTGTTTCAGGAAGGCTATTTTTATTCTACTACTCTGTGTTTGCCTGCAGGTGAACAGAGTTTTGTTGAAGGAGCTGCAGAAACGGAGGCTGAAGCCTGTTTTAGAGACTCGCGGTCAGCAGTGGGGGGAGATGCTTACATATAAAACTAAAGGCACTGTCCTTGTTTTCAGCTGGTGTGGTTCAGGTTCAATAATGCCTCAGAAGGATCAAGAGAAAAAGACGGAAATAAGGAAAGGCCCCTGCTGTGGTGCACACTGGCGGCACAGCAGGCGAACCGTCATAAGAGTCTTCTTTAGAGTTGTGTATGCACAACTGTTAAGGTCTACAAATGTAAAAGGATTCACTCTAGTGCTATTTCAAAAAACCCAGAAACAACAAAGAAACTAACAGCTTTGTTCCATGTTCATAGTTATAGTATGTTCATATATTTTATGTCTCACACTGCAGACTTGGTGCCTCCAATCTGTTAGCTAGTAAAAACTACACAGTAGCAATGAAGCGCTACAGTCAGCCACGCGTACCCGAAAACAAACAAATACAACCGAAGATATGTAAACACTCGCAGACAATGGCTAAAACAACACCACGCACCTTTAAAGTCTTTTTAGGCATAAAGAAAGCTTCATCACTAAAATCTAAATTCAAATGTGAATAATTGAAATCGCTATTGACATTGTGACTCTCTTCTCTTTCACTGATTACTGTACAAGGTTCGTGTGGACAGAATTGAAACAGGAAGCTACGTACAGATTTAGGACGACTTCCCCCCCCCCCCCCCCCCCCCCCCCCGCAAGATCAATGTAGTAGATTTGAGATCAGTGCTGGAGGGCAAATCCGTCCCACTTTGTCTGTACATGATGGGTAAGGCCTCGACCCCGGTGTCATGCATTGTCACAGCGCAGAACTGATGTGGACCACAAACATAAAAACAAAAGAAAACTTTCACGTAGATTTTTGCACAAAAGCAATGTTTTTATAGAAACCATTTCAGGATGTGAAAGAGCACAAGGACACGTAGTTAAAAACGGGGAGAAGACAAATAAAGAAAAAAACTTCACGATTTGAAAAAAAAAAAAAAATTCAAAGAAGTAAAATGGCGCCTTTGAGTGATGATTGAGTCTCTTTGTGCTTTTGTAGTTAGTCAGCCGATCCACAAGGGGGGGCCCATCTTTGGGGAGTTTAAAGAGAGAAATAGAAAGAGCAAGACAAAGAGAGAGAGGAAGAGAGGGTGCCAGTGCTTCCAGATTCTTCTTCTGAGTATTCAGGAGGCATAAAAACAATAATTACGTCTTGTTCAGGGGCACCTGCGTCATCTGGTACCACATGACAAACTATAAACAGAAAAATCTCAATCTGATCACATTTATAAACAAAGACTTCTTATATGGAAAGTTTTTCAGAGTTCATATTTCACTGCATCAGGATCATCATCGTCATCATCATCACTATTCTAGCACAACAGCGTGACACTTATAAATCATTACAGGCATTCACTCTCATCACGGAGTGCAACGCAGAAAAGCTTCTTTATATATTACTCTGTGTCTCCCTCCATTATAAATAGCTCTTAATCAGGAATACATCTTGGCTGGGGAGGCAGGATAGCACCGTCCTGTCCAGTAAGTCAACCTGGCGGATTGGATTTCTGCTCCGATGTGAGCACGTCTGTGTTACAGCAGAGGGATCATCTTTTTAGCTGTGCTTTTCTGAAAGGCCTGGCCACTGGTCAATGGTGTTTAAGCTAAAGTGTAGACATCAGACATGGATGTTGTCAGGAGAGCTCAACACGACACTCAGCCTTGATAGTATTTCTTCCCTGTGGTCATTTGTGGTACTGCAAACACAAAAAGAATCTGTTGACAAAGGGCGAAAATATTTCTTCTGCCGATATTCTGATTCTCAAATACAAGTTTGTAACACTGCTGACAAGACACCATGAACAAGTATCCAGTTATTAGGTTTATCTCTGTCATGTAAAATTATGGATTTTTATTTATAATTTTTTTTTTTAATCTCAGCATATTTTGAGATTTGGTTTGTGCATTTTTGTTAGACTCTGTCCCTTTTGTTAGAAACAAGATGAACAACTAGGAAGCAAACCTCAAGGCCATGGTCAGAGTCCAACTCTGCTTAATACATCCAGGGTGTGAGGATACGGCTTTTATGATTGGGCAATCACAGTGGCCTCAACCACTAAAGTTACCTGTTTGCAAAACCTCCCTCCTGAGCAGCACGGGTCACAATTAGACACAGTATAGGATTTCTCCTGCAAGTTGCTGCTGTGTGGATGGACTTGAAGTAGGGTTGACACAATACTTAATGGTCTTAACACTTTAATGGGCCTAAAACATGCTAATTCCAGAGTCAGGATCACTATGACACCCAACCACCCCACCATTTTTCTCATTGGAATTTGTAAGCATTAGAAACAAGGATGGTTTAATTTGTCATTACACATACAAATTCTGCTCTAAAAATATTTCAATAGAGTGATTAGTAGATATACCCTTCACTTGTTTTTATTATTTCTTCTTAAAAAATTAAAAGGGAAAATGTCTTACAGGGAAACCCCTGAAATCCTGTTTTGTTTTGGGGTTGTTTTTTTTTCTCCCGAACCCCGGGAGCTCTTCAGTGCCCCCCCAAGAGAAGGCCGGCCCCATAATTTGAAAGCCACTGAACTAAAACTGAAGTCAACGTCACAAACCTAATCTGCATGTTGACTCGTCAGAGCTCACAGCTATATTAGTAGCATGGTTGTAAAATGCAAGAGCACAAATTGAATATCCAAATGAGCTCAAGGGTGCAGGTTATATTAAAAGTAAAAAAATAAATAAAAAGTGAGTCTGGTCCAAGTCCTTACTGAATGTTCTTGGCCTCTACTATCCTATCCTATCCTATCCTATCTACTTCTGTGTGAAATCAGTCTGAATGGACTTGGGAAATAATCATTTTGTGACTTTTTGTGCTTTGTAAAATTAAAAAGCTTGACAGTTTCAGTACTCATATTGAGGAGTGGGGAATTGCAAACATTTGTAACACAGAATACCTTCATTAAAGTTATGGTATCCCATTTTTTTCCTCAAACACGGTCATTCCAAATTAAGTGTGTCATTGGACCAACTGCAAAGCGGTGATTTTAGTCATTCAGTGTTATGACGGTCGGATTGTCTTGACTCCACTGCACCATGGCATAGAAAAATGATTAATAAATGTTAGGTATGAAAAAAAAATACTGTTTTGTTAGTTGATTTTTCTGAAGTCAATCAATATTGTCCTAAAACTTAATCTCACCAGAAAATACAACATTAGCTCAGAGACCATATCACAGCTGAGTTCAGTGGTCCAAACACAAACTCCTGCACTTATAAGATGATTCATTGCAAGCAAAAACGGGATACTGTATCTTATAGAAGGATTCAAATATCATAAATGAAGCCGCTTATTAAAAAAGAATAAAAATATATATATATATATCCTCACAGTAATGAATCACTGATATCAGATACTTGTGATAATCCCCTCGATGTCGTCCAACCAAGGCAAGTTTGTACTAAGTGGTGCTGGTGCTATCCACCCCCCCTCCCTCGAGTCCAGCTCCTCACCCTCCTCCTCTCCCTGCGTGAGGGGTCAGTGGCGGTCGTAGGCAGAGGCTGTGGCGGTGGCAGCAGGGCCCGCCCCCCGCGATGTTGCACTGTAGTAGTACGGTGATCCTGAGGGGAAACACAATCACACTTTTCATATAACGCTTATATATTACTGAGCAAAAAAGTCACAGAGGAAAAACAGTTTTGGTGACCGATGAATCCCAAACATGATCGTACACGCACTTGGAGTCATCTTTCAGGAAATGAGTGTATGTACTCAATTAAGTCTACTTTATACATTTTTGTAGCGACCAACCATTTTTGAAACAATTCCTAGGCTGCTAAATTTTCCTATATGATCACTTAAACTGCATTAAATGTGTGGCAAATAATTTTGGGGGGAATACAAAACAAGTGAAATATTCAATATTTTACAAGAAATCAAAAAAATAATGATACTCTAACACAAAATACATGAAACAAGCGTCCACATTTTTTCCCATTTTTATCCATTTTGTTCAGTCTGTAGTTCCAAAAGTAGTTTTCTCCTTTGAGCGCAATAACTCTAACAAAGGCTACTGACACCCTCTCGCTCTCTGACTTGCCAAAGTGAATCAAACAACTGAAAGAACCATCCTCAAACATATAAAAGCCTTAGAATTAAAACTTTCGACCACCTCAGAGCAGATAAAGCCTCAGGCCCAAATCAAGGGCGTCCTAGACTCCAGGTTTGGAGCCATCACTCTATGTACCGGTAAGCCATTTGATGCGGAGCAGCAGATCACTTCTTCTACATGCTTACCAAAATAGCTCTAAATCTGGCCATGCTGCAACATACAAGCCAGTGACACGTACACAGGAAGACTGGCATTGGAGCTACAAGTCAAGAGATCCCAAACAAACTGAGGCTGGTCTGTGGAAGAGTCACACTTGAAACTTTATTATTTCATCTGTTCTAGGTTTACTTTTCTTCTGGCTAATTATCTCAACTGAAATGTGAAGTATTGAGGAAGATAGCTACAATACACCTTCCACAAAAATACAATACAATTATTTGCATATCTATTCAAAATATACATTTAAAACAAAATTGATCTGCTATTTGGTGTTAAAACCTGAGTGCAGTGGGCTGCATGGAGATTTTGTTAAAACTTGCATCACGGTCTTTTTTGCTCGTTTCTCTTCACAATGTCATCATGTTCACAGATCTGAGCAATTACCTCACAGAAAGTAATTTTTTTTTTTTACAAATAGAAATGATGGTTAAAATGACAAAAACATGACTTAGGTTGTAATAAATCTGAATTCTCTTGTAACAGCTTGGGATTACTTAAATACAGTGTAAATGTGGAATGAGCGGCTTCAATTTTCTGGTTAAGATTATTTTTTAACTTTGAATGTGAGTCGTGAAAAGGCTGGGATGAGATGACATGAGGTGATGAAGCTAATGACCGAAAAAATATTCTCCCTTTCATGTACCACCAATAAAATTAACTGGGTCTACTTCTTTGATTCTTTCAGCGTTATCGTCCTCCGTCTTTCACTCCTACACACACACACGCACGTACACACACACACACACACACACACACACACACACACACACACACACACGCACACAATCTAAGTGACAGTCTAAGCTGACACACTGAGTACAGCTCTACTACTACTGATCCCTTGAGTCTATTCTCTCCCCGGGGAAGAGGTCAATTCAATACTGTAACCCCAAAGCCACACACAGAAACCCACACTCACACACTTGAACACACACAGAAAAATTCACCTACACACACACACACACACACACACACACACACACACACACACACACACACACACACACTCACACAGGTACACACCTGCCTCTGTCACTTCCATCAATCAGCCAAGCTGTGGGTTGACAGGTTATGTCTGTCCACAGTCCAGGTAATCTCAGGAGCCTCTTTGGGGAAGTGAGGCATTAAGCCGAGCTGACAAACTATTTAGTCTCACTCAAGATTTCAGACGACTTTTCTTTCCCCCTTTGCCTCTTTTTTTTTTTTTTTTAAACAACTCTCTTTTCTTTCTTATCTTTCAACTCCCCCCTCACCTGTCCTCGCCTCTCCACTAAATAACAGCCTCTTCCATCAATCCTAAGCCTTTCATTGTCTCTGGATGTGAATTTGTCCTCATAATATGCGTCCACTGATCCATTATAATATTATAGGTCCTCATGGTCTCCTTTCTGTCCGTCTTTTTCAAATGTGGTCTACCGCCATGTCACGTCATTGCAGCTATTTGTGTGTTCACACTTGAATCTTCACCCATTTGCTCTCTTTCTCTGTTTCGATCTCTCTCCACCTACCTTGCATCTGTCCTGCCTGGCTGGTGAAGAGACTGGAGGAGCAGCCGATTTCCGTCCCCAGGAGAGACCCATAATCCTGCTGAAACACTGGGGGGTGGGTGGAAAGGGTTGGGGGGGTCATCACAGTCAGATTTTTCTCAAGCTGACCATATCACCATATCAGTAACATGTTTCTTCTAAGACACTGATGGGAAGTTTTTGTCTCAAGAAATTACAAATAGATCCCTAAAGTGCCAATACTTGTTTAAGTGTGAAGGCAAGTTTATATTGTTCTTGACAATGAAGACCCAACATGAGCTTATACCATCAGTTTCGACAATAGAGGATCTTTTACTTGGCATTTGTTAATACATATAGCGTGCAACTGTAACTCACTGGACTGTCGAATCTTCAGATGTAATACATTTACAAGACAAATTTGTGAGAAATTATGACTGGATAAAGTAATGAGTGAAATTAGCTCAATCAAATCAAGATGTCAAAGTAACCTTTCTCTCTTGCAGCTAAATTAAAGTAAAAAGCCTCTAAATGGCAAAAATCATAACGTACATGTAATAGATTTATGGTTTGGCAAACCATTAGCTTGCAGAAAATGTGGCAGTTTACAAGACATATATAAACCTGTACATGCAGAGGACAGGTTTCAGAGGAGGATGGGAAGGTTCTGTCTTCTACCCTTTGGTTGATATATCCACTGTTCAGTTGAATAAAGTTTGATGTAAAGAGAGATTCAACTGTCTGCCTGTCAAAGTGGTTTAACTAGCAAAATGGACTAAACGTGGACAGATGTATTATAAATACACACGCGTGTACACACACACATTTACACACTGGAAACATCCTACAAATCACAAAGTAGTGACTCCTAATCTGTCCCTTGCTCACTCTGTCCTCCCTTTTCCCAAAATCCATTCACACTCCAAATTGCTGGTCCTAAAAAAAAAAAAAGCAAACCTGTACAGAAGCATTAGTATGTCTATGATGTGCTGCAGTCCATAGTACAATACGGAATGAAATGTAATGTAATGGAAAAAGTGAACAGCGGAGCATGAAAGATACAAGACAGTATTAGAAGCCGGCAGTGGGATGTGAGGTAGAATGAAATGAAATTCACTGATACAATTATTGATCCAGTCCTGGTAAGCGGAACTGGCTACAGCGATATGGGATATACCAACCTAATAGGCTGGGGTTCGGAAATCTCCATGACTCATTGTATGTGGAATACTGCGGATGGGAATACGGACTCCCGGAGAAATCTCCCCCTGAAAGAGAACACAGAACAAGCAAGAACGAACATGTTTAGACACATATGGAATGAAAACTAGTACAGCTCATGCTGTTGGTTGGTGTTGTTTTCGGGATGAAGCTTTTAGTGTTTCACCTGCAGCCTCCACATCCTGCACTGAGGAGGAGACACACAGATATAGAAATGGATGAATATTAGCAGATAAAAGTTATCTGGAACAGATTTCTATTGTATGTTGCACATTGTGCGTAGATTGAAATAGAAAGTCGTTCACTTTTCATCAGTATTGATTCATTCATGTTTTATTCTGTGTGTATTAGTAGAAAATTAGAATTCAGTTTCTTATTTATCTTATATATATGACATATAACCAGTATACACCAGAAATTAATTCTGAATACTAAATTGCGACTGAATCATATCGTATGGATGTGACGTTTTTAGAGTGCAGTTTAAAGCAGCTTGTTTCCCAGCCAGCGGTTTGCAGACTGGTTGATAGTGACTGGACTGGAGAGAGACTGGAGTGGTCCTGCAGTGGATGATAGCTGAGCTTTTCTCCCTCATTTACTACTTACTGTCTGGGGTCTACTCTTCCTCTGGTCTTCCCCTCACCCCGTTCTCTTTATTTTTCTCCCTCGTCCTCTGGCCCGCCTGACTACAGCCCTCCTGTCACCCTTCACATCAAAACAACATTCTCCTCCATTTCTTCTCCTCTTTTTTTTTCTCCTCTCATCTCTCCACTGACTTGCTCTCTTTTTTCACTCTTTTGCTCTTTCTTTCTTTTCTCCTGAACCTTCACTCCTCCCAGGGGATCCCTCTCCCATAGCTGACAGTCACAGACCCCGATGCCCCCTCCCTTCTTGCCCCCCCCTCCCACCCGTTCCTCCTCTCTCCTTCTCGTTCTGTCGGTTCTGCCTCACTGCTCTCCTACACCCCCTCTGAGTGTCAGCCCCCCTGCTGCAGAGAGAAAGACAGAGAGACAGAGAGGGAGAGGGAGAACAGTGGAAGAGAGTTGCTTGCTTAATGAAGGTATGATATTAGACAGAGTGAACAAAAAGGAGGATAATTTGCCTGAGAAGTGCTGAGATAAAACACAGTGAAGCTGGAGACACAAAGTTTGCAGATTATCTTCCTCGGCTCGCTGCAGTCGGCTCACGGATTTCACTGAAGTCACTGAGAAACATTTAAATGTCTACGCTCTTCGTGTTTTTATGTACCAAGTTTTCTGTGTGTGTGTGTCTATATGTGTGTATGTTTAGCTCCGTCTGTCAGGTGGGGTCGGGATGTGGTCTCCATGGCATCCCTGGGTGCGAACATCCTCTCTCTTGTCATCACCGCAGTGACGGCAATGTGTCAGGTTGTTTAGGAGACGCGGGGCGGAGGGGAGAGAGGAGGGGAAAGAAGGCTCAGGGGTCTCCCTTGTGTAGCTCAGTGTCAAGGTCGCACACACACTGTCAATAACAAACACACACACACAAACTCACAAACAACCGCATGCCAACACACACCAGCCAAAACACAAATATGCTGTCAAACCTGAGGACAGGGGCGAGCACAGGGGGACAGGGCGACGGGGTTACCCATCTTTAGACGTGCTATTCCTACAAGCCCGCTGAGAGAGTGTGTGTCACAGACTGAATGATTGGGAATACACAGAGACAACAACTTGTAAACAATATTGTTATTTGGACTTTGTTTCACTGACACTTGTTTTTTTTCTGCTTTATCCCTCTGCAGTGTTCTTCACGCTGACCATGACCACCGCTGCAAGTCTGAGCCAGAGCAACCAGAGAGAGGGAGAGCGAACAAGAGTAGTGGTCCAGGATTGAAACACAAAAGCGTCGTTGAAGGCGGAGTGGAAGGGAATGAATGAATTAGTCGTGGGTCACTGGTGATTCTCATTAAAAACAAATTACTAATGTTGAGGAGGGACAGCTGTGCTACTGTGGCTGGTTTCTAATGACACACAGAGAGATGCACAAACACAGACATAGTATATGCACACAAAAACACACACACACACGCGCACGAGCTACCCCCTGGGAACACTGTCAGCCAGAGTGTGTAGACAGACAAGAAAGAGGAAGTGGCAAAGCTAAGTACCCCCCCCCCCTGCCCCCTCCTCCCAAAAGACACGCGTGCTTTGGGAACTCAACACATATACAGATGTGTAAGTACACTTATGGATCTGCCATCATGATGGCTGATGATGATGACTGAGTGAAATAGAATATTTTTATTTCAGTTTTTTTGCAAAAACTAAAACATTTGACTCAGGTTCTGGGACTAATTGTATGTGTCACTACTATGGAGACTTTTTGTGGACAAGACGTTGCCCACTACCAAATAAAGTAGTTGAAATATAACTTTAGGCTAAACCTTTGTTTGAAATGGAGTGAAAGATATTATTGTGTGCGTGTGTGTGTGTGTGTGCGTGCGTGTGAGGGTGGGGGGGTGTACTCACCTGGTACCATGCCAGTAAGCGAGGGGGTGGAGTAGCTGCCCTGTCCAGTAGGAGGGACATGAGGAGGGTAGCCTGGCAAAGTGGTGCTGGATAAATCTCGACCTGTAATCCCACAAACAATGTCTGCTGTCAGATTACTGCATTACATCTACCAACATTATCTTTAACATACAACCCCCATCATCAGTAGAGGTGTTTATTAAAGTAGAGTACTGCGCTACAATTGCAAACCTGTCTGTTACTGAGTGTAATTGAATCAATTAATCTATGATTAAAGAGAATTGCGCTCTGGATATACTTATTTGTCAAGCACCGTGGAAGACCGTCGCCTGAGAATAAAGCACTTCCTTTCTATGCCAACTGTTTGCACCAGAAGCTTTTATTTTGACACATCCAAATTGGAACACCGTGGGTCTCGGCCAGGACTTGAACCCCCGCTGAATCAGAGTCGAGGACACTAACCACTGACTAAACTACCAAAACACCTTTGGCGATGGTGATTCTTACAGGAATTTTGTCACCATGTCACTTTCAGAGAAAGAAGTGATTATGTAACAGGCGGAAGTGGAGCGAGCGAGCGAGCGAGAGAGACGGGGTGCTGCATGGTCAGGTAAGAGGACGTGAGGTGTCCTGAATTAAAAGTGTCAGAGAAGAAAAGCGTGGTCAAGTAAAAGTATGAAGCTGAACTCAGAACATTTCTCACAGATGGGAGCTCTCTCTCTCTCTCTCTCTCTCTCTCTCTCTCTCTCTCTCTCTCTCTCTCTCTCTCTCTCTCTCTCTCTCTCTCTCTCTCCTCACATTTTGCCATTGAAACAGTTACATTCTTAATTATTTTTCATTGAATAATATTATTATTGAATCATTAAGACACAAAGATTTCCTACACTGTTAATGTGACACAGTTGAGTATTAAAGTTATGTTTTCATGTTTGGACGTGATTTATCTAGGTTTGTGCCTGCAGGGGTGTCCAAGCTCGGTCCTGGAGAGCCAGCCTCCTGCAGGGTGAAGCTCTCTCCCAGTTGCAGCACACCTGGTTGCAATAAAGGGCTCGTTATTGGCTTTTTCACAACCTTGGTGATGACATCGTCATTAGATTCAGGTATGCTGAAGCAGGGAGAGAACTGAAACATGCAGGACACCGGCCCTCCAGGGGGAGGAGAGACAGTATAAGACAGGGAGAGACTGTGCGTCTTTATTGTATGTGTGATATGGATTTTAATTTTTGCCATTTCGTATTTATGGAAGAGGGAGTTTGTTTGAAGGCCTTCACCATGACATCTCCCTTGTGAGCTGGATGCTAAATCAGTTTAATTCTCCTATATGAATTATTGCAGGTTACCCAGAACTTATGAAACATCTAGGTCTTCATTAGTTCAAGATTTCATGGCAGCAAAACTAGTTACTGCTAAACCCTTTTTTTTAGATTGACGATTCAATTAAGTGACTAATTTTCAATCATCTAATTCAATTATTCCTTTACATAATTTGATTACGGTAATTTTTATTATGTGTGTGATTTCTCAGTGAATATTCACAACTTTTCTCTGGAATTTCTCAAAAATAACCATTAACAACGTGTCACTAACATGTCACTGTTAACCTTATCTATGGGAAATGCTGCAACTATTTAGACATCAAACACTTCTAGAGGACTTTAAGTCATCGAGACCCAGTAAAATCTTTACCAAGAAGGGGTTTGGTACCAACCTCATTGTAGCACATTACCGACTGGTGATTTTGGTCAATAAAAAAAGTTTAGATCATCACAGAAAAAGGTCAGGTGTCAGGAAAAAACACTGAGAATTACTTTATTCTAATGTGTGTCATCCGAAATGCATAACAATAAGACCAAATGTATCTACTTCTATGGCATTAACACCTGCTGTATGATATAAGAGATGCACTTATAGACATACATCCATCCATCCATCCATCTTCAATACAGCTTTGCCCTTTTCCGGGTCGCAGGGCACTGGAGCCAATCCCAACTAATTATCAGGGTTAAAATTTTATCATTATAGTATTTAAAAATTATATTATGATGTTGGTTTTTTTTTTTACTTAAAGCACAGTCGAGTCGTCCTGCTCCTGCCTTTTGTTTTTCCCCCCCCCTCTGCCTCTGTGTTTTCCATCCTCTGGCATCTATTAATTTCCAGACTCCCCCTTCCCTCGTTACCACCGCCGCACCCCCACCTCCACCTCCCTCTGTCTGTCACTTGGTGGATAGGATATATAACTGCATTAGACTACATGACAGTGTGTCGACCCAAATCATTTCTCTATGTTTGCACGCAGTAGACATTGGGAGTGCGTGGAGAGGGGGCCATCCATTCATCTTCATCTTCATCTCTCTCTCTCTCTCTCTCTCTCTCTCTCTCTCTCTCTCTCTCTCTCTCTCTCTCTCTCTCTCTCACCCTCCTCCTTCACCCTGCACATACACATTTATCATCATCATAAACAGCTCAGATGCTAACACCATCAATCCCATTCACTTCCCCTCCACTTAACCACCACTAACTAACTGAGGGGAGAAAAGGGGGAGGGAGAGGGAGAGGGAGAGGGAGGCCATAAAAGACCGAGATGGAAAACTGGTGGGAAACAAAATAGAGACAACAAAGAAAGAAAGGAAGTGTGACTATTATACGACAGCAATTATGGAGACAAAAGTAAAAGCATTCATTAAGACTGCATGCACAAACATATATCTAGTCACATTTAGTTGTTTAATAGTATTATACCACAGTTGTCTTTGTCTCTGCACCATTATGTCTGATTTAAAGCAATTGATCAGAGTTCAGCAGAGAACGATGAACAACCCTCTTCATTTCAATCAGATATGTCTAATGAGGGAGACTACAGCCACAGTCAAACTGCTTTGTATATAATGAATTAACATGAAAATGTACATAAATGAAAGCACACCATTTTAACTCACTCTCTGCGTCTTTGAATGCAAAACACATATAGTTGACAGCTCATTATAAACCGGTGAACTATGATTGTTAATTTGGTATCTGCAGTCTAGTAAAGCAACAAAATGCTTCTGATGCTATTAACAGACGAAGAAGTGCTCCAGTCGCTAAGGTCAGGTAGTTGGGAAATCCACATGTACAGCTTCTGTTATAAGCTGGATGTGCAGCTTGATATTTCACTTTGCAAAAATTTGAACTGGCAAATCACTTTGGTAGTTCCATGCGATGTTAGGAAATTCCTGTAGTTTGCAGAAGGTGCATTTAAATAGTTGGTTAGTTTGTTTTATCTTATCTTATCAATGGTTTTATAAGATGACTCATACTTTCTTGGTCCAACTTGTATTGGAGCAAAATTGGCTGAAAAATTAACTAGTGTTTGCTCTACAGGAAATATAATACAGATTTATTCAATGCTCATGAACTTACAAGCTGCACTGATAATTAGGCTGTGGTTATTTATTTTAGACTGAATTAAATTTATGTGTGTCTCTCCTTGCAAGGCTGTTTTAATAGAAGTCTATTTTATAGTCAAGTCATTATGGTGACCTGCTTTGGCTGCACTAAAAAATGGACAAAAGTCCCCCTTTCTCCAATTGTTCCCTCTGTACGTGTTTAGTTTGGATTCCTGCTGACAAGACAGCCACGCTCTTAGCTCAGAAGTGTTGTATAAAATGCATTTTTACACTAATAACATGAAAACTCTTACAAAGACCAAGATAGGTACAAAACAGACCAACAGTCGTGTTCTCTAAAGCCTTGTGTATCATACAGTCAAACACAAAAATTATGCAGCCATTATTATAATGATCATATTTATATTAATTCTAATAATGTTTTACTTCAGTTTTTTTTTTTTTATTGTAAATCATCAACGGTCCGGTATTACTCAAGCAACACGAGCAAACAAAGAAAAGTGGACAGCACATGAGTGACTACAAATGAAATGAGGCTCTGGAGTGATCGTTTCCTCATTTGTCTGCCCTCTTCATCATATATTAGCTCCTTCAACTCCCTCCCTACATGTGTTTTTCTCTAACAGATCCTTTCTTTACTCCAGCCTCCCGCCGTCCCTCTCCGCCTCCTCTCTCCTGTCTCTGCGTAGTAAAGTTTTTCTCGGTGTTTGACGCGACAGCGAGGCATTAGTGCAGACGGGCTACTCATCCGCTCAGGGTCAGTGCACAGGGCAAGGAGGAGAGGGAGGAGAGTGTGGAAGGGAGGAGAGACGGACTCTCTACAGCCCAACTTAGAAGGGGCAGACAGGGCCAGATCCTCTGAGGTGTGTGTGTGTGTGTGTGTGTGTGTGTGTGTGTGTGTGTGTGTGTGTGTGTGTGTGTGTGTGTGTGTGTGTGTGTGTGTGTGTGTGTGTGTGTGTGTGTGTGTGTGTGTGTGTGTGTGTGTGTGTGTGTGTGTGTGTGTGTGTGTGTGTGTGTGTGTGTGTGTGTGTGTGTGTGTCCACATTTGTGCATATGTATGCCAGTTGTATTGATGTATCTGTTCTCCACAGCTTTACTGTAGAGGTCAACCAACAACTGCGAGTACCTCGGTGCTCTCATGCAGCTACAGATGAACACACATCGTCTGCCTCTCTATCTCAGTCTCTCACAACAAACAGTCATCAGAGCAGCACATGTCAAAGCCGGAGGGATCGCGGGTGAGCAGCGTGTCCCTTTGTGCGTTTGCACTCTTGTAGATTGGGTGAAGTTTAGGGTGACGGAGAAATGCCCTGCAGATTTGAAAAGACCTTAGAATGGCGGACTGAGAGTGTAAATGTTGCTCTACAGTGTGTGTCCAGAGTATCAACACTTCAAGGATGCAATAAGATTGCGTCAAACACACAAACGTCTGATCCCCTAGAGGGAGCTCTATTCTGAGGGAAACGACAGGCAAGAAGATGCATGCATAATATTCAAAGGTGTGTGTGTATGTGAATATGAATGTGTGTGTTTGCATGCATAAGCAGAAATGGAAATTCTCTCTCTCCTTTTCTTTCTCTCGCTGTCTCTCTCTCTCTCTTTCTCTCCTCTTGCCGTGGGCAGGTAATATTCCTCAGTGGGTTCTAAGAGCAAAAAAGAGCCCAATCCCAGATTTCCCAAATTCCCAGCTCTATGATTCCCCTCATTACAGATGGGAACGTGAATGCCTTGTCCAAGTGCTCCCTGGTCTACACTTAATTAACCACGGCCTGTCCCAGTGCCCCTAAATGGAGAAACAGGACTAGACGGCGCTCTTACTTTCCCTCCATCATTCCACCTTTCTTCTCCTTTCCTTCTCTCCTCTCCTGAGATCCAAAGCACCGAGCACTTTAAGTACTTACAATCATGGAGCTTCTGAGGCAGACTTAACAGGCTGCTGGTGTACTGTGTTTTTTTTTTCTTTTTTTCTTTTCTATTTTGTGGCTGACTTGTGTTTAAATAGAAAGTATAAAATCATGCGTATTATGTTTTCCAATGCATATGATTAATTGGAGGGCAGTTCAAACCCATACAATGTAATGCCACCATTACATTGTATGAGTTTCATTGAAGTTTCACACTTCATCGTCAGAATATTAGGCCAGCTTATTTAAGAAAAATGTGAAATGCACATTTGCTGCTTTTGATCACAAATACTAAAGGTGCAGAGTAGACACTGGTGAAATATGAAGTGAACCCATTACATCAATAATGGTTGAAGTCATGGACTTCTCATTTCCCAAAATATAAGGCTTTCATTCATAATGACGTTTCTAATGGAATCAATAGCATTATACACAGACAGCAGATAGGTTATTACCTGCTTCTTTATATCGAGAAGATGATATTTTTTTACTTCCCTCCACCCCGAACACGAGGCTCGGGTTAACTCATCTGCTGCTGTCTTCCTCGTTAGGAGTCAATCTCCACTGTTTTGTGTCTGCTGCGTGTTATTAAAACCAAGAGTGTTATTCATCTTCTTTAAACTATCTGATTTAACGTGAGCTGAACTTAATGGTTAATCAGTCATGCTGACTGACCATGCTCAACTAATGTCACAACATCTCTCCGATGATAAAGCTCTCTGCATGTTAAAAGGAAAGGCCGAGTTGTTGTAGGCAATTGTAACTTTCTTTGAAGCATCTACTGAAGTATCTTCTCTGTTTTTAAAGATGTTTCGTTTGTTGTTGGCATCCATCAGTCTTGGAAGACTATGGTAGTTGTGCCGCTACCCCATTTTCTGTGGCTTGCACTAAACTAGAAGCATATTTTTCTAAAAGTCATGCTGTAAGACAAGTTTCAGAGTAGAAATGAATACATGAATTCATTAGTGAAGGTTGTTTTACCTGGAACAAGTGAATAGGACTGTGGGCCCGACACGCCGGCTCCTAATTCCGCCCCTGCGCCCGGATTGGCCAAACTGTTCTTCATCTCATCCAGTCCGCCTGTTAGTGAGGCCATGGCCGAATAGTCTGAAGTCTGGAAAACAGAAAGAGGGGAAAGAAAGAGTACAATTATGAAGAAATGAAAACCACAACTGTTACTGTGAGCTCCAGCGTGAATGCACAGCCGAGCCTGTGCTGCATACAGCTGTGAGCAATCTGTTCATTATACCCTGCTACATGACGAACATGTCGCACCTTCCTCCAAGCAGAGAGCAGAAGAGCTATTGTGTGACCACACACACACACACACACACACACACACGCACACACACACACACACAGCGACATACAGAAAAACACCTACAGCAGAGAGTTTATTGATCTGTTTACAAAGACAGGGATTTACTGTACAACTAAGTCCAACAGTCTATAACCACAGGATCAGCGTGCTCTGTCTCTTCATCTCCCTCACCCTCACTGGCACACACAGTCCATATACATCCAACACAACACACTGACACGCGCACGTGTCCACATAGACACATGGCTGCATGCACACACATACACAGTGGCATTACATAGACCGTGGCTAACACAAAGCCTCCAGATTCCCCTGGATACCAGCAAAAATAAGAACTATGATGATCTCAGTAGATACATACACACACACACACACACACACACACCAGTGCCTTTTTCACACACACCACAAAGGCTACAAATCACACAGAGCTTTAGAACCTGAAGTGACAAAGCGAAAAGTTTTTTTTATCCTCACTCTTTTTATGCATAATATTTCCTACATATTACAAAAGCAGATCAAAATCAAGAGAAATGCAAAAAAAAAAACCCTAACCAAAAAAACATTAAACTTAACTGATTTTGCCAATTTGTCTGGATGTGTGTTCATAAAGTTGTATTGTTTTGCCTGTAAATATAATCTTCTTCATATAATGCAAGCCACAATTCATAGAAACAGGACAAATCCACACAACTGCTGCAGTCTGTTCACTCAAAAACTACAAATAAATAGTCTGTTTTCAGCGTGTAGATTATGACCTTTAGCTCAGCAGGGATCTCACAGACAGAATTTGAAGCAGCTTCTTTAACGGCCCCAGTCAGCTCGATGGATGGATAATGGAAACTGTCCGCTCACCTGTGTGCGACCCCGACACACAGCCATGACCCATCCATCCTCATTTCACTCCCAGCTCTGAGGGTGAGAGACTAAGTGTGTGTGTGTGATGATTTAAAGTGATGGTGATGACAAACATAAGGAATGTCAGGAATGATGACCTCTCTTTTGGTCGTGCGTGCGAGTCAGCGTTGCCAGTTTATCACTCAGATGACCACTCACATTTACACCTATAGGCAATTTTGATTCATCAATCAACTTCACATTCATCTTTTTGGACAGTGGGAGGAAATGGGATTACCCAGAGAAAATCCTCTCACAGACAGAGAGAACATGCAAACTCAACCCAGAAAGGCCTGGCCGATATTTGACCCAGTCACCTTCATGCTTTAAGGCTACATGGTGTGAGCCACTGCGCCACTCTAGAATTGTCATGTTCTTCAAATCATAAATGTTGTAAACCATTTAGTTGCCAATAGACACACCGTGTGCGAGTGCAAGCCTCAGGGTCCGTGTCTGTTGGGAACATGTGAGCTGCAGGTTAAAACATTCTGTGAAATACGGTAATTACATGTGCCTATGTTGACAGGGAAGTAGTTCTGCAATCCGTGCATCCGCAGTCACAGCGCTCCGTAGACTCACGCAGTCGCTGCAGGGGGGAGTCGCGCCCAAATAAGCTGGTATAAAAAAGTCACGGATGCAGTGGATCCAAACACCGGTGTCGTGTAAACGGACCCCCCAAAAGTGAAGAAAGTTTTGCAGATAAACTAATTTTCATTGTTGTATAAACGGGGCCTGAGCGCAGTGTGTTTGGTGAATGCAGTCCCTCTGGTAACGCTGCAGCCGTCGGTGTCCTCGGCTCAGTATGTTCACTCAATCTGTTCAGCACGAGAGTAAGTGCACACAAAGCTCTTTACAGGGTTTAACTCTGCAAGTCTGCTCTGTACTGCAGAGTTATCTCATCATGAATGTTTCGGTGGCTTCTGGAGTGTGCTAATAAGCCTTCAACCAGGAAGCCATTATGACCAAGCTGCCTGACCTCCTGCATGTCATCAAAGACTGAGATGTAAAAGAGGGGTAGACCTAACCATGTGCGTCTAATGTAAGGACAGTGAGAACCCGTAGCTTCATGAGTGAAAGACAACCAGGTAATCCTCACAATGAAGCAGATTCAGAGCAGCATGGCCTCTCTCAAGAATAATTTAGCATTTAGTTTTATGTTTGGGTGAATATGTCAAATTTCTACATTTACTTTATAAATTTCATCAACAAATATTCACAACGGGACATGTTTGGCTTAGACTTGGAAAAAGTGCACAAGTATTTATCAGGTGTCTAACCACCTAAAGATTCATACAGTGCATGACCTGGCCCATGAAAATTAGTCATGGCTATAGTGTTACTGGTTTCACAGCTCCTGGGTTTGTCTGCAATTTGAAGTATCTTCAACCTCAAACTGTTTCCAATGTAGTGTGTTGGAAACATTATTGCTTTGGATGAAAAGTGTCAAAACCATTGTATTATGCTTTCATATTATTGATCAGCAACATTAAAGTCTAGATATCTCAAAGCAAATTGAATCAGGTCCGCTGGACTTGGTCAAATGCCTAGAAAGTGTGTGTGTGGGTGTGTGTGTGGGTGTGTGTGTGTGTGGGTGTGGGTGTGTGGGTGTGGGTGTGTGTGTGTGGGTGTGGGTGTGGGTGTGGGTGTGGGTGTGGGTGTGTGTGTGTGTGTGTACACTAATGACACCAATCAGAATTTCCTTTAGGTGATGAGGTGAAAGTTTCGCACTGACCCTTTTAATACGTCTGCATCTGTGTGTGTGTGGTTGTGTAAGTGTAGGCGTGTGTTTGTGCTCACTGACCTCTTAAACACCCCTGTGCTCGTCAGCGCACAACACAACCACTGGACTGTGACCTGCCAAATAAGAGCTTACTACAGACACCCCCCACCCACCACCCCTCTATCTGTGTGTATGTGTGTGTGTGTGTGTGTGTGTCTCTCTCTCTCTCTCTCTTGGTTTATCTCTGTCTCTCTCCCTGACTTCACATTTTAAAGCGCCTTTGTCTTACATCACACCTGTAGTTTTTTTTTTTCCGCCCAGTCGTACACGCTATCCCAGCACAATACGTCAGTCCCTCCCTCTCTCCTCCTCACTTGGCCACACTCTGTCTTATTATAATGGCATCTAATATTTCCATGTATCCATGTGTAAATGGGGGCCAGGCAGCAGCAGCAGAGAAGAAGGGGTCTGCCGTGGTAATTGGCCATGATGAAGTTTGGCCAGTGGGGTGACAGGCCTGCTAAGGAAGATGGATCATTCTCATTCGCCCCCGTAAATGTTGTCAATTCCACCACTCATACAGCGCCATCAACCCTCATCAAAGAGGAGGGACGCAGCTGCCGGGTTGCGCAGGGGTTGGGTTTTGGGGGTTGGTGCTGCTGGTGGGGAGGAGTTCTATGGGGCAGGTTGGAAGGTTACAAAAAAAAGGTGCCAGAGGAAACCTAGAACTGAGTGAGTTAGTCAAACGCAGAAAGAAGCTTGAAAGAAGGTGGGTAGAGAACATCTGAACAGAGGGAGCAAAGAAAGATCATGAGGTGGGAGTGAGACGATTAAGAAAACAGGGACTGTGGGATAAATGAGAAAGAGAGAATAATATATCACCAAATGCTAAAAGATAGTCAAGTAATAGTAAGAAAAGATGAAACCAGCTCCACCTTTGTTTAGCGCAAATAAACTGACCTTAACCATTAACTACCTTAGGGTATCTAGTCTTAAGGGTTGTGTCAGTCAGTGAAAGTAAATTAGAATTCAGGTCCTAAAATACTAAAGCACCACATCAGTAAAACATATTTGTAGCTGTGTTTGGTCCAAATTGCACGCAGGCAAGCACGGACGCTGCTGACTCAGATATCGTCAGGTAATGGTTTGGTCCAAATTTCACATCAATAACAGATGAGGCCTAAACAGCACACCCACACACCCACACACCCACACACACACACACATCCAGTTGGCTTGCACCATTTGCATAATAGTATTTCCCCCTTTTCACCATTCCCCAAACAGCTCCCGATTTCTCCATCTCCCATTCCATGCGCCACATTGTCTTGTGTAGCCCTGATGGGGAAAAAAAAAAAAAGGCTTGACTATAAACAAATACAATTCCCTCAGAGGCCCACAAACTGAGACAGGGATTGCGGGGAAGGAATTTATCTGTGCTCAAACTGAGCGTGGCAGCAGCATGGGAGGATATTCATTTCCAGACAGACGACCCACGTGGACCTCAACTCTCGGGAGATGCTGAAAAAGTTCATACATTTTGAATAAAAAAATGGGTTACTATTTCTTCTTCACTAATCAATTTGGTTCAAATCGCGCTGATCATTAATCATTGTTTCTAGACCTGGACTCTATTTGGCGAGGGGTGATTAATTGCAATGGCACATATTGTACTTGCAGATTTCTGTTTCTTCTCTGATTTCTTTCTGCAAACAAATCTTACAGTAAAAACCAAAACCAGTAATGAAGTCACATATTTAAAAGTGACCATACTTAATGATTTACTTGCTATGTTGCCTGCTGAAGCAAATTAAGAGAGAATTATTTGCTTACATGCTCAGCAGTTCCCTTCCAGGATTTATATAGTGTTTTTACTATCTCATTGAAAAGCTTACGGAGCCGTCGCTGTCTAAAATATTACATATTGAAAAGGAAAATTAGAAATGTAAGCAGGTTTCTAGTTTGTCAGTGTCTGAATGTCAAAATGAGATGAGCAGACACAGAATGGAAGTAATGACATGATATGAAAAATGTTATGCCATGTCGCAGACTTATTATTTTCTTGTGTTTTCTCAAGACCTTTCAATGTAAAGCTTGCATGTTCTCCCTGTGGAGAGATTCGAACCTGGTTCTTCTGTTTCTTCCCCGAGTGCAATGACATGCATGTTATGTGACTTTGTATTTTTAAATTGTCCATAGGTGTGAACAGGTGTGATTGTGTCTCTCCAGGCCTAAGTTGAATAAAGTGGGATGGATGGAAAGTAAAGGTGTTATTATGAAATGTGCAGCGCACTCGGTGGATTCATTTGAATCAGTTATTTGCATACAATATACCAAAATACACAGTACTCTGTCCTTGAAGTCAAGGCTGACAAATGTTATCAAAGATAATGGTGCAGAGTATTACAGTCAAAGTAATAGGAAAGTTACTTTTTTTTTTTTAAACTCTGTCAGCCTTTTTTGACCACCGATGCTGTTTCCAGCCTGCACAGGATATCTCTTAATTCTTTTCCCTCTTTTGAGAATCATGAAGAAATCGCTCTTTTTTCTATATACCAGTACAACCCACTGGTTGGTACTGGGATGGGCATTTGGACCCGGGGCAGCACTGATGGGTGGGGGCGCCGTCAGCCCTACTGATTTATCACCTGGGTAATAGGAAGTGATTGAAGGGAAATTCAAATGAACTCTCTCTGACAGGCACACATGCATACACACATACAAGCACGCACACATAAATTAATAGCGGGGCTTAATAGACTACAGGGAGAGGAGGAACAGGAGCCGGAGAGGGAGATGAGATAAAAGGATGGCTTGTTAGAGAAGAAAGATAGAGAAAAGGCCTGAGACAAACTGGATATGAAGACTAACTACTGGTGACAGATAAAATAAGATTTGCTTGTGAGGAACGTGAGCAGTTTTACTTTTTGTCTATTCAAGTGGGATCAAGGAAATAATAAATGAGGCCCGTGTGTCTGTGTCAGAAAGCTTAAAATACTAAGGAGCTTGACCCAACCACTGAAATCACTACATATTGTTGAATCCTGTACTGCTAAAACCTGTAAGTGAGCTTCTCACGCCTTTGTTTTCCACGTTTTCTCTTTCTCTTGCTCACATTCTGTGAAATGCAGCTCTCAAACAATATCACCAGCAGGGCCAAGTCTATCAAGGTCTTTTAGGAATGTCAGTCACTGCGCAACGTGACCCTCCTTGACCGCAACTCCTCACTGCACGCGTGCACACACGCACACACACACACACACACACACACACACACACACACACACACACACACGCACACACACACACCTTGGTCCACATACCAAAGAGGCTGAGCAGTGGCTGTCAGTCTGTCATTGTTAAGGGTATGACTGTCAATCATTCCCTCTGGGAAAAGGAGGGGTTGGTGGAGGTGGAGGAACAGATAGGGTTGTGGATTTGTGTCTGTGCGCGTGTGTGTGTGTGTGTGTGTGTGTGTGTGTGTGTGTGTGTGTGTGTGTGTGTGTGTGTGTGCACGTGCGTGCATTGGGATCTCTTTATAATGCAGTTCCTAAAGTCAGTTTGACCCCACCTCGACCTGCAGTTTAAAGGCACTATCCCAGACTCCGACCCCAGTGGCTTGACTGGGCTCAGACAGGACACTGATCTATGAATCATGGGTATTATAGTCTTGAGTCTATAGAGCTACTACAGCCAGTCCCTGTCGACCTCTCGCCCTGTGCCACTCCAGTCCCCATGTCGGTCAGGGGGAAGAGAATGGGTTAAAAAGCCAACCTGTGCCCCGTAGGTCTAAGGCTGCAACCTATTAGTGTTTCCACATACTATTGCTCCTCTAAAGTGTATTTGTCCTCGTGCCCTTGACACTGACTGAATAAATAAACAGAAGCAGGGCTACGTTTTAAGATTGTGGAAACAAAAGTGTCATTTTGAGACGGCAAAATATTCTCCCTAATTTTGACCGGAGGGCTGCAGATTAGAAGACATTTGAGAAAAGGTAGAGCGAATACAAATGATAGCTTGTTGTCATTTTGTTATTCAGCGTACCTCTTACACCTGTCTATTCCACTCGTATTTACATTAATTTACTGCTGGAAAAGGGCGAGAGGTCAATTTCAACGCAACATTAAGACAACAGACGCCCCTTTTCTCCCCCAAGGTTTTCTCCTCTTTTTCGTTCTCATATACAAGCAGCGCGCATACATGTATCACAAGATACGCACCAGCCTGTCAACAGCTCCATCTCCCTTCCCCAAGCAGCAGGAAGTGAGGTCATAATGACAGCCCGGTCAATATACTCATTAACCCCTGCAGTGTGACTAGATTATGGTAACGTCAATAGAGCAGGCCTGACTGAGTCTTTTCACACTATCGGATCACAGTCGCTCACAGCGGTCTGTCAAGCAAACAGGAAAAAAAATAAAAATTATGTTGATATTTTCAGATCAACTGCAGTGTTTTTTGTGTTGCTTTTTAAGGTAAGAGTTTTGCAGTGCAATGTGACCAATTTTATTTAAGTTGGCGTGGCATGGCATGGCAAGGCATAGCAGGCAGGCTTTTAAGCTCAAAGCACAGATAAGTGATTCTTATGGCAGTCAGAGAAAGCATCAGGCAAACAGGTGAAGTGAAATACTGCCAAGTCAAGCTGTACATCTCTGCAGCGCAAGTTCAGTACTCCAACCTGGTGTGAATCAGAGCTAAAGCATCATGGAACTACGAATTTTAATTTTAATATATTGAGAGGAAAGCCCCTTGAGACGCAACATCTCGTTTACAAGGGGGACCTAAAAAGTTCTCTGTCAGAAGTGGGATTCGAACCCACGCCTCCAGGGGAGACTGCGACCTGAACGCAGCGCCTTAGACCGCTCGGCCATCCTGACTGTTGTGTTTCTTGTAACTATTAGGAAGCAATCCAGCATCTGTCGACCAACGCACTCTGCGTTCAACTTTACTGAAATTGTTTGGAAATGTTCACAGTCATTCACTCACCTTGATTCACCAAAAGCAAAAATGGTTAAGTCTGATTTGCACTAGTCTGTCTTTTTCAATTGTGTTGCCCTCAGTCCCGGTTCTCTTGAGAGAATCTAAACAAACCTAACTCTAATACAGGGTGTATGAGCCTTGTTTCATTTGTTTATGTAAAACTGTGTCAGCACTGCAAATAGTGATACTGTAACCAAGGTTGCTGTTGGATTATCAACAATGAAAGCGGGTGCATCAGTTTTCTGACATTGCACGTTAAATGAGGAAACTAAAGTATGATTAAATGTGTTCTGCAACTGATTCTTTGAAATGAATGTGTTAAAGCCAAAGCCCCAAAATATTTGTCTTCTAATCCAAATTAGAATTAATTCAGTTATCATTTAGCCACGTGAATATAACCAGCACCTTGACTTATCACTTCAAATTGTGCAACCTCTCTGATAGTCACCCCGAAACTCTACGCACTGGTCCTTTAACGCCGCTGGGTATTATATGAAGCTGTAAGTTAAGCATACTTAAATAATGATTTTTTTTTTACTATATTTTAGCTGTCACTAAATCCATATTTGATAGTCTAGTGGAATTTCATATACTTAGGATATAATGGTTGACATGGTGAAAGCTTAATGTTACTGTCATTAGGTTAATTAAAAAGTGTGTTAAGTCTTGACCTGGTACAAATCGTTCGGTATTGAACTAAAGACCAGAATGTACCATACCAGACTTCAGATATCAAGGAGTTGCTTGTCAGTTCATTTTGCTATTCCTCTTTTGGTGTGTTTTGTAATGATAATAAATTATATAGAACACTACTATAGTTATTTTTTAACATTTTTCTACTCAGGCAGCAATGTTGCAACACGGATACTATTGAAGAAGTGGAAATCAACATTGGCCCGAATTTGGCTGAGCTCAGCACAAACGGCTGTGGCTGAGGCAGTAAAAGGTGGATGTCTGACTGGCCAACAGAGTACATCTGTGAGTTAAAATGCTCCACTTTATCTGGTGCGCCATGAGGTGGCATAAACTAACCTTTGCCTCCTGCAGCTGCCCTACTTTTCATCAAACCCACTTTCCAAACTAAGCCTTAGCCCATAGCCTGCGGAATGCCTTGCCCTTACCTTGCCAGAGTCAGGGCTCACATAGAGGTCAGAGCTGGATTGGATTGGACAGGATGGCTGTCTGTCAAAGAGGCGGTCCAATACCTCGATCTGCTGTGGCGAGAACAGCTCCCCCCTCATCTGCTTTCTGAGGAAGTCCCGCCCACTGTGGCCATGCCCATTGGCCAGTGGTGATTCCTGCAAACCTACATAGAAAAGACAATAGCAAGGTCAGGAAGAGTGTTCATGGATAATGTTCATTGGAGGTGTGATGTCCATTGTGAAAAAATGAAAAATCTGAGACAAATGAAAACGGAACGTGATAGCAGAATGAAGGGATGCATGAAGTCATGGTGATATAAATCAGGACAAGTGTGGAAAAAGAAGTTAGTGAACTCAGATGAACTCCAGTGAACTGAATTCAGATTGCGGGACTTCTTAGATTGTGAAAACTCAGAGAAAATGTTACTCAAATGCAATCCATTACAAAGCATATGCTGTCTCTCCTTCTTGATCTCTCAAAAGTACCTTCTCTCCTCTCATACATACACACAGTTCTTGTCGTATCACTCATACACACACAGGCACACAAATATATATTGCTGCAGTATCAGTATTAGACTGTGAGCTCTCGTATCCTGCAGTTATTGCAAAGCTGAGGGACTGAACGAGACAATTATAAGAACTCTGAAGAGTCGCGGCCCACAAATGATTAGAAAAGAGAGAACGAGCAAAAAAGATAAAGAGAAAAAGGGGATGAGGGTGAAAATCCCCCGCTATAGAGCCAATTCATCGCTGCAAACCGCTCCTGAGAGCCTATTTTAGTCCTGGGGGTCACTGTGTGTTTGGTGTGTGAAAGTGTGCGTATTTGTGTGAATGTGTGTCCGGGGTAGTGATATGACAGATGGGTGAAGAGGGGGAGGGTGCCATCAAATATATATATATATATATATATATATATATATATTTTTTTTTTCTTCCATTTGGACTGAAAATACAGATTCAGTTGTGCCAGACTGTCGTCTGCAAGAATAAGCAAAGAAAGAAAGACTCTCCAGTTGATTCAGTGCAATTGTATTTAACATCAACTAATTGTTAGTTTTTTTTAACCTAATTTGGATCGTATAGTAGTTTTTAGTTTGATCACAAATCAATGATGGAAACCTTGATGCCTTTTCACTGATTAAGGTTTGTTGGCTTGTTTTCACCCTAAAAGCTCGTAAGTCAATTAACTAACTCGCTGTGGATGTTTTGCTATAATAAGCACTTGTCTGCATTCACATTAGTAATTATAAAGATCTCTGCACATGCAGGAGATGCCATACTCATGACACTGATTATTGAGTGACAGATTGAGAAAACCTCTTTGTGGGATTAATTATTATGTCTTTGTGTTCACCTCAGTAATAACAGAACTGTGTGCCTCTTAAAGAGGGGATTTGTTTTGTTTACTGGAGGTGATTCTTGGCTAGTTGGTTGTATTTTAAAATGACAGGCCTGTTGTACTGAAGGTTTCTATGTATGAAATGATGCAAACTCGATATTGCGCACACACACACACACACACACACACACACACACACACACACACACACACACACACACACACACACACACACACAGTAGCTGATCTACTAATAGGATTGTGCGGCGTGCAAAATAACACGCAATATTAATTTAGCATGTTTGCCCTCATGAATATGGAATATTGGGAATGTGTTCCAGATCAGGAAAAATACTTCAATGTCCTACAAGCTATGTAATTTACCACATCACAAAAGGTGCTGTTATAGCATTTAGAGGCATTTCCTCAGCGACGCCGCCACTACTTTTAGTTGCAGACTTCATGATAGACTATGTTCTATGTCGTATCCTTTTTAGTTCTTGCAATGCTTCGGAATCTCTCCAGTTGCTTTTCTTTACCCCACAGTCTTCACTTTATTTACCACCCCATATTGCCTTTTTCTTTTTCTTTCATCCCTTTTTAATCCAAATCTTCAGATGTGTTTGCTATAACACTGATATGTCTGATAAGTTCCTCCAGCAACATGGCCAATCACGACACGAGAAGCGCAAGCAAACAAACACAGTCGCCATGTCGCTTCCATCGGATCAAAACCTTCATTTAAACACACCTGTTTATGTGTGTTGTCACTCATGATGTCGTCTTTGCCGACCATTGCTGTGGATGGCACACAAACTGAGAGCACATCCATTGAACAAGATTTTTGCGGGATATTTCTAAGTATAGTCCGATGTTTTTGTTGATGAGTCATTGATCGTTTGACTGCAACCTTTTGCTTTATGCAACTTGATAGACAACAGTTTGCTCTGGATATCCATTGTGGTAAACAAGCCAAGCTGATGTGACCCAAAGCTGAAAGATGGAGTTTCTGAGTTTGATCTATAGTAGAATTATCAATTTTTTATTCAGCTTTATTTTTTTTAACCATTCAATCTTTACACCCAAACATAGTTGCATGAAGTGGTATTAAAGGCTGCAGATCAATGTCAAAAATGTTAATTGCATCCATCCATCCATCCATCCATCCATCCATCCATCCATCCATCCATCTATACCAGCAGACCTTGAGTGAAATGCTGGTTAAACCCTGGCCAAGTTGTCCATCAAAAAATATACCACTTTTGAAATACACAGTATTCACCCCAGACCAAGAGACTGTCATGAATAAACTACATCACGCTAATTTTGATCTTTACTTCAAGTTGAAGAATACTTAAGATAAAAGATAAAATGTTGATTGAACAATTCAACGACATCACTAACAGTTGTTTTATTATTGTGCGATACATCAGTAGCAGCCGACATAGCTGGAACAGAATTGATGAGTTTTGTTCAGTTATCTCAGTTGAATTTCACATAAACATTTATTTTTTTCCATTTTCAACCTTCCAGTCTTCAAACGTGTTTGTTCCATTTTCACATTATTGAATCAAGTGATATTTCTGCTGAAATCGGTTGAAATGCGGGCTACACCATGGACAAGTCAACACTTTTGCACTGTTTATTCTTCTTCACATATACAGTTGCATTAAAATCTGTGCAATCTTCTCTCAAGTACCTTGAATAATCTTGGCCACAATCTTTACTTGTGCAGATAAAACAGGTACTGAATATCCTGAAAGCAAATCCCAGGTTTTACAATGACATTGAGTACCAGAGTCCTTCTTGAGTTGAGTTTCTAAAAAGGCACACAGTTAGAAATGGTATACAAGCCAGTGTGACTTGATTATAGGAACCTTTTCATTTTGGGCCAAAATCAAAAGCAAGGTCACCTGAAATGTCAGAAATAATCCATCAAAAAAGTTTTGTATGGTGGAACAACTGCAGTAGTTAGATCAAAGTTTAATAAGAAAGAGCTGCCAATGTGCAGTTTGGTCGTTTAGTGTTCACTTTAGTTTTCTTTCACTTTTAGGGATTATGATCCATCTAGATGTGTAAAAACTAGAAACTGTGAACAAAAAAAGAGGTGTAAATTTTCTTATGGAAAAATTCATTGCAACACGGTTCTCCAAGTTTATCATTGATACTCTTCATTGATTTTGAAGATGGGCAGTAAACGTCAACTCTATGGATTGTATCTCGCCGACACTGAAAGAGGGGTAACTCACAAAACCTCTCGATACGTTTTCACAACACAAAACCTCTTTCACCCACTCTCTAACAAACACACTCCTTGATCATAATCTCTCTTTCACTCCGAAACTAACACACACATACACACATATACAGATGCTGGCAGCGGTGTGAGTGTATGGTCCAGGTCTCTGGTGACAGACCAATCAGGCGGGAGATAAAGCCGGTATGATGCTTTAGCCTGGTAACCCACGGCAACCCATTTAATCCCACCGGCCAGTCCCCATGATGGAATTCAATTGATCAATCATGTAGCTCTGATGGCACCATTTCAGCCAGCTTATTGCTTTCTGCTTTCTCTGTTGCAACACACACACACACACACACACACACACACACACACACACACACACACACACACACACACACTGAAAGACTGACCCAAACCTGTCATGGTGGAACATCCTCAAAGAACCAGAGAGTGACAGAACGAAGAAGGACCTACTGTAATCAAGCAGTAAGAACAAAGCTTTTAACTTATGGTAATCAGTGTTGTCCATTTATCTGAATGAATGTGTGTAAGTGTGTATGCATGTGTATGTTTCTATGGATGTGGGTGTGGGTGGGTGTGTAGCTTGATATCCGGCTGGTCTCATTGTATCCATGGATGGGTAAAGAAACTCATTGCCGTGACGGGTTAAATCCTATTCACTGTTGGACACACACACACACACACACACACACACACACACACACACACACACACACACACACACACACACACACACACACACAGCTGCCTCTATCTCTGTGATTCAGTCTCAGAAGGGAAACGCTTCTCTTCCCTCTTTTTCAGAGCAGAACAAAACAAACAATGAGCCCTTATTGTTCTCTCCTTTCTGCCTTTTTTCCCTCTCTTCCGCCTTCTCCGTCTCTCTCTCTGTCTCTCTCTCTCTCCCTTCCTCCTGGTTCTCCTTCTCCATTACCATCTCCCTCTGTCTCAGCCAACCTTTCCAATTTTTTCCCATTCTAAAAGCCTCCAAACAGTTGAAATATTAAATTCCTTCAAAAAGTAGATCAGTTGTCACCTGTTAGTCTGCTGCGGCACAAGTGTGACTACAAATGGACAAGACACCGCCACTGTGCACTTGACATAGATTGTTGTCCTGATAGAACAAGAGTCGTAAGTCTGACCTCATAGCCCCTGTGTGTGTGTGTGTGTGTGTGTGTGTGTGTGTGTGTGTGTGTGTGTGTGTGTGTGTGTGTTTGTGTGTGTGTGTGTGTGTGTGTGTGTGTGTGTGTGTGTGTGTGTGTGTGTGTGTGTGTGTGTGTGTGTGTGTGTGTGTGTGTGAGCCCTATCTTGACTCCAGAGATCAAAGTTTTGGCAGAGAAGGAGGTGCTGAGAGGAGCCCAGGGTGAAGGGCGGAGATCCCCTCCCTCCTTCATTTCTTGCTTACTCCCAGAGTCTTTTATTTGGTAAGCTGCTGCATGTCACAGTGGATGCACAATAGGGTGAGAGGTCAACTTGGCATTCTGGGTAAATGCCATTCAAAGTACTGCTTCCTCAAAGAAATTATAGCTGCAAACTGAATTTTTGCTCAAACTGCAGTTTCACACTTGTTTGGCCGATTTACTGAAGTAAATCCTGGCTGTCCTGGGCTCCATATTCATATCAACACAGAAACACACATGCACATGCACACACGCACATACACGATCCACGTATAAGAGAATAGGCTATCGTACAATAGTCCCCTTTTGGCCCCACAAGTCAAGTTCTTTCATTCAGACCTATTCATCTCCATTCTGCCCCGACTCACCCCCCTACTTCCCCTCGCTTTGGCTGAGGGCAAAGGTCACCACAGGGCTTTAGCCCCACACACTCCTCCTTCAATATGGGCACACACACACACACACACACACACACACACACACACACACACACACACACACACACATACACATTCACACACACACACACAAACTGATCTTGCCTTCCTGTGTTCCCATCACTTGCGCAGCTGTTGTTTGTGAGTTTCCTGCTCATAGGTTCACGCCCATGCATAAATATACAGCAGATGACATAAGATACAAACTAGATATTGGGGCTGCTGATAACACCTCCATTACTTCTATTACTTTAGTTTATTTTTTTCTAGGGCTTAATGAAGCTTCTACAGAACCACCCTGTCTTTCAATAACATCACAAGGCAAGCAAAACCTAATGTTTTTCAGCAATATTGATAGGAAATTAAGCTGTCAATGAGTTTTTTCAGTTCATTTCAAGAGGAAGTCATTTATTTCTCTAAAGATTGTCACCTAATGTTTATATTATTTTTGGAAACATTTCAGTTTCAAATATGGAATAACCAAAACCTTCACGCTAAATTTTCCACTGTTCCTCAAATTCTCAAAAAGCACCTATAGATGTGGAGAAAATCTTCTTCTTTTTTTTTCATAAATTAACCAAACACGTATTTACCGAGAAGAATCCGAGGTTCAGTGTAATTGGCTGATTATGTTAAGATTATTAATGACTGTAGCATGTTTATGTCATGTGTGTCTAAGAATGTCTACAGTGTGTGTGTGTGTGTGTGTGTGTGTGTGTGTGTGTGTGTGTGTGTGTGTGTGTGTGTGTGTGTGTGTGTGTGTGTGTGTGTGTGTGTGTGTCTGTCCATGTCAGTGCATGCTGTTCCCCCCTGTCGCCCCTTGCTGTGTGTGTGTGTCATTATCCAGCGGGGGCCGCTCTAATGGAAGCTGTGATTAGCAATGCTGTTAATTAGACCACAGAGCCAGCCGTGCAGACCTCTGCCACAAGAACACTGCAGATAAAACACACAGGCAAAACGTGACACGGAGCGACATGATGCTCGAAGGATGCTCTTAGAGCACTTCAGTGAAACGTGAAGAGACCTGATGCTTTGATTTAAATTGTGCTACACAAAAGTCCAGTCACCGAAGAAAATAAAATAAAAAAAAACAGGAGGCAGATCACACATGTGGTACATGGTACCGCATGTCTTGCACATAAAGAACAAGGCAAAACAATGATGCTGCTAATTAGATTACACATCTATTCCTTCAACTGTAGCTCTGACCACAGAGACTTTGCTGAAGACATTATTGAACATAACAATGTGGGATGCATTCATGTAATTGCACATCATTGATATTGTTCCTATCAATAAGAGATTACTTTAAAGAGAAGCAGACATATTGTGCTGAATACGCCCATATATTGCTCTTCCAGTAAACAGTTGGATAATGTTTAGACTAAAAACGTCTGCTGTAACAATAACACAGTAGTGTAAATTTGCCCCCTTTCCCAAAAAAGGACATTTAATGAAAGAATTTGTATTTAGTTCTCATATGTGAATATTTAAGTCATGAGAAGATTATATGTGCACAAAAAGAATGGCAGTGATATTTGCATTTAAAAAATTACATTTATTTATATACATCATGAGGTCTATTTTGACTAATTGTTCTAATGTCTGTCTGTTTATATGCTCCCTTAATAATGAATATTAGACATTTGTGTTTACTCTCATCCAAGCCTTGAAATGTGGACACAAAATGGAGCTGACATTGTTGAGTTCACACAGGGAGATAAACTTTGATCCTTTGTGTGCTAAAATATATGCATGTGTGCATGTCTTTGTCTGTGTTAGGTCTAAAGTCTTTGTGGTCCACTGATGGGTAAGTGGGCTGCATCCGAGCATATCAAGGTGCACCTGGGATTCACCTGGAACCTGCTGGACTCTTCTGAAAATTCATCAGCAGTGGGAAATGCTCTACTGTACCCCATACTGTATAAGTGTGTGTGTGTTTGTGTGGGATAGAGAGAGAGAGCGAGAGAGAGCCCCCGCTGGAACTCTGTCACCCCCCCCTCGCTTCGACATCTGGTCCTGTCTCATTTACCGTAGGAGACCGTCTGTGTGATGGCTTTTTAATGCCACTGACTCCACCACATACACACTCGTAATCATGCACATATGTACGCACACCCACAAACACAAATATGGACATACCGTACATGTATGTGCTTACACACACTTAGAGAAACATAAAAACACAAGCTCAGGGCTTCCATCAACATGCAACATCGATCTGGTATGACAGCATCTATGATCAATAGTGCATACATAAACTGACTTCTCAGGACGCTCTCCAGCGAAGCACTGTTAGTAAACAAATCTGGGCTTCTGAATGAAGATATTTGGTTTAGAGCTCCCTCGCGCACGGATGTATACGCACACGCACACACACACACACACACACACACACACACACACACACACACACACACACACACACACACACACACACACACCTGTCATTCGTCTTCACGTGTTTTCTTTTTTTTTTTTTTTTTTTTCCATCAGAGCTTCAGCGCCTCTGTGGGGGCGAAGGAGGTCTTCAAGCTGCCCATCATCAGACAGTGTGTTGATGTATTTGTTTTATAGGTGCACATGAAAAAAAAAAAAAAGACCTTTCTACCTAAATATTCATACGGTCTCCAATATAGCAGGTATACTACAGCACAGTTGTTCACTCACCTTCGTCCCTCTTCCTTTTGCCCACATCAGCAGCCGAGCTGATACCCAGAATGCCACTGATGGAATACGAGGAACCGGCCGAGTCGCTGGTGACCGCTGAGACTTGTGTGGCAGCCACAGACGTTGCTGAAGATAGAGCACACGTCAAAGTTTAAAAGGATACGTCACAAAATCACAAGTTAGGTCGTTACATCTATGCCGTCGTTTTGAAGTTTTATTCTCTCAGTTTTTGCCTCATAGGCCAAACAGCCTCTCCAGCCAACATGCTATTCTCAATTTGAACAGCATAAAATCATATAAAGAACATCCAACTGGTATAAGTAAAAGTGGACTTGTTACCCCTCAGTTGCCTATTACCTCCTGTCTTGTTTTGTCTGAATTGAAAATAAAGGGGGAAAAGTGAGGCTTCACCACGAGTTAGACTGAAAATCCAGTGAAAACTGAGTATAATGTTAAAGCCCCAAATCCTACTTTAATCAATGTTGGTATAACGGTTGTGTGGTGATCAGAAAAAATCACGGTACAATAAAAGGCCTCACTGTGTGGTGAAAAAAAGAGGTGGACAAGCGCTTTAATATGTTGTCCTTTATTCTTCGAGAAACACGTTAAAAAAATGCTGCATCTTAATATCTGGGAAAGGAACTTGCTCTAATATGGATGTGGATATAATTTAAACTTCTTTGTTTGGATGGATGGATGGATGGATGGATGGATGGATGGATGGATGGATGGATGGATGGATGGATGGATGTCATTGAAACAAATCATACAATTAGGAATCAATAGATGAAAACAGTACTACAAAATTGACATGCAGAACAACTTCTGGAAAATGATGGTTCATTTTGCTACTTGTCGCAACAAAGATGGAGAACAACAACAACAAAGTAATCCGAGTGAACCCCAAACAATTTAAAATCCTATTTATTCTCTTCATAAACTCCAAATCTATGCACCTTAATCTTTCTCAAACTTTAGTCAGCCATACGGACTAAATTGAAGCTGGAGGGGAGAAAAGGAAACACAAAGGACAGGCCTCGGTTAGTGTTTTGCTCCTTGTCTCTTCCTCTAATCTTCCCCCTGGAGGAGACAAGTTCCTCGCTGGGCGACACAGCAACATACTTGTCACCGCTTCAGTGACACACACACACATCCTGAAACCTCCCAACACACACGCACCCACGGAAACATACAGTCACTCGCTCTTTGGTCCCTTATCTGTGCCCCTGTAGCGGACGTGGGGGCTGAGTGACAGTATGGTATCCCAGGAGGGACCGAAAGGTGTGGAGACAGACAACCTAATCCTCTCTCCCAGCAGACCCCCCAAACACAGAAAGACAAGACCGAAAGGGGAATAAAGAAAAAAACACAAGCAAACCAGGGGATCAAAGTCCTTCCCAGCCGTTACTCCTTCGACAAGGAGAGTATAATGAATGCATATCCCTCCTTTTCCCATCACTTGATTTAGCACTTCAATTATCTGATTTTCCTTTCTCTTTCTTTTCACTCTTTTTTTTTTTATCAGAACGTAACGCTTTTATTCTGCAAATCCAAATGTTCAATTTTCCGCCTGGGAGTGGGACCCATTTATCTGTGTAATCTGTAAGCGTGCGTGTGTCTCAGCGCATCTAGGTGTGTGTGTGTGTATGTGTGTGTGTGTGTGTGTGTGTGTGTGTGTGTGTGTGTGTGTGTGTGTGTGTGTGTGTGTGTGTGTGTGTGTGTGTGTGTGTGTGTGTGTGTGTGTGTGTGTGTGTGTGTGTGTGTGTGTGTGTGTGTGTGTGTGTATGTGCGCCTGTATCTGCTAATGTGAGTAAAAAGGCAGGAGTCAGGGAGCAGCGTGTGTGAAATTAATTTAGATTAATAGACAATGTGCGATTATGAAGATATGAGAGACACTAAAACACAATCCACTGCAGTGCGAACACAGAGAGAGAGAGAGAGAGAGAGAGAGAGAGAGCGAGAGAGAGAGAGAGAGAGAGAGAGAGAGAGAGAGAGAGAGAGAGAGAGAGAGAGAGAGAGAGAGAGAGAGACAGAGACAGGCTATCATATTTATTTGCAGATATTCATCGAATAAAAGGAAATAATGTTTTATTCGTAGTTGTAATAGATATAAGGGTTCAGTCTATAACAGGATAATTACCTTTGGTGAGCGTTCACGCGGTCTTTCTGAATAAAGATTATGTTTTTGGTTGCTTCAAATCAAAATCTACTGTTTGAAACATTAACAATGCAAAACAATTTTAGATTTTGACCATTTTTATCAGGCCTGTGACCGTGATTACTAACTTTCTCACTTCTTTCGGTTTCTCTCAAACTAACCCAGTGCCCAGTGACAATCACAGAAGATAAAAATTGTTGTCTGACACATTTAAATAAAGATGTGCTGCTTGTGTTCAACCTGGGAACTTAAATAATGGCCAAACATAACTTTTCAGTTTTGTACTTTTGCCCTGGAAAAGCACCCCTTACTCCCAGTTAGTTCCCTACGTCACCTGATTGGAACTCTAATTCTTAATATCTGCCCATATATCATATTCAGAATATTTAGCCACATTGACTACATAAGAAAAGAAAAGAAAGACACATTGCATGCAAATCAAGCATGGTAGCCCTGATTAGTGAATGGGATGTTTCAACAACGTTTTATATAATGCTTCAGGGAACTAGTGTGGAATCTATCTCAGTTCGAAATCATAAAATATTTGCAATCAGTTTTAGACATCTGCCACTGATTTTATTATAAATAAGTGACAAATGATTGTGTTTTTTGTATTGTTTTATTTTTTTGTGGGGTTTTAGTGTGTGAAAGTTGACCATTGAAACCCCCCTAAAAAAGTCAAAAAGGGTTGAAATCCCTTTCTTTCATGTGTTTTAGTGAGTGCTTGGTCATGGGTTCAAAGTCGTCCATAGTAGTGTGCCGTTTCATTGTTCGGAAAGATGGAATCAATTATATCTTCACTTCAAATCTGCTGCTCGATTTCTTTTTTTGTACTTTTCTATGTTTGTTGATCAAAAGCTCGGCTGTGCCACCCTGTCCATCATCATTTAGATTTTAGAATAACAGCAATCCTCTGCCGAGCGTGTTCAGTTATAAGCATAGAGGCCACAACAACGTAGATACGTCACAGGAAACCAGCCTGACACAGTCAGCGTGTTGTCAACTTGAATTATCAGTTGAGTTTTATTGTGATTAAGGTCATTCAGGTGGGCTTTTAAGATACTATAAAAAATCAAGCTTTTTTAATTGCTGTTATAGATTAACCAATGGGGATGCACATAGATGTTGCGAGCTCTTACTGCGATCTTTATCTTTTTGTGTATTTCAGTGCATGTCATCATTTGTCGCCATTAACAACTCTGCGTATGTGGTGGCACAGGTCCAGCTGGTAGAGTTCAAACGCCATTTCACCCATTCATGTATCGTAGTGTCCTTGAGCAAAATACTTAACTCCATGTTCCTCCCATGTTGAGCGAATGGGTGAATGTGACTGACGCGATGCCCAGGTACCCTTCATATAAACGACTGTAACTCGATTCAACAAATGAATTGAAACTTGGATGTGAGCATGTGTACTAATCATGTGACGACCATATTTTACTTTTTAGGTTCTCCTTTTGCCGTTAAGGTAAAAACAAAGCCAACCGCATCAGTAAAAAGCCTAAATATTCCCTCCCAGTAGAAAATGAGACATGCAAAGACCTGCATGCTAAACTTTGTGTAGCACAGGATCTAAAAGAGCGTGTTCCCATGGTGGTGCAGAATTTCAGTACATTTACTTTTCAGCTCACACTCTCAGCTCCAGAGGGATTCGCCCCAAAACAGTTCTTCTGTTGGAAAATTAAAAAAAAAAAAAAATGCCTTGACAGTTGGAAACAGGATTTTACGAGAGCGACCTACCTAAGTTGTGAGCCGACACTGAGCCCGTTTGACCGGGCGGCTGCTGCACCTTAGTCCGAATGATCCTGCAGGAAGAGAGCGGGGGAGATATTAGTGTGTGAAGCCGTTTCCAGCAGGTGTGTGTGTGTGTGAGAGATTCTGAATGACAGAGAGAACATGACCATCGTGGGAGCAAAACGGTGTGTGTGTGTGTGTGTGTGTGTGTGTGTGTGTGTGTGTGTGTGTGTGTGTGTGTGTGTGTGTGTGTGTGTGTGTGTGTGTGTGTGTGTGTGTGTGTGTGTGTGTGTGTGTGTGTGTGTGTGTGTGTGGTGTGAAGTGGCTCAGGCTGGCTGACATGGCAGAGGGGCCTCACACTTCCTGCTTGGCTGCTCATGCAAGCCTTTTCTTCCTTCTTCCTTTCCTCTCTCCTCCTTTCCTCCTCCTTTTTCCTCTCCTCTCCTCTCATTTCCTTTCCTCCCTTTCCCTATCTTCCCTTTCCTTTTGTGTCTGTTTTTTTTTCACTTACCCTCACACACCTTCCTTCTCTTTTGTCTGCCTCTTCTGCTCACTCCTTCCCTCTCTTATTTCACTATCCCTCCCTCTCTCTCTGCCTCTATGCTCAGGGGAAAGGGTTGTCATTGTACCATCGTGTTGAACCACTGAGCTGCAGCCACTTCATACATATGGAGTCTGGGGCCTCTTTGCTATTCTTTTTTTTCACTCCCAGAATCTCTCTCTTCTCCCTCTGTCTCTCTCTTCCACTCACACACATAAAACAGACAGCATTATATTGCTCGACGCTCTTCCTCGCTCCGTACCTGTTGCTATAAGTTGATACGCAAACAAACGCAGCAGGTACCTGTTGATGGAGCTGACGCTGGGGACGCTGTCGTTGTCGCAGACTCTCTCGGCCAGGAGCCTGTCCCGGATCTCCCAGGCAAACATGGTGGGGTTTTGGCGTTTATAATCGGCGATCTTGTCGACCACTTTGGGTGTAGCAACCTTTGGTTTGGATCCCCCGATTACCCCGGGGCGGATACTGCCCGTTTCATAGTACCTACCAATTAGAGAAGTGAAGATACTTGCGTTGGTCATGAGGGGGAAACACAAGAGACGCCTGGTATTGAAGTCAATAAGAATTTCACAGACAAACTGCTGTGTGCTTTCACTTGTTTGTCGTTTTGTTTTTTTATTGCACCTATTTCCACAAGATAATTCAAACAGCTTGAACGGTACCATGCTGGCTTTAGAGAATTTCTTAGAATAGAATTATATCCCACACTCAGTATATCAGCATCCTTCCATCTGTGGTGAGACGATTGTGGAGCATCCAAAATATCTATTTGCATAGGAGAGTGGGTGTGTTGTCCAATTTTTTGAGTGGCAGTCTTCATCACTCTTGCTGCTCTGGCATATTTGAATCATTTTAAACATTTTAAACATTATCTATATACTGTATATACATGGTTGTGTGACCTCATCTGACATCAGCCTTTGTGGTATACTGTATATTGAGCATTAGTGATTTTGCAAAACTCCAATTCCTCCTGGATAAGAGTATGTTTACATGTTTAACAGTAACGTTTGGTGATATTGTCTTGAAAGTGAGTTTGTGTAGTGCCTATTTACAGCTGCTGAGAGAACAGCTCTAAATAATCAACATATGTATGTAATGATGGGACGATTGATCTCTGACTTCTTGCTTTGGCACCCGAAGCTGTAATTCTTGAATGATAAAGGGGTCCAAATGTTTTCCGGTGAAATTCAGTTTTGATCGTTTTCATATAATGAAATGATCTCAGAATAATAAAAATGTGCTGCTTAATATTTGATGTTTGTTCAAGAGAGTTACAAGCAGGCTGCTTTTGACTAAACTCTTCTTGTTTCATATACGTAACCCTACACTGTTGAATAACACAGAATACAATGTGAGACACACAGCCAAAGCTGTGATTGGCCAACACATCAATTACTTCATTTGCATGCTACACAATCATGATGCCACATGACTTTAGATTGCATTTATTGCAGACTATATAAGATCTCACTTTGGGCATGCCTGTTGTTAGATAATGTTTGGATTTTTGTTTTTTAATTGACATTATGATAACAACAAAATACTATGTCATGTGGTATTTAGTGAACTATGAACCTGAAACATATTTCTATTGATAGTTGATTGTCATGAAATGCAAAAATGAACTGCAGGGTATATTTTGTGGCACGATCACTGCTCTGAAATAATTATAATGAGCTCTGCTCCATTACTGAACTCCGGACTCCAGAGATTCGACATATACACCATAAAAGACACGCACTTCTTTTTTACTGGCCTTTTAGTTCAACTCTCCTGGTGGTGATTTGAACATTGTTCCACTCAGCCTCGATTTTTTTTTTCCCCCTCTGAGCTCTCCAGCAGAGGAATGACCTTCCCTCTGTGATGAGGACTTCTTTCTGGCTTAAATTCAAACTCCTCAAAAATCACCTCACATCCCACCAGCTCCTCCATCAGCACCCAACCCTACTGTCCTGTGTCTCAAACAGCCAGTCCTGAAGTATTACTCACGTATCCGTGGTAATTAAGTGCTACTGAATCCTTCCTGTCCATGCTGACAGAGGGATCAGTGGAAAGTGATGCTAAAAAGAGTCTTTTTGTCAGTAATTTACCAACATTACAGTTGGTTTTACCATGAAATGTTGCATTTGTGCATTACTGTCCACCTCAAGGAAATATTTTCAGGACAATTTAACGGAAAAAAAGAAACCGTTTATAGTTGTTTCAGTATCCAATACAGATAACTACAACCACATATTTTATGATTTATTCTCCACACACCGAGAAGGAAGCGGCTTGTTGTATCAATATTTTAAAGTCTGTTTCTCAGGCTTGTGCAGAAGGTTCCAAACATACATTTCTTTTCTTTTACTAGTACTAAAATGAGTAGTAATTTTGTGGCATTCCAGGATTTCATTGGCATTTTGGCACCTCAGAGTGTATTTAGCCAACAGCAATCCGACCGTACCCTGTTTAATAAGAGACGGCATAAAATGCTCACCACTGGTTACATAACAGTGTAGTTTGGAGATTGTGCAAGTTAATGGCCTAATGTTAACGTAGCCCACTCAGACGCCTGCCACAAAATATCTCTGATGTCCGACTCGTCCCTGCTGCTGCTGTTTTCTTGAACAATTTCACATTGTGACACAGAGGTAGCAAGAGGCAGGGTGACACGGTGACACACACACACACACACACACACACACAGAGTCAGGCGTTTCGTGTCCACCATGGCTATTTCATGAATGTATTTGCATGCAGAAGGGCCATGGGGGCAGGGGGTGGTGGGAGGACAGCAAATGCGCCACACAGCAAAGAGGGGGATGCTGTGTGTGGATGCAAGCTGTCAGTCAGTCTTAAACCTGCTGCTTTCTCTCTTTCTCTCTCCACTGTACGGTAGAGTAATCCTTTCTGTGAAGATGTGAGTTCCTGTAAACGTGTGCTTCCTTGTCTTTCTTTTTGTGGCTGTACATGGACTTCGCACCTGTGTGTGTGTGTGTGTGTGTGTGTGTGTGTGTGTGTGTGTGTGTGTGTGTGTGTGTGTGTGTGAGATGCGCATTTTGACTTCACAGCTGGAGTATAAACAGGGCTAAAGGAAAAACAATCTATTTTCAAATGGAAAACTATTTAAATTATTCACAGCTGAATCATTGGTGAATAAACGAGTGTGGTTATTGATATCCGTACAACAATGAGCTAATACACACACACACACAAACACACACACACACACACACACACACACACACACACACACACACACACACACACACACACACACACACACACACACACACACACACACACGTACACACATTGTGGTAGAGTTGGTGTTTTTGTTCTGCTGGCACCAGAGAGACAGAGAGGAGAGGATAAAACAACCCTCCCTCCCTCCTTCCATCCCTCGATCCCCTCTCCTCCCCCTCACGGTAACGCTTCAGTGAGTTGAACGGCCAGGAAAGGGGAGGGAGGGAGGGAGAGAGAGAGAGAGAGAGAGAGAGAGAGAGAGAGAGAGAGAGAGAGAGAGAGAGAGAGAGAGAGAGAGAGAGAGAGAGGCATGGGAGAACAATGAGCAACACATTTTTTGATATAGCTGAGGGTCGCTGTGGCTAATCCTTACCCTCCGTCCCCACAAATGGTCTCTGTCTCTCATTCGTTTCCTTTTTTCTGCACCCTTCTTCTTTAACATGTCTTTTCTTTTTTGATTGTGTCTCTTGTTCATGTCTTTTTTCCTATTCTCCATCTCCCTCTGTCTTTTTTTTTTTAGGTGCAGAAATATGGTGCCACTTTCATTTTGATGCTAATTCCAAAAAGTGATGAATCTTTTCCCTTTTGTCCCCCTTTCTTCTCCGGGGGATGGAACGAGCAGGGATTTACTCTTGAATTTAGCTTTGAAAAGGCAAAGGGAGAGCCAGGCAGAGAGAGAGAGATAGAAAGGAGGGGGCAAGGAGAAACACAGAAATGTTGAGAGGGGTTGAATGAGAAATACAGGATACAGGGAGGGGTGAGGAAGGTGAAATAGCAAAAAAAAAAAAAAAAAAAAAAAAAAAAAAGGGGGGGGTGATAGAAAGAGGAGTCAGAGAAATATGAGTTAGAGGGAAAAAGAAGCAACTGAGAATAAATGCTGACAGAAAATGCAGCTTGTGCATGGCGAAGAAACTGAAAGAAAAAGAAAAAACGCTTGAAAGTATACTTTAGTTTGGCCAAGAACTTATCACAACTGGCTAAAAACACATGACATGGGCGACGATGACAGCATCCGATGCCGGTGCAGTCCAGCTCTGTGTTGTCCCGCAGGACGATCTACTTCACAGATTCACTTTCCGCAAATAGGACAAGGTTGAAAATGGTGTCAAACGAGGAGGCTGACATTTCGTCCACCTTAGCCATCTGTCTGACGCGCGCCACCTCGCAGTCTACCACACCAACACAACTTTTTTTTTTAATGTGAGTATTTTTAAGGACTGTCACCACACGAGCGCAGGTGTTTGTGTGCCCTTTACCTGCCCAGGATCTTGCTAACGCATCCATGGCTGACTCGTAGCTGGCGTGAGATGTCGCAGGGCCGAACCCCTTGATGCGCGAGTTCTACTATTCGCTGCCGGACCACGTCAGGGAGGGGCCTGCCGTTTACAAACACACCCCCGAGCTGGTTCACTCCACCGTGTCCTAGGAGAGAGGTCACAGAAGATACCTTGGATCAGAGCAAGAAAAATTGAAGAAACATTCGAGAAAAGTCGCAGCTTCGATCATGAAGGTGTTTGCTGGCATTGAAATCGTCCTTAACTTGTGCAACTTATGAGGCAGCGATAAGAAGAACTTCAGACGTGAACGAGAGATCAACTCTCGTGAATTTGCTCTGTCACTGCAGTTCATGGTCAGCACCTCCATGTGATGGCGATCTTAAATAGAAGAACTGAAAATTGGACTTTCCAACACAATTATAATCAGATTGATTGATTGTTCTGTCGCTCTCTTGTAATTCATTCAAGAAAGATGGACCCAGGGTTCTTTCCAGAAAGAGCTCAACACAATATCTGAGCTCACCAATGCACACTTTCAAATCAGCTGCTTCGCAGACAAGTGACAGTGGTGTTGGTCAGGAGCTCTCCAGGATCGGCTACAGTCCAGCCAGAAACAGCATGTCTTCTGTTCTCTAATTTGATGGCACACGTTTGTTTTTTGTTGTTTTTTTTCAGCCGAATCATTGTCACTTCCTCTTGGCCAGCAGTTGGTAATCCCGTACATTGGCGCTTTCAGCGACCAGGAATAGTAGACCAACGATTAGAATTCCTGAGCTGTCTGAAGTTGGGTTTTAACATCATCCACACTTTCTGGGATAGAATCCACAGCTGTTTGCCCTCTGACTGAAGTTAATTTACTATCTCAAAAGCATCTGATTTCTCTCCTGCCACTGATTTATCCTGCTCAGCATAATATTACCACTCGGACTACTTCAAAGTGCAAACTTTGCCCAATTTCACCAGGGGCAGGCTGAGCAACGATTTCGAGAAAATGAAGGGATTTCAATTAATTATTGACCAAGGCGAGGCCTTGGCCCCCTCGGTGAAAGATACCACTAATATTCCCCCTGAGGGATGAAAGAAAGAAAGTATATGAGGAAATGAGAGACAGCAGTGCTGGTGTACACTAAAGCAGAGGACAGGACAAGCTAAATCTTTACATGAATAAATTGCGTGTGAATCTCAGAGTGGGGAGGATTGTTATACATTTTTTACATTAATTCTTCTGGGAAGCTGCCAATTTCAACAGGTTCGTAGTGAAAAAGAAAAAAGCAGCAACTATACAGAAGAAAGCTGCGAATTGAAGGCAAGCGCAGCTAAACAGATTGATTCATACATAGTCTGTATTCAATGAATCGGAATATATCCTGAGCAGAAGCATATCACAGAGAAAAGAAACACACACACACTCAATTTACACGATTGTAAACTCTGAAAGGTTCGGCTAGAGTTGGGCAGGTCAGAAACCTGGAACATCTTGATTCAAGGAGACGGGGCTAACCACCACACCCACCACAATAAAGTACCGTGTTCCCAAATACTGCGAGAAAAAGAGTTTTAACTACATGGACAACAATCTCTCTCCCTCCCTCTTCCAAATCATATATTTACCAATATATTGTACGTGTACTGTATGTATTAAACCAGAGGCAAAGTATAAATCAACTAGCATGTCTCCACCATTTAATCCACTGGTTTTTGTATTACCATAGTGATTACGTCTTTAGGGGAAACACACACACACACACACACACACACACACACACAAACACACACACACACACACTAATCCTAGCTGTGGGGGTAATAGATTTTAAACACATAACCCCAGCAGGGATACCCCCTGAAACACCAAGCTGTCCCCTGAACCTGTCCCCCTGTCCCCATTTCCTCTCCATCAGCATAAAATAAAGAAGCACACAAAAAAAATGCAGGATGAGAATATACAAAAATGTGAAATCTGGAAAGTGCCATCCTGTGGATTCAAACAAAGGTATTTCCAAATGCAGACGGTCACTCATTTCTTTACCACTTCATTTTATTCCTCTCTGATAGAAGAAGACTCATTATGCAGACGTCTACTGCAGACAGCACAATTTAAGAAGCAATCACTCTTTAGAAGAGACAGCAATATAAAGGCTGAGTAATATCTGTTTATGCACTGTGGGCTGGGTTCAACCAACTCACACTACAGAGTAGGAAATCTTACAACGAAACATAGTCACATCCATTGTGTCAAAACCGGTTTGAAGGTGTGAATCCACTAAATTAAAGAAGATAGATTTTGATTCCTCAGATTACTGTCTGCCATCGCCATGGAGGCACATGAGTGTTATAAGTGCATTCGACGAAATGTTTGGATAAGAATGAGTCTATTCATTACGTACAGCTCGGTTTTTGTTTTACAGTCTTTTCAAAGCCGCCGAGCTTATTTCAGATTATCAGTCAAAATGTGAGGAAAGTGTCTGACCCAGGGTTGATGAAGTTCAGAAACAGAAATTTTAAACATCTGCAGGTTCGATTTCAAATAATCTACTTTTTTTTTTTTTTACTTTTTATCATTTTTATTTAAGGACACAGGCTAATTTGCAGCCATACAATATAACCTGGTATACAGTTATTTCTGATATGAATTTCAAATATGTGGTATTTTTGTGATTGCTGTGAATGTTTCCGGACTCGGTGTAATCTCCATGCATATTTCTGCTCCTGTCTGCATTGCTGTTTTGCAAAGTAAAATGTTCAGATTAGAGATATTAGCAGCGTACCGTGTGAGATAAGCTCCTTCTAGAACAGTGCATAGTGACAAGCCAAGCAAGTTTAGGTCACAATTTATAAGCCCTTTCAGAAGGACTTTATAATAAGCACACACAATGTCCTTATTTCGTTGGAGATACAGCAAACCAGTCCAACATCCAACTGCTGACTCCAGTTTTTTTTTTTTTTAACATATTTTAATGCATTTTGTCCCCTCATTACAAAGGCGAATAGCAGTATGAAGGAAAGGTGATGGAAGAAAACACTTTGGTACTTTGATCTCCAGCTGCAACAAGCCTGGTCATAGTCACTGTTTTCACCCCTGAGAGACAAATAGGTTAACTCATTTTACCAGTTCACTTATAGAGGGACAATCCATTGAGTTCAGGCGACTGACTCAACAGTTTGACGAGGAGACATTGCTGCAATGTCCAATTTGAAGTATGCAGCGAAAACTACACGCACATGCACAAATGCTTGTGCGCGCACGCACACACTCACACACGCACACACAAAACCATCTTCAGATATTGCTCAAAGCAGAGCAGACCCTGACCTACATGCACAGACTCAAGTCTTGAATGCTTGCTCCTGCTTTCTGTGAATACTTTGTATAGTTGTGCATTATTCCTCCCTCCTCTCTTTATTATTATTTCCTGAAACCTCTCGGTGAATAAAAGCACCATTTTTGCAGGGGTCATTTATAGAAGCCTACTGTGGTACATCCTCCTCACCACAGGTATCTGCAGAGAAGACTCACGCCCCCCCCCCCCCCCCCCTCTCTCTCTTTTTTCTCCGATAAGAGTAAATGAAATGGTTCCTTTCACCCTTCCTATCTGGGCCAGGGCATGAAATACGCCTTGCTTTATAAAGAGATGGAGAGGAATGACTTGTGACCTACAAAAACCTCCAGATAACTATTTATTCACTTATCTGTGTATTTACTGTTGGCATTAAGCGTCCAGACTCTTACCATTCTTGGGGTAGGCGATGGGGATTATGTGTTTGAAATTTATTTTCCAAGCTTATAAATACTGATAGGGACGGAAGCAAGAACGTACACATTCTATAAAGGCAATTGTTTATCTGCTGTAGTATAATTCTCCGAATAAGTTATACAAGCTCTCATTAGAAGCTTATGTGCTTTTTTGAAGTATTGATAAGGGAAAGACTAAATTTGACCTTTTTGTAATGATGGAAATGAGAGTAAAAATACCCTCCAATCTTCGCAGGTTTTTCAAGAAGGAACTATACTCCAACATTTCACCCAAATTACTAAACAAATTAACCACTTGCTCCTTGAATTTCAATCAACATTGACCAGCTCAAGAGGCTGAGTTGGAAATTAGGTACAAAGATTTTGCCAAAACAATTCTTGACTTCTGAACCCTGAATCTCTCTATAGGTTGAAGTGCTGGCAGGGGCAGCAGCTTCATTTTCCTCCTGCTGAATCAGAGCGGGACAGCGAGAGTAAGGGGACCGCTGGTCATTATGCATCCCTGTTGTATTTTATTTATTTACCTCTTTAGAGGAGCTGAGTTCGGAGCCCAGCACCTCCTTAAATGTTTGATTGATTCACTGTTTCCGGGAGGGGAAAAAATACAGAGATAAAGAAGAATATATTCGAGCTTCCCCATCCAGAAAATAAGGTCCATTAGGACTCTCTGTCTCTCACTTCACTTTACATTCCTCAATGTCTCCCTCTGTTCCCTCTCTCTCTCTCTCTCTCTCTCCCTCCCTCGCGCTCTCTCTCTCTCTCTCTCTCCCCCTCTCTCTCTCTCTCTCTCTCATCTCTCATCTGTCTCGTCACGGCCTGACGATTCAAAAATAAAGCAAAAGGCAAAACGAAACAAATCGCCACCAGTTTCTCTCTCACACGTACACTCTTTACTTTTCTCTCCGTCAAGAAAAAAAGAAACAAAATAAAGAACTAGAAATTACTTTTGGCTGAAAACCTGTTTGGAAACTTGCCTGCAAGAATACAGATGAAGCACATTTCCTTCAGCAAACAGTGAAGAGATCTGTGAGATGTGCCAAGCAAGCGGTTTGTGACATGTGTTGCGTATTCTTTCCAGTAAGATAATTAACATTTCAGCTCAGGGAAGGTTGTTAAAGATCTGCAGATCCTGGTGACAAAGAGGTCGTGAAAATCACCTATATTTTGATTTATAATTCTCGTTTCTGTATTTGTCAGTGGCCTCAGATCCGTTAAACCTTCATTTATTGGTTTCCTTTGGAAAAAATACGTCTGATTGATTAGTATCTAATCGCTCCCCTTTGGTGGAGCGATGTATTTGATGTGATTTTTTTTTCTCTCCAAGAGTGACCAAGGTAGGCCTGCACGGCCTCGTCTACTTAATATTCAGCATACCTCTATTACCATTACAATGCGTGATTATGAAATTCAGCTCATTATCATCACAATTACCTGGTATATAGATTTTTAAAATATTCCCCCTAAAGCCTATTGTGGAAGGACTACCACTTAAATCATCGCAACGAATATAACGAATTGTGTGCGCAATGAAAAAATAAAAATAAAAACACGTTTTTTCTTTGTAAATAAAAATGGCTGGAAATGATACATACACACAAAGTGCATCTATGAGACATGTAGCCCTGTAAGTATTCTACTAAGCACGCGGTATCAAACTCGAACGACGCCATTAAAACTTTGAAGCACACATATGCAGGTATGATGTGAACTTTACGCAGCGCGCTCTCGTCTCCAGACACACTGAGGCGCACAGCCCACATCCAAAACTCGTCCAGCAACATTTCCACGCGTCACAGTCGATTCATCCAGACCTCTCTTTTCTCTCTACCTTTGACATTTTTTTTTTTTTAGATGTAATCGTTTTAAAGCGTCTCCGGACTCTGACATATATAACTTTAGCTCCGCTGCTACCGTGAGCGCCGCGGATCATTGGCTTTGGGGAAACGGCGGGGAAGAGGAAACACGTTGATTCGTTCTAGCTTTTGGAAGTGTGTGTGTGTGTGTGTACACCCTCTTTTTTTTTTTTTCTTTCTTTTTAATCCTGCAGGATAACACACCGTGGGAACCTCTGTCAGTCACATCTCACGGCTTCTCTCCGGAACTAAACTGCAGTAAGATATATAATGCTTAAACTATTACACGCTAAAGCACCTTTAAGATGCTTTATTCAACTTTAAAGGGAGGGTAAAAAAAATTCTGCGCATCTATCATGCAGTTTGTCAGTATGTCGATTAAATTCTTATAGACATTTAACGTGTGTTTGAGGCTTTTTGTACCACAAAGTTTTTTGCTGCATTAATTTCGTTATTCAGGCCTTGCAAACAATTTTGGTGAAAGCACCTATTGTTCAAAACATTTTTGTCTAAATCCCAATACCATTATTTTTGTTCTTTAAAGAAGTATACAATCTGTAGTCTCGGGTAACAACATTTTATAAACTTTATATGAGGCGGGTGGAAAAACAAATCTGTCCGCGGTGACACGACTGCTCGAACCACGTTCTGTCCCCAATTCGATCCTGCTTCTGGCTGAACTGACTGCTGAAGTACCCTTGAGCAAGACAGTGAACCCGCTATATACTATGGGACATAAACCGAATCCGCCCAGAGATATCCCGCACGTGCACCCGCGTAAAGTAGCCTACCTGGTTTTGTGCAAAAACACCATTCAAGTTCAGCTTTTAGTCCTGCTTTGTTACCCCCCCCCCCCCCCCCCGCTCTCTCTCTCTCTCTCTCTCTCTCTCTCTCTCTCTCTCTCTCTCTCTCTCTCTCTCTCTCTCTCTCTCTTTCTCTCTCCCTCTGACCCCTGCAACTGCTTTTCCCTTCAAATCAAAGAGAGCAACAAAAAACCCCACACATCGTGTCTGAAATACAAGTTTAGGCCTGGCATAACCTGCATTTCATCACATTTCTCAAATCACTCCAGCTGTAAATCCGACCTCACAGTGTAAATTGGAAAATTACAGCGGACGAAGACGCGTAAAAATGAGCTGATAAAATAAAATGCAAATAGTAAAAGGAAAGGATTATTTTAAAGATCATTTCCAAAATGATACACTTGGTACCCGAAGCTTCCTAGTCAACATATTTGAAGCACTATAAACGAATATTCGACTAATCGAACCTTGTTTTAAAAAAAAAAGAATGCGCACAAATTAATTTCCGCAACGCGTACTTAAAGTATTTTTGTTTGGTTCAAGATTTCATTAATACCAACAAAATGATTAATTCCAGCACTTTGAATTTTAAGGAATTAAAGTGCGAACTGGTTTCAGGAGTTCATCTGTCGGTGTTCAAATTATTAATTTATTATTAATAAAGTAAGCTAATGTTGGTGTATTTATGCCATTCTTTAAAAAAAAAAATAGTAAATCCAATATACTCCATGAGTGAAAGGTTGCGTTTCAGCAGGTGTTCAGCAAGGAAGGCATGCACTCTGCTGTTATTGTTGCACATTCGTCTTGTGGTCTCGCGGTTGGTTCAGTTCAGGGCAGAGGCGATCATGCAGATATTATAAGCGTATTGACTTACTGTGCATCGCTGCAAACGGGTCGTGCTTACAGTGGATCTCCATCTGTGAATTTGGGCTGGAGGGCCCCGGTATACGCTGTCAGAGATCTTAAAAAAAAAATGCCACTGGACGCCCGACTTCAGTGGGGCCACTGCACTGATGCACCGTGACCTCCAGTGAGTGGAAACAGAGAGCTAAACAGTTCCCTTTAATGCGGAAAAAAAAACTTTTTGTTTCTCGGTTAAAAAAAAAAAAAGAAGAAAAAAAAAGATTACTGATCAAGGTACAGGTTGAGTTGAACTAGCAAAAAATAGTGAAATTTCTGATTTGTAGATGTGAAGGAAGAAAGAAAAAGGCATCAAATAAAGAATCAAAGACGCCCCCCCTCCTCATGGGGACGGGGCACAACAGCCGGTCTGTCCTGGTGTCTCCAAAACCAGTGGAGGGAAACAACAGAGATGGAGCTCATTCCTTCAGCTGTCCGTCTGCGCCAGGTTGCACCACTCTGACCGCGTCAAAATGTAAAAGTTTACACACACAAAAATCGGGTAAATACGCAAAGAAAGTATTTCCCCTCCTATCTGCCCTTCTCGGTCTGCTGGCTGTGACCTCTGAACTGCGTCTAAACCGATGGAGACTGAACTTTCGCCTCTCAGTCAGTTGAGGGGAAAAAAAAAATACAATTTAAAATACCCCGGGGTGAAAAAAGAGAAAAAGAAATGTTACAGATCCAGTGTCAGGCGTGTTTTTATTCGGAGTTGATTTCTGAACATGTCTTCTGTTAAATCGTCCTCGGCAGCTGCTTTCACATAAACACTTTATCTCCCAATCAAAAACGCCAGTGAGAGCGCACAAGTGCTCACATCTTGAAGTCCCATATCCAACCGTGCCAAAAACGAAAGAAACTACCGAAGACTGACCAAATAAAAAAAAAAAAAACGCGCTCTCTGCTTATAGCTTAGATGAGAAGGACTTGAGAGAGGAGTTTGTTTGAAGGCAACGCGGCTCTTGGTCAGTCTGTCTTCACCCCTCCGTGTTGACCAGGGCTCACTGCACAAACGCAGCTTCAGGACTCCCGGTTTATTTGTGACTTTGGAGACGAATGTCTTCGCGTCGGGGCAGGAAAAAACCCCACCAAAAACAGTCCTGTCCAAAAATTCAAAAAGGGTACTTTTCTCCGCGGTCACGTCAGAAAACCCCCTAAAGACTGTGGTATATATGTGCACATGAACAGTGCGGTGAACAGCTGCCTGCGCCCTGCTTCCACGGTGGCGCACAGCGCGTTTCAGGACCTGCTCTCTCGCGGACAGCGCCCGCGCTCACAACCCCCTGCAACCCTAACCCACACGCGCCGGCCAGCTGCCCGTCACTCACCGGAAAACTGGCCAATCACGAAGCGCGCGCGGGCCCCGCGTCACCGCCAGCCCCAGGTAGATCCGGGCAGGAGGAGGTGGGCGATTGGCTGAAGCGAATCCCGTGGGCCAATGACGCTGCGTATTCATCCCCCGTCCACCAATGAGGATCGCGCAGCGGAGCCGCGCTTGGCTCGGGGAGGAGACGATCATATGTTTAATTTCAATTAACGAAGTAAAAAACCTAATGCCTTTATACCCATTTGCGCTCAATTTATTCATGTCAATATTAAATGGCTAATTAATTGAGTATTACTAAAAACGAGGCTTAGTTGCAGCAAGGCTTTATAAATGAGACAAAGCTCAAGAAGTCAAACTGAATGTTCACCTTTTTTTTTCTATTGAATTGAGTTATTGCTGTGATAAAACAAGACAATGAAAATTTAAAAAAATAAAATAACTACATCCACATGCTTTCAGTAAATCACACTGAATTCAAAGTATTGAATATTTATGTTTCTTTAATCTTCAGGTCCACAGAAGTGAAAGCTGTTGGAAACAATTGGTCCTGCATAATCTCATTCTTTCCCCTCTTCTTCAGCGCAATGTTATAAATCTTTAGCTTGGGGAGGATTGGGAGGAAACACATGAAAACATGCTCATTACCTAATTGATTGTGGATCCAAACGGATGTTGTTTTTAATGAAATGCAATTGGCGAGCTCCGCGTTAACTCTCCAAAGTGAGTGAGAGAGAGGGGATTCAATACATGTTCGTCCCACCTGATTTGAGAGGGCATATCAAAGCCTCGCCCCTGTAATATTAACCACACAAATAGCCTAAAGCATGAGCCAAATTAAAAAGTGTTATTTCCCTTCTTCCTGTTTCTAGACATTTAATCATTTCAGTTCCTCGGTGCATATACTTCACACGCAACCGATAGATTGGGCTCATTTAGAGCTATATCACCCCATTCCTACCAATATTACAGCACAATTAGACATCAATTACTGCGTTAAATGCAGTCTATGTAAGTGCAGTTTATAATTATTTACAATGGCATACCAATAAACCGCATACTCTTTTACTTTACTCTGCCCACTTTTCTCTGAAGGTGTGCGTGCTTGATGTACCTCTAGGCAATGCATCTGTTACTGAAAAGGTCAGTGTATTATATTATAATATTTTTAGACTTGGAAATTCCATATTTTACATGACTGGTCTCTTTCCTTTACTTACTTCTTCGACATGTTGTAGTCATGAAGTACATTTTGAGGTGTCCCTATATCCTGCTTAAAATCCAAATACAGCGAAACAGTAACACACGCAGTGTTGTTACTAAAAGCCAAAGTTTAATAAGGACAAACACCCAGTTTCAGATCGAGCAGTGAACCTAACACATGAAATGAATGTTTCTTCAATGCTCTCTGATCGAAGGCTTCTCATATGAATGATACTGGAGGAACCACGAGGGGGCGTTCAACTGTGGCCAGTATACACACATCAGGATATACAATATACAGGCCCCTTTCTCTGTGCATACTTGAAGTTAAGAGTATTTGAAGCCTTTTAGGGAGGACTTTAGCTGATCAGGAAGTGTACCACTAGAAGCAACTGCATCCAAACCAACACTGAGCATCGAACATTTGTTCTGTGAAACGACCGACTCTCTTTCTCCTATATTCAACACTAAATATGTTTTCATGAATCTTCATTGATCCCACGTCTCTGTTCTTTAATCTACTGACAGTAAACCCCTTTTCCAACATTCACACTAATCCTCATTCATATTTCACATCTCTGTACTGAGTATCCATAAATTATAAGGCCTCATAATAATAATAAAAAAAACAACCTGACAGACAACAAACAGGCTTTATTTTGGGGAGTAGTTTAAAAAACCCCGAAAAGAATGAAATACCCAGGAGAAGTGCGGATAGGAGATTTGGATATTTGGATTGGAGCTGTTTCCCTTCAGCAGCAGGCCACGCGTGACAAAAATCTAACACATATGCTTTATTCAGCATATCTCCATTATATATATATGGGTATATATATGTGTGTGTGTGAGTGCATATATATATATATAAATATATATATACTCTTTTATTTTTTTATTTATACTTTTATTTTTGTCTTTTTTCCATTTTGTCTCCGGAGTTCTCTTATTTATTATTGAGATACAGACACCAGTGCTTCTCTCTCCAAGAGAAATAAATTGCAGTCGTTGCTGTTGTCTCTGCGATTTGCAAATTAAATACATAAGCAATTAAAAATCCAAACACAATCAATCATGTATACAAATTGTTGTTGCTTTAGGGTTGGAAATTTGGAGAAAACTTCCATCAGGGTAGGGCGACTTTAATCCGGGGATCCAACTCCATTACCATATTTCATTACCTCTCCAGTGCTGAAAATGGGAGGATGGGAGAGTGGAGGAAGAGGAGTAGAGGGGGTCTGTGTACTTTTTTAAACATTAGTAAGAATGTGGTTGAGTTGTGATAATCATTTGGAGGCAAATTGAAGCCCATGTTGTTGTTCTAGGGTTTCTTCTCTCTTTCCTCCTCCCCTCCCTTTCCCTCCATCCACCATGAAGGCTTCGGCTGTTTTGCTTTTTTACGCCCGAGCCTCGAAACGAAAAAGCAATGAAAAATTAATAGCGCATGTTAACTCCACCAGCTCGTTTATTACACGCCCGCTGACTGTAAACATAATGAGAAAGCTGCCGTATCTCTTCTTAAGTTTTCATTTGCTTATGAAATATAAAAGTCATAACTAATAAATAAAATATATGGACTGGAGAGTGAACCGTCCTGGACTTCCTGGGGTGGAACTGCACTGTGTGTGTGAAGCAGGTAAATCCAACTGTCAAACCCGATCAGATGGCCCTATTTTTAATCATTTGTCTCTTCGATAAGGAAAGTAAAGCCCAGTCTGTCTGTCAGCTGTCAGGAGTATGAGACAATGGTGGTCAGAACACCAGGCCGCTTCCTGCCACAACATGGGGCGCTTCAGGACAAAACGAAACTAGGCTATGCCTTCCGAGGTCATCTCTCTCTCTCTCTCTCTCTCTCTCTCTCTCTCTCTCTCTCTCTCTCTCTCTCTCTCTCTCTCTCTCTCTCTCTCTCTGTCCTCCAGCGTCCCTCCATCTTTACTTTGCTGGGCCTTCCTGTGCACTGACACTACCAAAGACAGGAATTGACTTGAAGTTTGCATGGTTTGATCTTCAATTTCAGTTTCTGGTGTTAAAAGAAAATGGATCCTGCTCCAGTTTGGTCTTTAGGGTACAGGATAGTAGCACAGTGAGGCCTGGTTGAGAGTAAAAGGTATGATGTGGACCAAAGCTCCATATTAACTGGTGATTCATTCGCCCATAGGCCTACATCCCGCTCCAGGCACGAACTGAGGAAAGACGCTATTTTGGAAAACAGAAACGATATAAAACCACAGCCTATTTCTCCCAGGCTGGAAAAATGCCCTGCAAGTCTAATTGTTTTACTCAGTAATGATTCGAAATGAATCACTGTCCCACAGCGACTGAGTGAAGGACCCTGCTTATTGGAAAGAACAGATCTACGTACTTTTACGCACCGACAACCTGCAGGGCGGGAAGAGAGGCGCTCTGATTAGATCCACACTCATTCTCCCGGATTCTCCTTTGTACCCAAGGCACGTATTTTAAAGTAAGAGGAAATGGAGAGGCTGTAGGTATAGGCCTTGGGCCCTAAAGACTTCACACATCATCAGGGGAGGGCCCCCTTTAAACTCTGATTTCCTCAGTGGTTAAAAGGTTATTATCCAATTGCCACAAACCCCACTGCTTTCACAGTTTGTCAGAAGGTTAGGGCCACTACACGAAATACTGCAAAGAGGGCATTATTTGTCTTACAGACCACAGCCAGCATTTGCTGACAAATATGCATAAAATGTCAAACGAAGGCTAATTATAATTTTTCTTACAATTATTAATATTGTTATTGAGACAACTTACACAATTTTGTGAAAACCAAACGGTGAAACAACTTTAAATGTAGTCTGTCTCCCTTTGAAATTGTATGTAACTTCTACCTTAATCATCTACTGTAAACGTGTTAAGATTTACTCAGCGACAAGCAAATGAGGGCACCAGTGAAGCATAATTTAGCTTTTCTGAGGGAAAAGACTGCGTGAAGCACAGTCATTGCCTGTTCAAAGAGCCTGATCACCTGCCCGCAGTTGCTTAATGACAAACGACGTTTTATCAATGCAGACGCAGCGGGCAGCAATATGAAATGATGTGATATCCATTGGGTGCCATAACAAGGTCGATGGCCTGATCCATTGCTGTACCAGACCCCGCTGGTTTATGAATAGGCCTATAAGAGATTAACCTGTTGAATAAAGTAATGGAGACACAGAGAGAGGAGTCGAGCTCAGACATCTTCAGACAGTTATGACAAACACTGAATCAAGTAGACATTTCTGGCCCACAAACGGATATATTAAAATCATTTAAAGTGTAAGCTGCACCTGATTCTTGTCCACACACCTGTCGATAGATGCACGTTTTAAAAGCATCTAACAAGTAATGAAGCACAAAAAAAATATAAAAATAAAAAAATCTACATCAAATGTGGTCTTTTCTTAGACAAAAACAAGTCCGAGGTACCAATCTGGGGCACTGATGAAGCACAACCACACTTAAAACCAACAAGTTCAACCCCCGTTGCTTCTCTACCAGGCTTGCAATAAATGAAATAATATTTTGAAAACTTGTGAAACTAAATCTAAAGTTAATCAAACAAACACAAAAAAATCCACGATCACAGTGGTTTAATTACAATGTTATATACATATATATATAGAATTGTTTCAGTTACACACAAAAGTCCCAAAGTTGCGATAGGATATTGCAAAAAGTTATATCTTGAAGAAGCTGAAACAGTTGTTTTTACTAGTTTTACGAATTAGACCAATTTAAGAGAACTCCGAAGAACTTGACAAAAAACTTTAAAAAGTTTAAGAAAACACTATCACTAACTTGCATCGCTATATATATATATTAAACAAAAAAAAACCGTAAACCTCTACTTTTTAAAAGTTTCGTATCACATAAACAAACATACAAACAAACAAACAAAAACTACATCAAAACATTTTAACTTTAGTGAGTCGTGGAAATGAAGGTAAATCGATGCGGTGCGGTCCTACCTGCTCTCCCCAGCCGCAGTGCAGGACTCCGGGGCCTCTGGTCCATGTTACCCGGTTAGAACAGGGGGAGGCGATGGAGGGAGAAAAAAGGAAAAGAACAAAAACTTTTTCCAGTGTCTCCCTCTGTTCTCCTTTCTCTCTTCCTCCTTCTCTCTCTCCCTCCCTCCCCCCTCTCTCTCTCTGTTATTGGCACAGTCTTCTTCACTCCCTCTCTTTTTTCTACGTCCTACAGTAGTTTTGGGGCGAGTTGTAGGTTGAAATAATTCGACCCTTCCGCTCCCTATTGCACTCCGTGCAAGTGCTCAGTCAGCTGCAACTAAACGCTTTAGGTGGAAAAAAGGCTTCGGGGGGAAGCGTGAAATGATCACGCCGGGTTAAAAAAAAAAAAAAAAAAAAAAAAAAAAGAGCCTCTCTCTCAATGTGCGTTCATGTTCTGTTCTTTTCCTGCATGAGCTCGTTCACGCAAATGCAACACGTGCACACACACACACACACACACACACACACACACACACACACACACACACACACACACACACACACACACACACACACACACACACACACACACACACACACACACACACACGCACGCACACACACACACACAGCGAAGATCCTCCACCCTTCCCTGCAGGGCTGCGCCCCCTCACTCGCATCTGTTACCAAGTTCCACTTTAGTAAACTTTCCCGCCCCTGCCCCGCTCTCACCCTTTCTTCTCCTCTTTTTTGTTAAATTCATTTCCGCTGGTGCACACCCCGTTGGTAGATGTGGAGTTCGTAGGGAATTTAACATGAAATCACGTGCGTAAAAATAGGGTACCATTACTCTGTGGAGTCTAACGTATCAGGGAATTTGTATTTATAGGTGATTTTATGTTCAGTGTCCTCTCGGAGTCTTTTACAAGAGCGTCTCCGAGTTTCATCTTTCCTTCTTGCTCTGCCAGTGCACCTGTTACGCACGGCGCTCTTTACGCACGGACTGAACTGAGTAGGGGCAACACGTGGAGCTACAACTTCACCTTCGTCTCTCTGCAGTTGGAGAGCGCAGCCCCATCCTCCTGCACAGTGTGTAACGTGTTTGTGACAAAAGGCGGATAGTTCCGGTGCTCAGCTCTGATTGTTCGCAGACACACACCTGTGAGCTCAAAACATTTCATTTAAATATTAATTTGCCAACTGAAAATTTCCACTCATACTGATACTCGCAGTTTTGTTTGGTTCCCATCGAGAACGTTATTCTTTGGCGGAACATTGACATAAAACATTTCCTGAACATGTGTGCTCAGTTTTTGCCTCTCCCGTCTTGTTGCAGACAGATTTTCTTTCTTTGCAGCCATTTGTGACAAACAGAAGGGATTTTACGCGGTTTGCTTGGAGGCATTGACGGATTGCACAGTGCAAACCAAAATGCCTTAAAGGTTAGAATCAATCATACGAATACTGATTAGAACGGCACGATTTTGCTTGTATATTAATTTCATTGACTATATTTTTGCAACGATCCTATTTCAAAGCATTTTCGAATAATTACCCATCTGTTAACTTTTGTATTTCTTCCAAACTAAATGTAGTTTTAATGAGTCATATTATACAGAACAAATAGAATTAGCTTGAATACAGTTTCAGGGATCTTCTAATAGGAAATCAGGAGTCTCAACGTGGCTTACCTGTTTAGCAATATGCAGTACAGCATTATGTTGGACAGAATATGTGTAAATAATCAGTTGTTAAATTCTTTCACATTTAGTGGCAAATCGATCTCATTTATGGATTTATTTTTAGCAATGAATCGAGAAATATGATTAATGTTGTCTATTTTTGTGCATTTCAGTGAATTGTATTATCTTGTAGCATAACCCAGTGTTTCTGCATAATTGCCTCTAGTAAGAAAGTCCTGAACTATCCAACAACATCCTCGCATTTCAATTTATGGTTAGTGTCATTGTATAGTGAAATTGTAGAATAAATGACAGACAAATAGGTTTCTGGTTTGTGTTTTTCGCCACGTCACAATATGGCCAATGGGCTTGACAGGATAGTAAAAAGAATCTAAAAAAATGTCATCACACCAGGGGGAAATATGTAAACGGGGCAACACAGCAGCATAATTCATCTGATGTCTTTGAAATAATATTTTACATAACAGCAGAAGTAAATTAAAAATTAAAAATTAAAAAAAAGCAATATTTGAGAGAGATATGCAAACTGTGGGTGTGTCCCTGTCTTCTCCTGCAGACCCTTGATTTCTGTCCTCCAGACAGCAGCAGGTCTCAGGGTTCACGCGCAGCCCCGACACAATTGAGTGTCGAACAAAGCGCGAGACAGCGACCCTTTTTGCTCTGCTTGTCGCCTCGCGCTGCAACACTACGACCCTGACCTCCGCCTCGCGCCCACAGCTTCCAAACATAGTAGCAATGTGACTCAAATATAAGAGCACATCCACTGATGAATCAATTATTGATGGTAACGTTTGTGGAGACACTTGAGTTGCATTTTAATGTCTGAAATGTGTCACATAAATAAAGATTTTATAAAGACATGTTTAATAAATCCCTATAGAATGTCTTTACTGTACCGACCAGTTCCTCAGCTCCCTCTAAGTGCGGTCACTGAGCAGGTTAAAGATGATTAGACTTCCATATATTGACATACAGTAGTTCTTGCCTGCAGGGGAAAGCCATTGAATCCTCGGTAGACTTGTCTCATCCTTATCTTTTTTTATGGACCCCATAGTTGAATCTGTATGCATGGCCATGGCTGTAGGTAATGCACTGCATTTCTTAAATGACTGTACAATAATCTGCTATAGGACCTATTAGAGGTTATGTTAATGTATTGCACCTTTTGTACTTTCAGGGTTCATTTGAGTTATTTTGTGAAATTCAGGAAGATGAAATAAGCCTTTTTGTTACAAGTGAAAGTCAAACTGCTAATATATGAGATAACACAATTTGTAATTACAAGTATGATTAATGATTAAGTATGTAATTACAAAATTAAGAGTCCATTTGATTAAAACTTGTTAAAAGTTATTTGTGGTGGAAATTGTTTTTTCCACCCCCCATGGGTAAACAAGAGAAAACAATTGAGGCCTACACAGCTGTAGGCTAGAAAATCCTTATGATGGTCATAAAAGGCAATTAAACATTATTATTATTATTATTATTATTATTATTATTATTATTATTATTATTATTATTATTATTATTATTATTATTATTGTTGTTGTTGTTGTTGTTGTTGTTGTTGTTGATGCAATGTTCATAATGATGATATTGTAGCACTTAAAATTCAGGTTAAACTAAAAAATATTCACGTATTATTATAGTGTCTATAATCAATCGGAGTAAGAAGAGTTATTTACATTTAATACTGTACTTTGTCTATAGTTTGTCTATAGTTTTCATTCTAGAGGATGTATTTTTATTTAATTTATTTCTTTTTTTTTGGGGGGGGGGGTTGTTTTGGTTTTTGTTTGTCAGACGAGAACTAAATGAAAAAGTCCCTTCAGGTGTCTCTCCACATTTGCCGTGCATTCAGGAGCTCGTCAGAGAATTCGCTATAGTTTGGATATTAATCATTACTTGTTTGTTTTTCCTCTTCGTGCTAATTAATGTAATTAATGTGAAGGGGGGGTCATTGGATCGGTGACCCGCGGGCTGACCGAGCGGAACCGGAAAGAATCGCATTAAAGCGCGAGACAGAGGAAGTAAAGAGACGATCTAAACACGTAAACAGGGAGGAGATATTTCCCCGTCTCTGTGGGACATTTAGCTTTCAGCAGAGCGTTTAAATTCAGTGTAAACCTCATAAAGACAAAGGTTCAAAGGCCTGTTCTGCTGCGGCGGTTTAGTGTTAGGGGAGATAGATTTCACTGTGGCAGGGACAAATTACATGTAAGCTTTTTACAATGTCACTCATCAAATGTTATCTAAATTATAACCAATCATTTTATTCGGTTTATTGTGGGGTTCTTTTTTATGTTATTATATATTATATGGGGATTTTGCTGCTACAGTCTTATTTGATAGAGCCTTATTAATTTTATATATATATATATATATCAATCACAATATCCTTTTTGTTGAAAACAAGTAAAGTTGCACTATTACTTTTCCCTATATTACTCCTGAACTTGATTAATGAAGTGAATCTATATGTCCTTTGTAGTATTTTGATTCTTGTACATTTATGCCAATGTACTTGGAATATTAGCATTAACTGTGATATTTTTAATAGTCCAAACCTGTGCTGCGTAAAAGATTAAAAGAAGCTGTCTGAAAATCGTATTTGATGGTATTGTTCTAATATGCTCTTTCAACCCCATGAATACCTTTTGGCTGTTTAATTAGGATTTTTTTGCTTTGTCAGTTCAACGCTTTGTTATATTCAGTATTATGAGCATTTTAAACTTTATTTTGAAAATGCCATATGACTAAAAGCACGATTGTCTAACTTAATAACTTGTGCAAAATGTCTCTGTCAAGGTGTTTCTCACTTGACTCTTTTAAAACTCCTGTGACTTTGACATAACTCTACATGTGATCCAGCACTATATTTCTAAACATTGATACAGACAAACCCACACTCGCACTTGGATAAAAAGTTTCCTTCAGTACTCATACCTTTGCCTTTGCTCTCCTCAGAGCCACTGTGCTGATTGAGCTTGCTTCTATATCCCCGGGATTTAATTCAGAGTGGCACTTCACTGTGGCAACACAAGGTTCCTCTTTTTGCAGCCTTGGTGCTTGGGTGTTTTTGTGACTATAGAGGCTAGAAGGGGGCTTAACGGCTGCAGGGCGGATTGAGAAATGGGACACATTATTTGTCCATGAAACATTATGTGACACAACATGACACCAGGCCATTTGTATGTAAAGGTAAACATTTCAGCGTGACGATTCGACAAGAGCGGACAAGGCTCCTGTCAATGTGGTTTTATACTCGCAACTGAGAAAGAGGTGTTGTGGCATCGTGTGGTGGTGGTGGTGGTGGTGGTGGTGTGTGTGTGTGTGTGTGTGTGTGTGTGTTGTATAGAGGTTGTATAGTGCTGCTGTTCACAAATTTAATCCCCATAGACACAAGTCACTTGGTCCGAGTCCGGTCTGAAAAGGTGTTGTCAGGCTTGTTCTCTTGTTATTTTTTATTTTTTTTCGTACTGAAAGCACGAACAGACTGCTGATCACAGGGCTTCAGAATAAGTGTCTCATATAGGGTTTTGTGTGTTTCACCTGTACTGTGAATGTACTTTCTTTGAAAGTGTGGTTGTCAAAGACTTGCGACAACAAAGGTTTTAGTAAACATCAGATTAAGATCCACTGATGAAAACACATTGACATGGGGCGTGTTGACCCACAGATTCTGCCTGTTGTTTGATTTACACTGAAAGAATACCCATGGCCCATCACAGTATGTTTTATATATCCAGATATCAGTACATGTCAAGCTATTGTCAAAGTCTTTGACAATCCATGAGCAGATTTTTATATAGGAAATGATAAGTTACGATGGGACTCATGTGGTCCTTTGATTTGCTAGATGATCCAGAAATGTTCCTCACCGAGGGTTTTCTAAGTAAGGTCACATCACTACTGAATTACCAAATTACATATAATGTCACTGCACATTTTATCCATATCGGCCAGCTCTGTGGAGAGGTCACTTGTGACTGAGTGATGCCGGAAAGGGTCCAGGCAGAAAGGCCTCACTGACCTTCAGCAGAACTGAGAAAATAAAACAAAGAAGGATTCTGTTACATGAGACAAAGTTATAAGCCGTGCCCTTGTGACAAGTTATTATTCGTCTTTGGTTGTTCTTCATCATTTCTTTCTTCTGCTTATGAGCTTTGCCGCTGATTAGTAGTGCATGCTCTACTTGGCATATTAACTCCAGTAGCGGCTGAATCTCCCTAAATACAACACTGGTTTCCTATCCTGCAAAAGCTGTTCGATGCTGTGGTGTCTGTAAGAATTAATGAAAATATAACACCTGCTTTCATCAAACGGTGATACGGAGTGATACGACAGTGCGAAATATGTAGGGAGAGAAAAGCATCCGTGGTGGGACTTCACAGATGCTGTACATACAGAATATGTGAATGAAGTTCACTCAGAGGGCCCCATATGGGTGATGCATGGGAGCCATTTTTGTTCAGAAGCACTGATCCAGGGCAAGTCTTTTTCTTTTTCCTTTTTTTTTTTTTTTTTTTTTTTCAGGAGGAAATTCCTCTTGCCTGGCTGCTTCAATACAGGCTGGGTGGTTGAGTTAAGGTTGTGTTTACATGCATACAGTATGAGGGAAGCAAGGACCAACAATAAAAAGGGAAGCAGAACCTCAATGAATTGAAATACATCAACACAGTTACAGCTAATCTGGTCATCTGGGGAGAGGCTGTGTGAGACAGCAAACAGTCAAACGAACACGACAAAACCCAGGTTTCATGGTTGTTAACAAAACTCACTTTGTTAACAACCACAAAAGGAAATAATGCTCCCATTTCAAAAGCTGAAACTAGTCATAGTTTTGCTAGTTGTGCTCCCACAAATACATTTCAAAATAGCTGCCAAAAATGGTCCTGCCTACTGCCGTTTGATTAATTGTTTCAGTTTTGAAACATGTCCTGTTATTTCTTAGCAAGTGCACTGGTCAAAACAGAACATGAATAGCTGAGTGTTACTTCGAATTTTGTGCAGTTTCTCTAAAATCCTGAGTGTTTCATCACACCGACGCCAAGCAGCGAAGACAGCTACAGGAGAACAGAGGCTTTTCCAGTCTTCTAGACAAGCGTTTCCGTACACACATGGCCATCAGTTGCAGAATATTGCCAATATGCCAGAGTGTCAGACTGAAATCCTGTTCTGATGAAGCACTCTATAGAAAGTGTTGGTGCAGTGTCTGGTAACAAATGGAAGAGAGAGTTGCCATGGCACATACAAATACTGTCAAATGAGAGCAATGACATGCTTCTTTTAACTCCTTCTTCCCAATAAAGATCATTCATCAGGCAGAACCATCCCCTCTGGAATGTGTGATTGGAAATCGGGGGACTTTAAATCCCTCACTCGGACCCCTCCATTCATCTTCAACACGCCATTGGTCTGGGCACCACTGGCCTGGAGATGAATCGCTGAACCAGATGCCTCCATTCAGCCAGTCTGCTCTACCATTTTTAAAATAATAATAGTAAAGACCAGCAAATGCATGGAACCCAAAATCAGGCAGCCACATCACAATTTCACTGAGGCAGTGAGGCATCCCAAACCTGCATCCAATTTAGAAAGATATGAGGAGCATCGGAGGCAGAGGCCCCTCATACGCACTTCCCAAAAACAAAGCAGAGGCAGGATTTTGAATATGTGTGTGTGTGTGTGTGTGGTTGTGTTTATGTGCGTTCAATGTATACATGAACTGGAAGAGGTGATAGTGTTGTGACATGAGGTAACGCCTAACCTTTGAAAGGAAACAATCCAACTTCATGATGGCCTTTCCCATGATGACACGCATGGAGAAACCCCTGGAATCAGATGGCATTCACCCTCTGATTCACTATCATAACGCCATTCGCTCACTATTATTATGAAGGCAACGAGTATAGTTGGATATACAGAGTTCACAATTATTCTCATGATATGAAAGGGAGAAAAAGATGGATGTTACTGTCTGCATGGGAGCCGGGATGGCATAATTGTGCTCTATCCTTCGTGTTCTAAATATGACTGATGGCGATAGCCAGACTGTTGAATTACATTTACATATAGATTTACATTCCCATCAACATGTAATAATAGCGCAGGCCTGAAGGTCCATAGTAGTCACTCACACATTCGTACACATACCCAGTGTGTGTGTGTGTGTGTGTGTGTGTGTGTGTGACAGACACACACACACACCAAACATATACATTGTGACACATTATAACTAATATTTGTGCTTTATTGAGGAAGCCACCATCAGCATAAGAATAGCCTATGCTATGAAAAACAGAATGAGGTCCATACTGGATCTTTTGTCTGCAGAAAGAAACACGATACCAAAGAAGTAAAGAGCAGCCGAGCTGACTATTCACTGTCAACACTGATAATGACATTTCATTGTCGTGGTAGACTTCACAATAATGTTGTTCCAGGCATGAAGAATATTCAAGATAACTTGACAATATCTTGCAAAACAACAGAGCACAACTAGTCCTGTTATTCAGTTTATCTTTGTTCTCCATGTGTTCTTTGTAGGCACTCAATTATACAGAGTGGACTGCAAAAGAGAAGAAATCAAAAGGTAGCTTATATATATACCAAGGTGTCCTGCAGGAACTGAATCAAAGTGACATTCCCCCAGAAAAATTCAAACACAACAAATAAGACCTAGGTTGTGATTGGCTAACCCCCCCCCCCCCCCCCCCCCCCCCCCATGACACTATGGGTTTCATTTCTGATTCGCTCATTGGAGCACACACTTTTAAAAAATTTAAACAAGCCAGAGAGAGAGATGACAGACTTTCTTGACTTCTGGGGCATTATTCCCAGGTATGGAGATGCATATTACTGTTGGACAACCATGAGAAAGTGAATTCTGCATATATGACCCCTTTAATAAATGCAAAATGATCACTTTTATTGTCAGTTTCAGAATATTTTTTTCTGAGCTAGTGTTTTGATTGCAATGGTGGCCTAGAGGCTAAAGAAGCGGACTTGGGATCGGAAGTTCGAATCCCACAGATAGGTCCCTGAACAAGACCCTTGCTCCATCAACTCCCAACCCTGATGTGGCTGCCCACATAGGAAATCCCCCAAGTTTAGTTTATAAAATGTGATTCTTCAGAAAATATATGCTATAATATAAGACAATACCAAACAAACTGTGATCTGAATAGATGTGCTTCTTTGGTAGAACAATCCATTCAAATGTTTCAGTTATGCCATGGGGTCATTTCAGGTCCAAATTAATTTCTTAAATTTGTGTTTAGTTTTAGGACATGATGCTGTCAGGAATATTTCAAACAATTTAAATTAGCTGCAGTAGTGAAATTCAGAGAGGATCTAACATGTTTCATTGCACGGACAAGGTGACACTGTATTACAAACCCTCTGTGAAAGCTGCTTCTTTGTCCCCCACGTGACAGACCCGGAAGTAATTTGCCTGTCACCCCGTGGCTGGCTACGGAGGAACGACCCCGGCTCTTTTAACTCCTCCTGTTTGTTGATAACGGTGAGCTTATTTCTCCTAATATTACACACAAAACACAAAGAGGATCAGTTTTTACTGAGGCCACCCAGTTTCTGTGTATTCGCTGTGTTTGATGCGTGTTTGGAAGTATTTGCCTCCATTGTTTACATCCCACCGGCTGCTCTCAAACACGTGGACAGAGTGGAGAGACAAATGCTAACCATGGACATTCGATATGTGGCAATAATGTGAAATAACCACTTATGATGAAAACTCTCTTAGCTGTCTTGTGCTGTAGGGTGAGATAAATGAAAGCAATCGTTTACTAGTTTCCCAAAGAGCTCAAGTGTGTCTCAAGCTGTTCGCTTGTTAGCGTGTAGCTCACTGCTGCTAACACCAGGCTAACCACAGTGAGATCACATAGTTACCTTAAATCTTTGAAAACACATTACTGCTCTCAGTTTTGTGTGTTGTTATAATGGATCTAGGTGTATGTCTCTCTCTGGGTCTTCTCCTGTTCTTTGACTGTATGCTGTCCGTGTTATCTTGAACATCCTCACAGCACAACTCAAAGTAAAAAACAACAACAACAGTTTGACTGTTTATGATGCCGGAATCTCATTTGTCCTTCATTTGAGACGAGATCACCTTTTGAAAACAGTAACCATTACATTATATCCTGCTGTAAACCGCATTTTGGGCGAAACATGATGCCACGCTTTTCCAATGTGCAGACAGCTGTGAGATAACATTACACTGTCACTAAGAGTTTAATCAACGACTTTGACTGAAGTTTATGTTGTCAGACGATGTTAACTAGTGACCAGCATCCCCCATAACACGAGAAAGAAACCCTAAATATTTACATGTAATGAGGGAAATTTGTCCTTTGTGAATAGTTTTTACAAGAATACTTTTAATAGTCTATGATACACTTACTGTTACTTGACCAATGCAGTTACAGACTGATCATTGCAGATCTACATAGAAACATTTTGAACCAGGCAAATGCATAACTTGACCAATAACTATACTCAATACTTTACAATCTATTATAATAGTTTATTTTTGTAGTTCTTGCCATTGAACGCATCGTGTTCAATTAATATTGGAGATAATTTGAGTTTGCATTTCAGTCAGTAGCATATATTCTCACAGACTTGACTCTAGTAATCATAAAGTTTTAGATTTATCAGACATGGACTGAAATAATTTCAACACTTTTAATTTTGGCAAACCAGTCATGGTGTACATCACATATTCAGTAAGAAAAATAGCAAAAGGTTTACGATAAACAAGTAAAGTGTTTGAAAATGGTGTTCATATATTCTATATGCTTAATTTGGGATCTATTTTCCTTTTGCAATAGTTATTGCCTTTATAGAATTTTCCTCAGTCCACAGACTCTACACAAGGTTCATGTCAGGCCAGTTAGGCAGCCAATCAGAGGACATTTTTTAAAAGATATTTTAAGTACTGTGGGCAGGAATGAAGTTCTGCTTAAAATTAAAATCAGTTTGTCTTTAAAGCTCGTTCAAACAGAAACATAAGCTGCTCTAAAATCTTTTTCGGTTGATGCTGTGTTGACTTTGGACTTCATGAAGTGAGTAGCAGATAACAGGACGCCAACAATCATCATTGACTCGGTTTTTTACACTGGAGTTTAAGAGATATTATTCTCTTCTTTCAAACTCTGGAAGAAGATTTTTCAGTGAGCGCAACTCTCCAGTCAGCAGTCTGATTACAGTAGATTGTGCTGAAGCTGACCAAGATTTCTTACTACAGAAATAGAAAGTAATGTTAACATAACTTCAGGATCATGCGGCAAACTTGTTGTTGCGCTGTAGTTTAAAAAAAAACAACCTCAAACCTAATTAAATAATTTAATTTGATATCGCCATATTACCGATTTACGATATAGGGAAAAAAACACAATATGGCGATATCCTTTAAAATGGGATTCCCCCCCCCAAAAAAAACATGTCAAAATTCTTCTTGCTTACCAAGACACCAATGGATGGACACAAATTTTCAGAAAAGCAGCTTTTGTTTATTTTCTTTCAACATGTGCATTCAAGGGACTCAGTTTAACTCCAATCTAGAGACACTGAACGGGTCAACGTTCAGGTTCTCTCTCTTCTGAGGTAAATTGTACAGCGTGCAAGTGTGCAGCAAATAAGTGAGACATTATCATTTCTTAATATTGTTAAAGTGCTCGATACACACAGGTGGTGGAACAGATTTATCGTTGAGCTGCTCTTTACGGCGACAGTTTTCCTGCATATTTTGCAAATAGCTTTGTTATGAGCGACGTCGGTCCGTTCAGAACCGAACCAATACCAGGCTCATGAGGTAGGCCCACGTCTCGCCACTAAATCGTCCGCTGACGTTGCTGCTGAGACCGGAGATTCTTGCATATTTCCTCCATGCGAGACTGTCATCCGTTTTGTTGCTGCCTACACTGCTGGTGGGACAGTTGTTACCCCCACGTGACTGAATCCCTTCTGCTGAATGGCTTCTGAGGCACAATGTCAAACTACACAATATCAAAACAACATTTATGATACTATGGTAGACAATATATACCGCACACCACTACTCCAGATATACTTTAGATCCTCTGGACTTGCACAGGTGGCTGATAGAAATACCAGTGGTAGATATTTGTAGACACTTTAAATGTTTTCCTACCTAAATAGCATTTGTGTAATATAACGAAGCTGCATGAGTGCAACACTAATGCAACAGTCCTTATTTTGATAGTGTTTTGAAGTTTGTGTCCTAAATTTTACTTGTGCCTTTACAAAGGGATGTTAGGGATTTGAGTAAATATCATTCTAGTTCTTTTATGACTGGGATCAAGCGGGAACTCAAAAATATAACGATTAAATCAGATTTGTTAAAGCTGATTTGTTATTTACAGTGTGTTCCCTTCTGGGACATATCAAAATGTTTTCAGTGAAAAAGGATAGTTTTGCCTGAAGAAGAGGAGTTTCCCCACCATAACACAGGCAGTAAAGTGAACATTAAAGACCAGCCGTGCAGATCACGTCCAGAGCACTTAGTCCTAAGTGGAGCTTTAATTAGGCAGATTAAGTGAAATCACCTATACTGGTGGACCATGACTGCAGCTTTAGGTGCACCACATTAACTCCACAGCTGTAAAACACAGTCGCTGCTTTGTCAGTTCCCAGTCCCTGTGCACTGTCGAACTTTTAACACAAAACTGTTGCCCCTCAGCAGCCGGTAAGACTCTCCTCTCTGTCCCTTTTAATCCCTGGTGGCCAGCTTGTGACCGTGTAGCGTGGCGTTTATGCAGTGTGTGCGGCCAGGGAGCCAATCATCTCCAGCCATCATGGCACAGACACGCAGGACTGGACAGAGCAATGGGCCGGTGCTCCTTCTATGTCGTGTGTGTGTGTTTCTGTGTGTGTGTGTCTGTGTGTCTGTGTGTGTGTGTTTATTTTTGAAGAACTGACACAAGGATTGGGGAAAATTATGAACAGATATTTAGGACACCATGAGTGTATTTAGGACACCATGTACCATCCCTGATGACAAAATCATTAAAAAAAAAATGTCCATGGTTAGTGTTATTAGATGTTAGTTGGAATCAGAAAATGATAAAGTTGAATCCTTGCCATTTAATATCTGCTCTGTTCTGATGATAAGCTCCACAGGTTAAAGAAAAAAATAACTGAGTGCTGCTGAACCGTTCTCTCTCAGCTTTTTTTAACAAGGTCCTATGGCTTTTAGAACAAGACTCATGACTTCTGTAATTGAGGTGGGTCTTGTGCCCACCTCAGTCCTTCTGTGCTATAGATGAGATGTGGTAGATTGTGGAGAGAAGGAAATAACTAACAAACAATCCTGGTGACAATGCAAGCACAGCACCTGGATGTTTTCAGGTGGTGGAAGAAAAGTTTTGTACTAAAGTTGGATTTGCTCTGGTCAAAACTATGTTAGACTTGAGGTCATCAAAATGTTGGAGGATGAGCTTCAACCATATGCCCCCAATCTAGGTTGTAGTTTTCAGTCCAATACGAGTCATCCACCATCCGTACTGCTTTATCCTGTTCAGGGTTGCGGGGCGATCCAAGCTCACTGAATGCAAAGGGCAGGGTACACCTTTTACACAGGTTGCCCATCAATCTGGTTCTGTGACTATAAATCCCAACAAAACGAACAGTAAGATGTTATTGTTCATACAGTTGGGATTCACAGTCATTGAAATCTGTCACTCTTCTGAATTAGATTTTTTTTATTAAAGTTTTTTTAAACCTGGCAATTATTATAATCTGCTGCGGTTACTATCAATCTTAGAGTTTTGTATTTTGATTTGATCACAAATTTGATTTGATTATACTGCCAAAAAATTCACATTTTACTAAAATAACAAATATTGTATTTTCCAGTCTCACGTTTCATCAGGATTCCTCCTGAAACATATATAAAATAAAATAATACTGTAAAAAAGCATCCCCTGATCACAAGACTTTTACTGCTGCTTTTACCCCACTCAAGTTTCCTGGCATCCCCCTGGGATGGCGACGCTCAACACTTTGAAAATCATCTGTGTAGGCTGATAATAGGATGGAAAACCCCAATGAATGTATTTTTTGCATAATTTATTTTCTGACGCACAAAATGCCAACCTAAGTTTTAAAAAAATTTAAGAATCAGACTTTATTTTTTAAGTTATCCAAGTTAACTTGTAGTTGTTTTTGTCATTTAATTCATCAGATCTGATTCTCGCCTTGAGCTGACACTTCTTCTTAAACCACTACTGACATAAAAACAAATCAATGTCGAACTGTATAATCATTTAACCATTGTGGTTTTGAGTGAGGCAAACCAATTACACACTAGATAAGAGGAAATTAGCTTCAGAATATGTTTTTTGTTTGTTTGTTTTATTGTAGTCAACTGGATATTTTTGAGCTTTTGTACTTTAGTCAAGTAAAATAAAATTTTCATCTGGAGAAAAATGTTATACATTTTTATTTCCCCACACTTCAGAAGATGATTCTGACAATTTCTCAGGAATTTAATTTTTTTTTAAAAGATGAACATGCTAAAAGGATAAATATTTGCACAGTTATACATCTGCACATATAAATATATGTGTGCACATACATTCACAAATACAAACTAGGGCTGAACGATTGTGGAAAATAATCTAATTGTGAATATTTTCCTCAATATTGCGATTTAATATGCGATTATTTTTTCAAGGTCCTCTTATGTATTTTTCAACAAACACAAGCAATAAATCAATCTGTATTATAATAAACAATATCAGATTTATTATACATAAATTGTTCTTTCTTATAGGCTAGGCTTATGTTAAGATGAAGTCAAATGAAACATGTATTAATATGAAAGACAGTTTATTTATCTTATACTTCAATTGCAGTTGTAAACTTACTAAATACTGTGACCTGCAGTCTTGTAAGCGTTCACCACAACAAGCCAACCACTTTGTGGTCCATTGTGCTTATCAAAGCCCTAAACCCAGGCTTGGTCACTATACTAATGCAGGGTTTGACATTAAGGATTTTGAGCGGTTTGCTCATCAACATTGCAGTAGGGAAGCACAGATCCACGTTTTTTCACTTCCGATCCGATTCCGATACTTAAATTTGTATATCTGCCGATACGATTCTGATAGCAGAGCTCTTTTTGCTTTATTAATTATTATTATTATTGTTGACTTTAAATGAGGCTGTAATAAACTCCTCTCTATAGTATTGTATGGATTATACAAATGTATGCATGCATTCTCTCAAAAGACAACTTCAGGTTAGTATAAGGGCAGAAAGGGAAGCAGTACAAACTATTTTTGTTCCATTAGGACAATGTAGGGGTCTGCGTGACGTCATCATCTCATCATAAACTAGTTCTATCTTTAAAACCTCAGAATCACTTTATTAATTCCTGGGGAAATTCTTTAGCAACGCAGCACAAACGGCAGTGTTTCCAGCTCTAACTCAACACAAATGATTGGGACTATTTTCTGGGAGTTTAGCGCGGAGTAGGATGCAGCTTCACGGAGGTGTGAATCGACTGCTCCAGCGGAGGAGCGAGCTGTTCATTGTTTTGATGCCACGGTCAGTGCTGTTCTCCTCGGCGAGCTGGCGTTTTAAAACGGTGACGTCTGTTGACAAAGCGACCGCCTCGCTGTACAACTGCTTTGCAAACATCCACGTTTCTGTGTTGCTTTGTGGTGTCTTGAGTGTAAAATCTGTCCAAACAGCAACATGTTGTCATGAAAAGTTGGATAGCTACTTCCCTAGCCTGCTCGCTGGCTGCAAACTGTGGAATGGATTTCCTGACTCGTTACTCCACGTCTCATTGAGACCCGCCTCCCTTCAGGAAATCCAGTCCACAGTTTGCAGCCAGCGAGCAGAGCAGCATCAGGGAAACACTTGTGGAGTCATTTCAGCAACATTGAAGTACAGATGAGGCTTCATGGACCAGAAATCTCCGCAGGTTGGATCGTAAATTTCCGATCCATAAATTACGTTGATATCGGAACCCGATCCCGGATCGGATCGGCTCCATCCCTAAAAACCACTAGCCCGTTCGGGCAAGGTGGGCAGATATAGGGGGACGCGCAAGTCGTCACGTGACCAGATCACGTGAGCGGTCAAATTGCAGCTCTTGTGATTAGAAAATCCTGTTTTATCATATCACGATATTATCGCAAATGCAATTAATCGTTCAGCCCTAATACAAACACACAAATATCCAGTGTAATTGAATGAAATTTTCTTTCTATTATTATGATATAAACTTGCAATGTTTGCACCTATTCCTGCTTTATGGTGGTGCTTTGAGTTTAATAATAATGATTTGGTCGTTGGTTTTGTCTCTGCAGTCTTCTCCAGCCTCTGAAGCCTCCCCAGTTGTGATTGTGTGCCTGTCAGCTGGGTGCATGTGCGTATCGAGTGTGTTTTGGGGAGATGGATTATGGCTACCAGGACCGACTGGACTTGGAGAATGACCTCTACCAGGACGATCACAGTGACCTTGAAGGGTCAGAGGTCGACAGTGAGTTGGAGTTCCACCTCTACGGCCAGCTTCACTACTCCTCTCAAACTGGGGAGACGGAGGAGCAGGACGATGGAGAAAAGGAGTGTCAGGAAAGTATTCCGCATGAGGCGATTCAGAGAACTAAAGACCTGATTAGAGAACCAGAAGACCTCATTGAAAGCAAGTGTCCATCACATGCAAACAGCCAGCTCCAGCAACACCTGAAAAAGATGAAGAAGAAGAAGGAAGAGAAACAGAATAAGAGGAAAAGTGACCCTAAACCTCAGAAGTCATCGTCGCCATTTTTTGAGAAAGTCATTGTGATTGACTCCAGCACTGATGTCATCTCCATCTCTGAGGACAGCACTGAGGAAGACCAGAGTATCTGTTCACTGAAGGGAAAGAACATGCACACGCATCAGACTTCCACCCCGGCTCAACAGGTAGAAGACACACAAAAGAAAAGTTTTATACACTAAAGAAAACAAGCTGCCATAGTAACCAGTTATTATCATGGAGGCAGTATGCAGTACACTGATCAATTTGGTATTTGTTCATACAAGCAATATTTCCAAATGTCTCATAATGTACTAGAATTGTGACCATAATGTGATTTGTCAGTCATTTAATAATGCATAGAAAACAGTTCATAGGGACTGCAGCCTTTATGTTAGTAATTTTTAAATATCGCAACAAAGCTGAAATATCTCTATTCAGTTTTTTATATGCCTTTCAACAATAAGCAAATAAGTCCCACATCTTTGCTGGTGTTATCGGTGTTAGGCCTCTATGTGTAAAAACATTTGTTTGCCAAATTGAAAAGAGCAATGAGTCTATTTATATATTTCCTCTTGTAAACATGATAAGCTATAACATAAACAATAGATGAAGTGAATAACACCGATCATGTCTTCATTGTGGCAGCAGGTGAGACAGTTGAACAGTTGTGATTGCTGATGAACCGGTCAAGGCATCTCCAAAACCTGAGTTCTTGTGGGGTATTCCTCATGTACAGGGGTCAGTAGGTATCAAAAGTAGTTGAAGGATGTGAATTAGTGACAGGGTCATGAGACTCATCAATGCAGGTGGTTAGCATGTGCTTGGCTCCGGGGTCTCATCTAAAGGCTCCCACAAACGGCACGATTTTCGGCCTTCTGAGGCCAAAGTGGGATCATGGGAGAATTGTTCATAAAATCCGCGGTCGCGGCTCAAATCGGTCGGGCTTTGTGCACGACTTTTAGGTCAGCTGAGGTTTCGATCAGAATACAAAAGTGCATTTTAGCTAGTTATGTATGAGGCTGCATAGATGAAGACAATTAATCTTGTCCCATACTGAGTCTTGTCCATCATTCAAAGTTCCAACAATGGGCACATGAGTATCTGAACTGAACCACAGAGCTATTACAGATGGTTGCCTGGTCTGGTCAATCATGTTTTCTCTCACGTCATGTTACTGGCTGGTTGTGTCTGCACTGCTTGTCTGAGTAACACATGGCATCATCACACACTATGGGAAGAAAGCAGCGTGATGCTTTACCACCTTGGATCCTGATATTTCTGCAGATGTTACTTGACACGTACCACCTACCAAAATATAGTTGCAGACCCTTTCATGGAAACGCTTTTCTCTCCGAGTGCCTTCATTCAGGATAGCCACAAAACAAAACTGGTTGAGGAGTGGAGTAAAGATATAAGATCCATTGAAGATTAGGACTGGCCTTGTAATATATGAGACTTAAGGGATCTGCTGTTGTTACTGCCAGATATCTGACACATCCTAACAATACTAGTGGAGTCCACGCCTCAATAGATGAGGACTGTTTTGCCAACAAAAGGACCTATAAAGGATAAGACAGGGTCATAATGTTATGGCTGATCATTGCATGTAAAGTGGAAATCCTATTTTGTTGATTTAAAAAAACCAAACCTGAGCTCTCTGTTGTAACTCTTACAATGAGTCTTGTAGAATCCTTCTTTAAGTGACTTAAGTTATTTGATTTGTTGTCATCACTGATTACAGTACAACAGTACACCCATTGAATTTAGACCCAATTTCCTTAAACTTGAATTCTGAATGCCTCAATCATCATTACAACTAAGTACTTAAATGTTGATGTTCACTGTAGTTACTATTGACTAATTTATTATAGATAATAATGTAGGCGCAGCGTGTTATTTTTCTATAGAAATCAATATGACTTTAACTCGGACTGCTGACGCTTCAGATAAATGATTGATTATCTGTACATTTGAGCTCCCTTTGACTTTGCACTGGATTGTCATCGGTGTTGGATGAAGAGTACAAATTACTGCCGCAACTGACAACTGAATTTTAAAAGCAAGCTTGAAAATTGGTGAATACATGAGCCACCATTCAGTAGATCATTGAATCTTATACACTCTGTTTAGCAATAATTTTTTTTTTTTTTTTTTTTTTTTTATTGCTGTCTGTTACTTTGTGAAGTAGTCAGTTCCAGGTACACAAGTCATCCTGTTGCAACTGCAATCAAAATTCATGCACAAAAGTTCAACACGTTTTTAACTCAGATCTAACATGTCAGTCCAAATCCCCAGTGTAATGCTTTCGTTTTATTTTCATAGTGAGGTGATGTTTTGACATCTAACTCTTGGTTGTTGATTTGTCATGTAGGATTCCCTAAAACAGGAAAGTAGTTGCCATGCACTGGTGATTGTGGACTCCAGCAGTTCAGAGTTTGACTCCGAAGAGTCCGAGTGTGAATCTGAGCCTGATTCGTCTGATTCGGACGCGTTGGAGAACTGGATGATCCTCGGGCGAGGGAATCAGGATGGAGACCAATCCATCTCCCTCAATCTTGAAGGAGGATATGACCGTGACACAGGTACAATTTTATTTGTATGCGTTTTCAATCTCTACTTAGAGTATCAAGCAATGTTTCTACTTTTGTGTTTTTTTATTTATTTTAAAGAGTATGACCAAGAGAATAGAAGCAGTGAGCAGATTCTGTACAGTCCAACCCTTTCATAACACTTATTCTACCTGCAGCGCATTGATAAGGAATGTTTACAGCAACGGGCTCCACTGTGAACAATCTGTGTAAATGCATGTTTGTATGCACATATGCAGCATCTGTGTCTGCATGTTTACGAAGTTGTAAGCTCTTAGCATTCCTGGCCCTCACTGTCTGCCCAGTTGCTCACTTCCCTAGTGCATCTTTAAGTGCGTTTGTGTGCATTATGTGCTGGTGTGTGTGTGGGTGTGTGGGCGGGTGTGCGCAGGCCTGTGCAAGTGTGAATATTTGTGTTTATAAAATATTCCAGTTCTAATCAGCATGCATGTGTACATACACATGGATACCAACAGTCATAACGCTAATGCCAAAAACAAACAAACGGAGAAACAACAACGCAGGAGAAGAGGGAGGGGAGGTTTGGAGAGATGGGAGTAATCAAAAGATGAATAAAAATGTTCCCTGCAAATCTCTTCAGATCTCCACATTATCTTAACCTGCAGCCTCAGCAACCTTTCCTGCCCCCTCCTCCTTCTCCTTCTCCTCCTCCTCCTCGCTCCTGCCTAACGCTCTCTCCATCTCATTCTTTTATCCTATTTTCTCTCTATTGTGCTCTCTCTCCCGCTCTCCCTCTCCTTGTGTCTCTCTCACTGTTTCTTCCTCATTTGAATTTCCCTGGGCTGATGTTTCTGCAAGAGTGCTCACTGCCTCCTCTGCACACAACTGGGCTAGAGGAGGGGTCTGGAGCTGGTGGGAAGGCTCGGGGTTTTGGCCTGGTTTTGGGAGGAAAGGAGGATTTTAGGTCTCTGTCTCTCGTCTGGCTTCTTTCTGTGATCTGTGGAGCTTGACCTCATGTCTGCACATGGGGGGTCATGGGTGTGGTGTGGATGGGGTCTTAGAGTGGGAGAAATGGAGGGGGGGGGGGGGATTTGTCAAAAAAAAGAAAAGAAAAAGAAAATAAAGGCAAGGAAATTAAGGGACGGGCCTCAGTAGTCTTGAACTGTTCCCCAGTTCTGTTCTACTCATTTGTTCAAAGAGGCAGGCGGTGGGTTTGTTGTTTGTTCATGTCAAGGAAAATTCCAAAAATGATTAAATTGTAAAATTCAAAAATACCAACACCAACAAAAGATGTGGCCGAACAGGTTTCATCTGTTTCCCAGGGCCTGATGTAGATCATATCTCAGGACCCTGGAACTCTATTGAAGTCTGAACAACACATCAGTGAGTAACTCTGCTGCACTGGGCGGCCTGTGTGTCCATCACCATGAACACCGGCTCTGTAGTTTATTTTCTACCAATCCTTCTGCTGTAAATGCTCCTTGGTGCAACCAGTGTGTATTTATCCACCACTGAAATTAGTCCCAAGCAAATGCACACTTCTAGAAGTTGTTTCGTATATAGTATGAACAAATAAGGATCAGTCTGAAATTATTAAATCGACCCAGTGTGCACCTTTCCAAGTCATTACTACCTATGCTGTTTTTAGCCTTTTGAAATATGATCAATCTTTAAGTGTTTTGGTCCATTTTCCAAGAGATATATAGTATGAAAATGAGAGCTTTGAAAACCATCAGCATGTGGTTAAAAAGTTTTGCTCTCGTACATGTCAATTAATGTTTTTTTTTTTTTTTTACATCAACCTCTGTTGTGTTAACTGTACGACCAGTGTACTATGATATTAAAGCTATAATACACACTGCAAACACGTAGTAGGTTGGTTGACTTTCTTTCTGACATGTTTTTGATCATCTCTCTTTTCGTCTCTGATAGTGTTGATGTTTTGAAAGTGTTTGAAAATAAGATTGTATGCTGAATTATTTTCTTCTCTTGAGAATTCGTTTCACTTACCCTTTTAATTTGGCAAGAAAAATCTGAATGTGAAAGGCCAATATTAGGTCCTGAGGATATGGCTGGTTGAATTTTTAAGACTAAAATAACCATTACTTCCATTACATGGGGCTTTAGATATAAAATGATTGATTTCCGCTTTTTTGTTTTCACGCTCCATGTTGTGTGTTGACTTCTGTAGCCTGGGAGCCTTGAGTGTGTTTTCACATTTATATGTGTGTCAGTCTGTCCTAGTAACTGGTTTGCACAGCAGTGACTAATGGTATTTGTTCGCCTAAACCCCATCTCAGGTTCACCATCAAATCACATTCACTACACTTAGTCCCCCCTCCTCCTTCATTCGCCAACAGAAATCGAATCCTTTCACCTTCTTTCTTGCTCTTTCTCTCCTACAAGGTGCTATTTGTTCGCATACTTTTACTATCTAATCTTTTCTCACCCCCCCCCCCCCCCCCCCCCCCCAAATATGTCTTTTTAATCGAATACACGGACACACATGCACACACAGATGGAGTGGCTATCTGTCACCCAGCTATAAGGGGCAGCTGTCGGTGGGTGGATCTGTGAGGACATCGGATAAGTAAAAAGAGAAAAGATAGTAGAAAAAAGGGGGATGAGCAGGGGCCGTCTGCCTGTCCGGCAGCTATGCAGCAGCAACCAGACGGAACAAGAGAGTGAAAACAGGGCTTCCCGAAATCCAGCTCAGTGCCTCTCCCACCCGGAATGGTGTGCGTGTACGTCCCCATGAATGAACCTAGGGCGTAGGCGGGGTGTGCTGAAGCTAAACTGGAATCGTAAGTGGTTAAACTTCACTCGGTGGTCACACTTTTTTTTCTCTCTCTGTTGCTCCCCCCAGTTGTCTCCTTGGTTTTTTTGTCCCCTCGTTCTTGGTCAGTGCACACCAAACTTTGTTTGAGGCTTAGAGAGTCAGCCCTGGCTTGCTATCGGGGTGGCCGATCACATTAGAGTGGGTGTGTGTGTGTGTGTGTGTGTGTGTGTTTGTGCTTGTGCGTGAGCGTGCGTGCGTGCGTGCGTGCGTGCATGCACGCATGCTTCAGTGAGAGGTGAATTACAGGGAAAACAGTGTGCGTGTTTCTATCTAAAGGTTAGCTCTCTCAATCTCAGGAGGAAGGTAAGCTCTCTTCTCTTCTCTTCTCTTCTCTTCTCTTCTCACTGTGCAGAAATGTTTTCTTCCTAGATTAGTCAAAACTAGCAGTACAGATGTTTTCGCGTTTAAATCTGACAGCGTGATGGTGCTTTGGGCCTGAGGCTTCTTCCTGCAGCCTCCTGCAGTCGGAGACCTCAGTTGGCCTCAGTATACATCGAGGTCACATGCCAGCATACTGGATGTGTAATATGCATTTAGTTGGCTTCTGTGTGTGTTTATTGCTTCAGGTATGTGTGTAAGCGCATGATTTTGTACAGGACGATGGGATTGTACATTTAGATTACAATGGCATTTTGGGAACCGTACAGTGTGTGAGAGTGTGTATTGCCGAGTGTGTAAGTGTGATTTGTGCGTGGGTGTGTGGGTGGGCGGGCAGGCGCTCCAGAAGGGAGACATGGATAGGATCAGCTCTTATCTTGGCTGCCCAGTGCCACACGAGGTGTAACGCCACACCCACACTACCACACAGTGTGTTTGAACAGGCACACACACACACACACACACACACACACACACACACACACACACACACACACACACACACACCATGAAATCGCTGTGCCATAGTTTGCGTTGTATTATCCAGTTTTTACAGAGAATATGCAAATGAGATGCTGCGACGGTGAGGGCCTAATATTAGCGCATGCGGAAAAAATTGTATGAATTCAGTTGACAGTTTCATATTTAAAAACAGCTTCTGATTGAACAATCACTGCATGCCAACAGCCTCCGAAATGTAATGACAGCTGGAAACGGCAGTCTCTTTGTATTATGAAAAATCTCTTCAGTCAGCGGCCATTTTTGGTGACAGTCTCTCTCCTTATTATGCGTTTGTGTCGTAGTATACAGATTTATAGGCAGGAATTCAATGTTTGAGCTTCACATTGTTTATTTTGGCAAGTTGTTAATATTGATCAACAATGTTCATAGTCTTTGGACGTGCATATGAATTCTTGCTTTTGCTGTTTTTGTTTTTAGAAGAACGTGTGTCTTCATTGTGCAAAATGACTGTCAGACTATTCCTGTAAAGCTCCTCTTGACTTTCACAGAACTCATTACAGAATAATTATCCATAACCGTAATGAAAGCTTGATGAAATTGTCTTTTTTAATTTTTTTATTTCATTTAACATATCAAATATGGCACAGCTGAATTCTTTTGAACTTTTCCGACTAGTTTTCTTCAAGTCATAATATTCCTAAAATAAGGAAAGGGAAAATTGATTGTCATGACATGTGAGAACCAACAGGAACGCGGTTGTAGAAAATCAGATCAAACTGGGAAAAAAAAGCAAAGCGGACCTTTTAAATTTATTTTATATCTGTGTGAATGGACGACTGGTAGGATTCAGCTTCACACACAGGGAAATAGAAATGAGAGTGTGAAAGCTAAAGTGGATGAGACAGGCCTTAAAAACCATCGGCCACGGTGTTGGTCCGTCAGGGACGGTTTGACTCCAGGCTAAGATCTCGGCGTGGCTGGAACACGGTGGATTTCTGTCTACACAAGCTGATATCCAGCTCCGTCTGTCAGTCCTGTCTGTGGACAGCGGACGGTTCTGCTGTTGAACTTCCTCACAGAACACCTTGCCTGATGTGGCTGCAAATCTGGGCTCAACGCTGCATTTTCCAAGTAGAATTAAAACTAAGTTTTGCCGTCTCTCTGAGCTATTTCAGATTTGTAATCTCATTTGAATCGCTTCATTTGAAGCTTGAAGTTGATTCGATTTGACTTGACATCATGTTACAATAGGTTGATTTTGGAATTAATTTGGGCGTATTAACATTAGATTTTGTGTCATTGCTGTAGTCAAATGTGACTGTGATGTGCAAAATAATTTTTAATTTCACCCAAATGTGAAAGCTAGATTATAGTATTTGTTTTTTTTAACCTTCACTTTTTTTCATTATTGAAGAATAATAATACCAAATTGTTATCCATGTAGATATTTTACTTTCTGTTGTGCTTCCTCTGCTGCTGATAATCTTCAGTCTCTTTTTCGCTAGAATGTTTAGTTTATTTGTACCACATCTATCTGCATCTGGATGGGATCAGCCATCCTGTCTGAAAGTAACCTTTATCAAAATAATCTATGAAAATGTTTCTTTTTTTTTTCTCCTGGAAACTTTGAATAAAAACACCCACAGACATCTGCGGTCGCGGCTGCCAGGTGCTCATTTGTATTAATGTAGCTGTTTGTGCTTTACAGTTAGTAAGGGGAAACATTTAAATATAATGCTGTGAAAAACAAATTACAGCTGAATATGCAGAAGTCATCCTTTTTTGTTGAGGACGGCACCTTTCAATGGACGTATGGCAGTTTGATTTAAAATGTTGTAAGGTGGAAAAAAAAACACGTATTAAGATATTTATTAAATCCTCCGTAGAGTTGCGTTAAAGGTCCCCTTTTCCAAGAAGGACATTTTATAACGAAAGTGAAGGTGTGATTCAAGGGTTGGATGTGTTCTGTGTGTTGGAGTGTGAAGGTGTGTGCATCTAAAGACAAAAGTATGTGTGGGTGTGTGTGTGTGTGTGTGTGGGTGTGTGTGAGAGAGAGAGAGCCCGTGTCAGCCTCACCACGCCTGAGGTGAGCCCAATAACCGTGCTGTGGCCCACTGGAACGAAGTTTCACCGTCTTTAGTTCCGAATAGAGAAAGAATGTGACTTTAGATGGATGTTACCACTCTGTGTTTTTATTTGCTGCTGTTTGTGATTTGTTGTTTTTTGTTGTTTTTTTTAAACATCAAATCCACTGCCAAAATTGTCCACATGAGTGAGAGAGACATATATTTTTTAATGGCCAAAATACAGGACTGTGTGTTTGCAGTAACTGTAGCCTGGAGGAAGCGGTAATAACCTGGAGACCAACGGGTCCCTACTGTAGTTTAATGCATGTGTATTTGTGAGTAGGGGTGGTAGGTGGGGAGAACAGGGAATCCCTCTCTACTACTTGAACCTTTATTTAACCAGGATATCCCACTGAGGGCAAGACTCTTTTTTTCTAAGGAATCTGCAGCCGACATTGTGCCCTGAAGCTACAGGATAAGCCATTGAGACAGACGCACACAGAAAGACGCTCATGTATGATTAAATAAAACTTCTAAATCCCAACACCTTAATCTCGCATTGTATGTTGTGGCAGACAGCATAGAGTGAGACTATAACAGTATTTTAAATGTCATGTTGCCAAGTGGTTTTCTGTTTACGCCATCCTTGACGCATTTTCTTCATCGTTTCTTTCGTACGTCTATTTTCACCGTCTCTTTGGGGAAGACCTGAAGTCAGGGAAGAAGCTGAGGAGGAGAAAAAAAATGTCAATTACAATTACCAATAATAATCATTCTAATTAAGCAATCACTTAATAGGAAATCTAATTATTGTGGGGGGTGACAGCGGGACAGAGGGAGGTCCTGTGGGAGTGTATTAATTTCAGTTCTTTTATTTGACCGGAGAACTTTCCCTTTATTGTCTTTCCCTGCTTTTTTGGGGCTGGGAGGGGTTGTAGAGAGGGCTTTATTAACTGGTAGCCTAGGGTGGTGATATTTTTTTGGGAGTTGGAGGAGTCGAGGGGAAGGAGGGTCTGAGAGATATCTATTAATATTAATAAGTTTTTGGGGATGAGGAACAGGAGGAAGAGGCGAGAGTGAAGGATGGGTGGGGGCGCAAAGGCAGTCATGGATCCACAAAATCATCCCTTCTCCCACCTTTTCTTCCTCTGCGGGCACCAGCAGTAGCAGAAGGGGAAAGCTATTTTGGAATCAGAAGTTCAGTTTAACAGTCAACATGACAAGAGGGACACTTGAAACACAAAAATACACACATTTAAGGGTCCTGCGCTTGGTATGCAAAAGCTTGTCTATTAATAGCTGGTCTAATGTTTTTCACAAGGTCCCAGGGGATGACTGTGTGTACGTGTGTGTATGGCTGTGGACATAAATTATAAAACTGTTGTGGGGACTTGAATCTGTTTGCACCCTCACATTATAGTGACTTGTCATCTTTGAGTAAAGAAGCATTAAATGCCAGCAGGTTATACTGAAGGTAGTTAATGTGTGCGTGCGAGCAACACTTCCTATAAACGCTCAGTCCTGAGTACATGACAGAAGCACTGCTACTGCGCTGCCACACCGCAGCTGTAGTAAATAGTTCTTCTGCACATGCGCTAGTAGATTGGACAATAACATAATTTGCCTCCAGAGTGTCCTAGTCCATATTCTCCTGGAAATTGAGGTTTTGTAGTTGAGAGTCACCATAGTAGCAATCCAACTTCGTCGTCTGCTCATACAAAGGTCCCTGTACCCACCATTGTTAATGTTTATAATGTATTGTGCCAACTTGTTGCCTGGCATGTTAACTTCACCGTTTTTAGTGTTTCTGCCATTGTATTGCTGTATGAACAGAACATTTCCATGGGTTTTCATTTGAATCGTCATGTAAACGGTGCCAAGGTTTCATATTAACTTTATACGCATGTGAGGGTTAAGATGTAGATTTACAGCTAAAGTTACAACTATGTTTAGGGTGAGACGGTTATTTGTGATTGATAGGATTTGGTGAAGGAGCTGATGAATGCATTATATCAAGGAGAAGGCCGTACACGGATAAAGCTGCAAGTGTATGCGTGTGTGTCTTGGCAGTGTACCACACAGACACACGTGTGCCTGTTTAGCAGTTTCCTCTCCAGAGGCTCCTGGCAGTGTGTATGTGGCCATTCCAAGGCTTCTCCCCATGTCTCTTAATTAAGGCTTTCGTCAGACAGAGACCAGCTGGGCCTGGTCTGGCCTAACTGGCACTCACTTTAATTTCAGTGAATCCAGCTCTTCCCTCCTCTTCCTCTCTCTGCCCCCCCCCAACCACCACCTTCACCTCCTCTCTTCTTTTTCTCGAGTTCTTTGCCCTTTGTGTCGTTCATTGATTGAATTCTGATTTAACCCACTGTTATATGTGGTGGGACTGCCGTGTAATGATGCTGCTGTTCTCTGCATCTTTTACATGTGTAAGCTTAGCTGGCTGACCTTTCCCTCACACCTGCCTTCAATAAGGCACTAATTAGGAGTCCCATTAGGATCTGAGAGATTGCCAGTTAATAGGCCCTTAAATACCAGGATTTAGATGTTTGGTGGAACATGTTAAACACTTAAGCAGCCGTCCTGAGAGGGGAATGCCAACAAATAACAGATAAAGTACAAGTATTTCCTCCCTGTTGTATAAAATCACTGTGGAAGACACATTACTGTATCTGTGGTATCTGTAATACTTTTTCCAAGATGGATCAGGCTAGTCACATTTCCAGTGACGTCACCTCAATCTTTCAACCTTTATATTGTCTGTTTATTTACAGAAGGAGAATTACTGTAGATTTATTCAGACATGCTGACACATTGGGTCTTTGATGTGCAGGATGTGTCATAGCTCTACAGTCCCATCTCTTTTAAAAACGGTTTCCAGATATGACAAAAGGTACATGCCGACTTTATGCAAACATGCAGATGTAGGCTCTGAGAAATCCGCTGAAAACTATAGTGAGAGGACTGTCACACAGTGGTAACATATTGGTAGTTTATTGGCAGACTATGCTACAAATTTCTTAAAAAAGCACATGTTAGCAAGGAATGTCTCCAAACTCCAGCATAAGAGTGCGTGTAAGCCCACACTCCACTTTTCTCTTTTTAATCCCTTAGCTCCACCCCTTCCTCCATCCACCCCATCTCTTTATGCCTCCACTCCCATTCCCAACCTTTTACCATACAACCAGACCAAGCCCCTGTTACGTGGCTGTTGCTATGCTGGGCCTGCCGTCTTTGGATTCATGCTATAGGCTTTCCAGAGCTAATCCAGCTTGTAACCACGACGTGTTTTAGAGGTCACTCAGATGATGGTGAACATTTTGTCCTCCTCCTGTACTTTGAGACTCGCTACTCCAGAGCGTGACGTGTCTAAACGTATGCTTCATCAGTGGGATGATTTTCCTCTGTATTGATGGGACAAGCTCGATGTGCACATCTGTATAACTGGTTTGACACATTGTGTGTCTGCGAATGAAGTTTAATTCTTTGCTCGTGCACGCAGCAACACACGCACGCACACCCGTGCATTAGCACACCTAGGCCGCCCCTTTATCCGAGGGATTATGGTTAAATGGAATGCTGAGATTCTGGCAGCGAGCGACCGATAAAGCCGAAGTCGGCGTTGGGAGAGAAAATTAATTATTGGGGGATAAAATCAGAGCGAAGGAGATAGTTACTGACTCGTTGGAGTTTAGTCATTGATATTTTGGCACAGGCTTCCAGACAACACGCAGAGTTAATCACACTCTTAATGTGAGACTACTTTTGTGTGTGTGTGTGTGTGTGTGTGTGTGTGTGTGTGTGTGTGTGTGTGTGTGTGTGTGTGTGTGTGTGTGTGTGTGTGTGTGTGTGTGTGTGTGTGTGTGTGTGTGTGTGTGTGTGTGTGTGTGTGTGTGTGTGTGTGTGTGTGTGTGTGTGTGTGTGTGTGTGTGTGTGTGTGTGTGTGTGTGTGTGTGTGTGTGTGTGTGTGTGTGTGTACCTGCAAGCTAGGCTGCGCAAACTTTTAAAAGGTTTAGTCAACGATCAAAAACATTCCTTTTGGATTGTCCCCAGTGTCTCCTATAGCTGCTGTTAGTTTTTACGGTGCCACTTGACAGCATACAGCCATTTTCCCCAGGTCTTGTATTCCTATCTGCCAATAAAATTCAACGTGGTAAGATGTACCACTTGTATCGCTGCAAAGTTGAAAGCAATCTAATGCTGAATTCAAATTACATTTTGTGAATTTAAATCATAAATCAGTTAGCCAGGTGTTTCCAACAAGATTGGTCTCTACTGCTGGTTGTATTAATCCCACTGAAAAGGCAGCACCATCAGAACTGGGTGTATGAATATCTGTGACGACTGAATTTAAACCTATTAAGTGCCAGCAACAAATACAGCATTGCTTTACTAGATTGGAGTTTTCTTGAACCTGTATGCAATTTTAGATGTAATTGGAAGTAACTACTGTGATTCAAAATCCAGATTTATGCTATTTTCTAGCTTTCTTGAAAAAAAATTCCGAAATGTTTTTGTTGAGGAAGACATCGTAAACTTGCTGTATAACTACAGAAAATGTTGTTGGTGAAAAATACAACTGACTTTGTTTTGGGTGCTTGTGGAAAAATGTAATTGTTGGGAGTAATTCAGGAATAAAATATGCCATAACAGTAAATCATTGAAACCGCATTGGAAATAAATCACTGTCATTTCTATATTACTGTATCACATTGTGACAACCAACATAAAATATTCTGGAATTTAATTTCTCATGCTAGCGCTCCATCTTTAGGGTTTTTGCTTTAGTGCTCATCTTTTTATTTTATTTTTGCTATAGAAATTATTTTTTTTTTATATTGACCGTTTAATCGAGTTTTTTGTGTTCTTGTGTCATTCAGTAGCAACAAGATCTGCTTCCATGAGTGTCTTTCTAAAGACGAGTCATCAGCTCTCCTTTGATTTGGCACTTTCATCTTTTTATAACTCAAATCAACAAATGTAAACTATGAGACAGGGTAGATAGTCGCTGTTTTAAAGTCATGGATAAAAAAAGTGTTGGATCTATTTTCCTTTTTTTATTGTAAGACAATTTTGTGCCAAATGTTTAAAAATCATCTGTGAACAAATAATCGTCCCTGACCTTACTGGACTTGTTTTATCTCGACAGATTAGCGTATGAGTGCTTGCATGGCTGTGTGCATGCGTGCAGGTGAGTGCATTGCTGTCCTTTGAGTGCAGACTGATCAATAGTAATTGGGTTGAATGTCTCAGGCCTGTTTCTCTCCTTTGTACTTGGGGCCTTTTGTAGGGTGACACAGGGCCAGGAGAGAAAGGGGGCGAGAGAGAGAATAGGAGGGGAAAAAAGGAGGGGGAGACTGAGTGAAAATGGAGGATGTTTGCAAGTCGACGAGCATGACTGATTCCTTCAACCAAAACTCCGGATATTTATTCAGCATTACTCACTAATCTAAAAAAAATCTTCCTGCCTCCCTGTGTCGCCCCTTTTCTTTTCATCCACACTTGAGGACTCTGTGTGTGTTTGCCTGTGTGTTCATAGCGAGGAGGTACTGTAGGATGATCTTGTGGAGAAGTCTGATAGAACACAGATAACTTGTTAAGATGCATTAACAGGCTTCTCATTTCTTCTTCTCTTTCTCCCTCTTGTTTACAAACAGGCACACTCCTGGAGTATCTCTCCACCCTCATCCCCTCGCCAGTCGGTTTCTTTTATGACTTCTATAAAAGCGACTTGTGATGAGCGAGTGTTGAAGCTCCAGTGGTATTAGCAGGGAGGCATTAGGCATAAACTCTAAGGTATATTAAAGCAACGGCCCTGTTGTTCATATAAACACGGCAATTCAATTTAGCCTGCCCCACGGGGAATGGGATTTCAACAGCTTCCGAGAGCTTGTGGAAGAAGGAGGGAGGAGGGCAAGGGAGGCATTGCGAGTGGCGGGATGAGGTAAGACAAGGAGAAGAGGTGGGATGAAGGGGTCTTGGAGAAGTGCAGAAGCAAGAGGAGGGAATAAGGGAGAGGGGCTGAAGAAAATGAGAGGGAGGTGTTGGGCACAGATGTGGAGATTAACATATTGGAGTGGTATGGTGGCGAGTTGCAGGAATTCATTATTATTGCTGCATTAAGTATCATGACGTCAGCATCCCTCTCGCTCGCCCCGCACAGTGATGAATACTATTGACACACACACACACACACACACACACACACACACACACACACACACACACACACACACACACACACACACACACACACACACACACACACACACACACACACACACACACACACACACACGTAAAACCCACACCGGCAGCCTCTGTGGCGTCTCTGCACTGCTCCACGCTTGGACAGAGCGTTATGTGGGAAACCCTACAGTTATATTATTCAATCCAAATTCAAATGGGCTTGTCAGGAAAGCTCCTGCTTTTTATTACCTGTCAGAAAAACCAAGGGAAGAATGGAAAAGAGAGGAGTAAATTAAACGACAGTAAATAAGACCCTCTATCTCGCCGTATTCTCTCCCCCTGCCATTCTTCCATTCCTCCCTGTGCTCTGGTTTGACGGCACACGCGTTTGGATACTTTGACAGCATGTTGTTGTTAAGCTCGGCCTGTAGTTTACCTCAACCAGGTTTTACATGTCAATCAAATGTGAAAAGGCTAATTATTTTGTTCATCACTGAATAATATCTGCAGCCAATCCGGAGCCCCGTGGGCCGAGCGCCCAGGTTGATATCAAAAGAAAAAGGCCTTTAATATTTGTTGGAATATCCATTTGAGAACAAGGAGTCATGGGACGGGAATTAAAGAGAGAAGACCAAGGGGGGCTTTGAGGAAGACCTGGAGGTGAGATGGAGGGATTAAAGATGAGTTGCACATGTGATGGCAGAGCTTGGTGATTCCTCCCATTACACACAAGCATACACGCAGAATAGCCTCCTCCCGTCTTGCCCCTTCAGCCAGGCATAACCTCTGCCATCTGTCCACCCCCCCTTCTCCTCCTGCTATCTTTCTCCTCTTTACATTTTAGCACTCTTCTCCTTTGCTCTTTCTCTTGTCTCTCAGTCCTCATCCCCGTCTGTTCATTTAGGACCTTACTTTCAAAGCTTTGCTCTCTGGTGGCATTCAGGCAGATTGAAATATTTCGTGGGGTTTTTCCCCTCAAGGCACAGCAATATTCATGTTTCTGTGGTGACAGTTGAAGGAAAGCTGTCCAAAACGATCACCGTTCATGCACATTTTTGTCATGAGGGCTGTTAATTCTTAACACGCAGTGCCCTCATCCATCGCTGTGAAAGAATATGATGTTTTGGTCGACTTGGATTGACTCGTGCATCTTCACTCTATTACATTCGAGCAGGCACCTGTAACCAGGGTTCAGGTCTGGACACCATTTTAGTCAATTCTGAATTTCTAGAAAAAAACTACTCCTATAATTAATCAACATCTGCATTACCTCATCTGGGGAAAACCTTTCATCTGATACTTTCTAAATCCTTTATATCATGCTCCTTTTTTCCGCTTTATGATAGCAAAGATCTGTGCCTCCCACCTCTGTCTGGTCTGCAGTGTCTTGATTAGCTTTTTTTTATGATTGTTAAACTGTTGGTTTGCTTGTTGCTCTCTCCATTCTGTTTTTTCTCTTTTTATCCCCTAATGCAGGGTTGTTTAATTCATTCTAGTCCAGGGACCTGTAAAGCCCAACTTGATCTCAACTGGGTCAGACCCATAAAAATCTTCAAATGCACCCTGAAAATGTTTCTATTTACATTAAAATATTTGCAGATAATTCATTTGGTTTTTACTTTGTGCCAAATTAAATCCTTTTGCGAACTGGTTTTGGCAGGCATCTATGACACCCCCGCCCTAACCCCTCCTGGAGTTTGGATCTATTGGAAGTCTCTTCCTGTAAAAGGCACTTATTCTCTTTCCAGTGTCGATTGTGCTTGCTCACGAGGGAGTGTTATTTTATTTCTTTATTTGAACTGACTCCAAAGTGCCATGAGGTGGCTACGTTGTATTTTGAGTAAAGCGGAGTTGAATTAAATCACCCTTTATATTTTCTCAATAATGTATGAAGTGGAAGAATTGGTTGTTATGTAAGTGAATTGTCTCTTTTTTTCATAAAGAATTGAGCAATTATATTAGGATTTTTGTAAATGTATGACTTTTAGGGGCATCTTGTTAATTTCTTTAAATTAAACAGTGTAAACGAGACCTGAATAACAAACGGGGTCAAGAAGGACATACACAGTGGTCCACTGTCAGGCGTCAAATGGATGTGGTAAACGGTTTACAGATTTAAAGTCGTTGGTTGCCAACGTAACAGAAAAATAATAGGGAAATAATTGGTGCTGCTCTAAAAAAAGGAACATAATTTTATTCCTGTGCTCTCAAATCTATTTGGGACTCCTAACTTCTGACTGCCAGGTGCAAAGGACAGCTGGATGCATTTAGAAACTGTATTTGAATGAAGCGATAAAAGAGCCATATTAGGCGCTCCTCTTCTAATCCTCTATTGTTCTTTGTCTGTCCCCTGTCCCACAGAGGGGCCGCTCTAATTAAAGACTAATAATTGTATTGTTTTATAAAGCCTATAGAGACAGAGATTCTGCTCTTTAATCATTCACTCCTTCCAACGTTCTCTGCCCATCGAGGGCTATCTCGCTGCATGAAGTCTATAAACACACTGTGACTGACTGATTTGTGTCTGTGTGTGTCAGAGGGGGAGCTGTGTGCCATACAGTAGGACTTGGAACGGAAAAAGCCAAATCTAAATTAGAACTTTAAAGCACTATTATTTAATTACCCTAAAGGCTGTGGATTTGAAGGATTTGTGTGTGTGTGTGTGTGTGTGTGTGTGTGTGTGTGTGTGTGTGTGTGTGTGTGTGTGTGTGTGTGTGTGTGTGTGTGTGTGTGTGTGTGTGTGTGTGTGTGTGTGTGTGTGTGTGTGTGTGTGTGTGTGTGTGTGTGTGTGTGTGTGTGTGTGTGTGTGTGTGTGTGTGTGTGTGTGTGTGTGTGTGTGTGTGTGTGTGTGTGTGCTGTTGTCCAGGATTATTTCAGTTTTTCAATTTGCCGTTTCTCCTCCAAGTGTGTGTGTTTGTGTGCCACAGAGTAACCCCTTATTGGTTGGGTTACTCTTTCCCTTTGCCCCTCCTTTACCCCTCTCCCCCATACACATACACATACACACGCATGCATGCATGCACACATGCTGAAGCGCCGGCAGATAAAAACGCATTATGGTAAATTCCACTTAATGACAAATTTTTAATTTGGGGAACAGGGCCTGGTGAATGGAGCTTAATTACCGGGGCCAAAGATCCCACGGAAAAATAACCCCCTCGACGTGCCCAACCTGCCCGATAATGGAGCGCTTCACAAAATGGCTCAGATTAACCAACGCCGTTTATCTAACCCCCCCTGCACCCCCCTTCTGTATAATAACAAAAATAACAATCATGAAAATTCTATCTGCCTCCCAGCCCCCCCATCACCCCGCTTCCTTCTCCTACCGTTTCACCCGCCCGCCCACTGCCTGCCTCACTCCCGCAGGAGGAAATTCATCAAAATGAAATTGAGGTTGCAACTCACTGGTTTTATTAAAATATATTTGCCCCTTACAGCCGATGTGTGCCACCGTGTTAGTGTGTCTCACCGCCCAAGACAAAAAGAGCTCCATGAATAATCTGGCCAGTTTTCCTCGACTGTCGCGTGTTGGTTTGTGCAGGTATGCCTTTTGCCACAAAATAGAAAACATTTGGAGACTATAGACCACTCGGTAACCATACTCAATTAAAACTCCACCGGCTGGTCTATTAAATCAAACATGTTACCATTGATACACCCAAACAGTTGAACTTCTGTGCGAGCATTTTTACTGTTTCATTTGTCAATTTCATCATCTTTTAGGTCTGTGAAATGTTCAGAAAGTTGTGAGAAAATGCCAATTACATGTTCCTAACACACATTTTTGAATCGACACTCAGAATTTTAAAATAAGTATAGTTACACTATTTTTTTTTTTTTATACACACATTGATTAAAATAATGGCTAGTGATATATTAATGGTATGAACAGTTGCTGTATGTGTCAGTGAGCTGATTTCATCATCTCAAAAATCATGTGTCAAAAACTGCTGTTTGTGTGAAGGGACGGCTTCAGTAAACATGTCTTCATTTGCAATGTGTCACAATACTGAAGACAAGTCGATTATTACAATTTTATCTTCTCATTAAAAGTTTGGTTTGCTCCTTTTCATAAATGACCCAAAACTCTTCAAATCAGTTTAAAGCCACGAATCACTGACATAATCTGGTACGGATTCATCATTAGATTAGTGTGGCCATCAAAATGTCATTTGAAATGTAAAAATGGCAAACCATTGTCACATCTTTCATCATTGCTGTATTGTCCAGTAACGTAGCCTTTGGAGAAGCCATCCATGCATGTTTCAGTTGATTACATGGGTCAGTTTTCAGTGCTTTGGTTGGACCAGCAGAACTGGTGGTGGATCCGGACGATGTGTTCAATAAGAACCACTCTGATGATCAACAGATCTGTGAAGATACGTTTTGTGCTCAAATCGAAAATCTCCACTAAATGGGCCGCTAACGGATATTAAAAAGACACAATGAGTACCTGTCCCGTGTTAAAATGCAATGGCTCGGCTTCGGATAACTTGAACATGAATCCTCTGCACGCACGCACACACACGCACGCACGCACACACACACACACACACACACACACACACACACACACACACACACACACACACACACACACACACACACACACACACACACACACACACACACACACACACACACACACACACACACACACACACTCCAGCGGTGCACACATAGCCTTGCTCACTTTTCTTGGCCTTCTCCGGTCCCTGTTGTTGTGTACCCTGATTGGACCATGTGGTTGCCATGCGGTTGCCAGGCCGCGCCCCTGCTGGGTGGTAATTGGTGTCTGTGGTGTTGCCGCGTGGCCACGGTGCTTTGACTGACAGGTTTGGCCACCTGCCCTGCCCTGGCTGCCAACATGGTGTAGAAGGGGGGCAAAGAAAAGAGAGGGAGGAGGTGGCACGGGCTGGCAGGGGGTGAGCACTCGATATGTCACGGGGGGGGGGAGAGGGAGATGGATATCAAATAATCAGAGGCGGCCTGAAATATGTGTTGGCCAAACACAGGCAAACTCAACAGGGACCACGGTGATGGCATCTGCCTGCATTTCAGTTTTTTGCCAAGCTCCAATGGCAGAATATTGTATTTTATATAAATGTCAGTGTGTTACATGAAAGGTTTGTCTCCAGGAAGCTTCTTGAGTTGAGTGATCATGATATTTAACTCACATCGTGCAGCAGAAAGAAATTCTGGTTCATTACTGGCATACTTATTTCCTTGTAAGCCTTAAGTTATTAAGTCATTGCCAAGGTTTTTGAGAGCGATATAAAATATTGGCTTCTCTGTCTGTTTCATTAATTATGCTTTTTAGGACTTTTGCACCTTATTCCTCTTAAACATTTTAAGATTTGGTCGGATATGTCTGACAGTTTATTTTTGTGTCCTTCTCATAGTTTCAGATGTATTTATCAATGACAAATTACAAGTTCTTTGAAAAGACAATCCGTTTTAGGTGAGAGCAGGAAAGCAAGTGGAAACTCACCCTGCAGACAACTGCTGTACTGTAAAAAATTAAATAAAAACCAACAGAACCATGTGATATTTGCAATGTCTTGCAGTTTCCTCCACATTTTCTCCATCCATGCATCATTATCAGAGCACATGGTGTTCGTATATATAACATTTGAAATATGTAAAAGTGTTTTGACTTGAAGACAATGACAAAGGACACAAAACACTAATACTTTGTGTTTTGACTTGTATTAGGGCACAGGAGAATGAGTCTTCACAATTTCTTAGTCTCATTGAAAGCTTTTGCAGACCAGCATTCACAACTCCAAGAGTTGAAATAGAAATACAAAGAAATCCACTAACTTTTAGAAGTGTCTATTACATATGTCCTTCAGCGACTTTTGCATTTTCTGAAGATGGTGTTTTCTTCTCTCCTGTGGCTCATCGAGTGAAGCCGTGTCAGTGGCTGTTCATCTTGACAAACCAAAGACTTAATATAACATAATTTACTCTTCATTTGAAAGGGAGCTGAGCTTCTCTATCAATCAGAGGTGGTGGTGTAAACCGTTTAATTTTCTGTACCGTATATTTCTGTATTTATATACTTCTGCTTTTAGAGCAATAATGCATTCATGAAACCATCTACACCTACACAGCGGATACATTTAAACTGCACAATGAGATTAACTGGTCAGTTTAAACAGACAACTTATTTAAACGTAACGGTAAATTATTCATCCACATTTATTTCATCCAACTCTGCTGCTTCTTCCACTCCTCTTCATTTGTTATTCTGCCAACCTGTGCCCTGTTGTGTTGCAGTATTCTCCATCCTCTCCTCTTTCTCCCTCTCTTTTCTCATCTCACTTGTTCTCCTTTTCTTTTCGCTGTTGTTTCTTACAGCCCGTTCAGACATTTCTGTCACACACACACACACACACACACAAAAACAGAGTTGGAGGAGAGCGGCCTTGTGCGTGCGTCTCTGCGTCTTGACTTTGCCAACCTTTTGGTGTGTTTAACCTCGCAGAGGGCAAGGCTGTAGGGCAGGGGTGATGTCACAAAGGAAGCACTTTTTTTTTTTTTTCCCCCCCATGTGCACACAAGCTCACACGCAAACATATGCAGAGCCTGCACGCTCCCACCCACCCTCACCATTGTCATGTATAGTGTTGCTAATCCAGCCTTGTCGTTTCAGTATCAAACATAACCTCCATTTGGGGGGCAAGGCTCCTTTTTCACTCCCATTTGTGGGTGTGTGTGTATTAGTTAGTGTGTGTGTGTGTATGTCTGTTAGTGTGTGTATGTGTGCGTCAGTGTTAATAGGTCTAGTCAACAACATTGTACAATGGGCGGGCTTGCTTGAGATGCCTGTTTAAGTGTCAGGACAAGGAAAGAGAGATAGCGTAAAGGCGGGTCAGTCCGAGCCTTTGATGTTGCTGTGACAGAAGGAAGAACAGCTTGTAGGTGACGCATACACATATTAGAAAGCAGGGTCATGGTAAGTGTATATGATTGTGACAAGGCTGACACATTTTATAGCAGTTGTGCATTTCTGATGGTGTGTGTGTGTGTGTGTGTGTGTGTGTGTGTGTGTGTGTGTGTGTGTGTGTGTGTGTGTGTGTGTGTGTGTGTGTGTGTGTGTGTGTGTGTGTGTGTGTGTGTGTGTGTGTGTGTGTGTGTGTGTGTGTGTGTGTGTGTGTGTCACCCCCCCGAGAGCTGGGTGTTCATGGTTCATTAGCCACACGTACACTTCCGTTCTGTTCTCAGTGGTAGAAAGGACAGATTCAATGCTTCTAGCACATCCCCCCACCCCCCCGCCCCCCATTCCTCCTTTTTGTTTTGTTCTGCCGACTCTGATGAACAGGCATGCAGCCACCTCCCCTCTCCTCCTCATCTTCTAGTAATCAGGGTACCTATGAGACAGACAGGTAGCATCTGTCGCCTTCTCTCCCCTGATCCATCCCTCCCTCTCCGTTTCTCCCCCTTTTCCATGTCATTGTGTTGAATTTCCCTCGACGACAGAATGATGAGATAATGTACGAGATGTCCCGCACAATCAAAATTAGTGCAACCCTCAGAAAGTACAGCAAATGGGATGATCGGTAACAACTTGGATCTTACTTGCCGTCCCAAAATCCAAGTTTTGTCAGATGTCGTCCCCAGCTATGATAGGCCATGACACCCACTTTTTTTTGATTTGGGCTAACCAAGCAAAGATGGCTAAAAGGAACACTTCACCATTAGATCAGTTGAAATTGAACAGTTGCAGTCAACATGGCGGAGGACTCTCTTGAGTCTGTTCAGCTGCTCGGTGAAGCCGCTGCCATCTGCTTTTTCAGCTCCTGACTCCTTCAGATCTGCTGGGCCACGATGGAACGAAGCTCTGATGGTTTGATTTTTTTTTTGAACGGGGCCTCAGTGTTGATTAGCATATTTTCACCCTGTGTACAGACAACAGCCCACCACCCACCCTCTTCTTCTTTCCTCCCCTCCACGGCCCCCCCCCTCACCCATGTGTTTGATTCCTCGGCCATGACAAAGAGCTTCACCCTTTATCCGTGTGTGTGTGTGTGTGTGTGTGTGTGTGTGTGTGTGTGTGTGTGTGTGTGTGTGTGTGTGTGTGTGTGTGTGTGTGTGTGTGTGTGTGTGTGTGTGTGTGTGTGTGTGTGTGTGTGTGTGTGTGTGTGTGTGTGTGTGTGTGTGTGTGTGTTAGATTAAGGGAAAGCTTCCTGCTCTTTATTTGGGAGATCCCCCCGGGAGACGCTTTGGGAATGACTTTCGTTGAGTCACTAACGCCAACACACACCTTTCACCCTTGCCTGTTTTTTCAAGCTGCCCATTGACTGGGTGCAGATTGTTGTGTAACTCCCGCACATATACCCCCACACAGACATGTGAAAACATCATGTATAGATCTTTGGCTACATTAAATATAAGAGTTGAAGCGAGAACCACGACAAAAAACACATAAAAATGTTCAAGTGAAAATACTGATATGAAAACACTAAACATTTCATTTCAAGCACACTGGCTTTTCTGGCATCTAGTGGTGAGGTTGTGAACTGCAGCCAACTGACTTCAGCAATCCCCTTGAGGTATGTGTGAGAACTTAATGGGGCCACGAAACTTATAAAGTCCAAAGGCTTATTTTTTTTAAATATCAGAAAAACTTAAAAATCCAGTAACTTGATTTAATTCTCATTATAATGGAGTGAAAACACATGGAAATGACCTGACACAAAAAAGCTCCACCAGAGATGCAAATTATTTCCCATTCACAAGATCGACATTGCTTGTGTAAGCCAATGACCAAATTACCATTACATTACATACGAGGTGTACTTTCAGTTAAAGAATTAAGTAATAAGTTAATCAACCCACTATTTCAATAATCACTTTGATGTTTAACTAAATGCGCCTCTTTCATGCCATGACAGCTTTTCTCTATTATGTCATTTCCCATTTATAGATAAGAAAAGTTATGATTGTAGATAAATAAATAAAACCAAGTACTGTAAATGTGAAATTCTCCCCTTTTTTTTTTGAAGTCTTGATCCAGTTTAGGTGTTTGGGTTTTTTTTTGATAGTTTTTGCTCCAGTTAAAGTATTTTTGACTGTACTGAAACCATATGAGCTCAAAATAATCTGCTGAGAGAATCATTCTTTGAAGTATGGGCAGCACATTTGCCTAAACATCATCTAACTTGAGAGGAGTGTCCACAGAGGAGACATTCATCGACCATGTGACTAATTCCTTGTAGTTTCCAAGTGACTCACACCCAGCACATATAGTGGTTAGCAGTCTCACCTCATATTGAGAAGGTCATGGGTCACAGTCCATACTAGGCCTTTCCATGTGGAGCTTGCATGTTCTCTCTGTACATGCCTGGGTGCTCCCGTTTTCTCACACAGGCCAAAAAACATGTATTTGAAGTTAACTGGTGACTGTAAAGTTGCTTGTGGGTGTAAATATTTGTGTGGAATTTTAACGCCAACAAACAGCATTAGTGCTCTCTATCAATCACCTGTAATTAGTTTTATTGAATTTTTTTTATATATATATTTTTTTTAATTATGGGTTCATTCTATTTACCAGTAATCAGACATTCTCTTACATGTAGAGAAGAAAGGGGTGGGGGGGGGGTATTCAAATAGATTTTTTTTCAGGACCTACAATGCAGTATTGAACTACGCCACCTCATTAAGCCGTGGAAGGCTGATTTCTACATTAGTGCAAGGTGTTATGACACGGCTGGTATTGTCCAAATTTTCTTTGATAAATGGTCGACTTTTCTTTTGGAAATGACAGACGTAATCCCCGTGAAACCGAGATGCTGTAGTTGTACACAGTGTTCTCGCTGAGGCATTTTAGCATGAGGTGAAATCACTTTCAAAGAGTAGAGACTGGTTTGGGATTGGATTGGTTGTTTCATTCTGAAGTTCCTCGTTTTGTGCGAATAGAGTCGCATGTGTTTTTTTTTTGGTTTTTTCCGGGGGGCGTGTGTATGTTTTTGAGGTGAAGGTCGTGGCAGAAAAAAGCCCCATCCAAACAGCAGCCATTTTAATTTGTTTGACAGGGAAGAGAGGTGATAACCTCCCTCTGCAGCCGCTCACCCGGGGAGCTGAGGGGAGGGAGGGGGGGGGGGGGGGGTCGAAAACACAGAGAGAGCAAAAGGAAGGAGGGCTGAGCCGCATAGCGATAAGGGTCTGGATCGAGAGAGAGAGAGAGAGAGTTAGAAAAAGAAAGACAGGGAGCGAGCGGCGCAAAGGAGAGTGTAATATTTGATTATGGCTCAAGGCTGTATGTTTGTCCAAAGGCTAAAGACTGTCAAGCAGCTAATCGCAGGGGTCGATGTGTAGGTGTGTCTGTATGTGTTTGTAAAAGCATGCAAGTGTGTGGGTCATTGGTATCAGTACATAATTTATTCTGTGCGTGCGTGTGTACGTGCGTGTGTATGTGCGCTGCGATTTCTGGATGTCAGTTACAGTTCTGTGGGCCTGAGGAGAATTCAGTGGCCTCCCTCAGGGTGCTGTTAGTGCCACTCTTATACAGATGTGCAGAGCTGCCGCTGTGTCAGTTTCTGTGTGTTTTTCTTACCGGAAACTAGACTTACTCCTCAGGGTTTATACTCCTTGATAAGGTTGGATATTGTCTCGTGTTTTTCTGCTCTGTTTCTTATCAAATCCTGCCTCCAATTCTGCTGCAAATTCAAATAAGAAAATGTTAAAAACCCATTTTCTTTTAAAGGTCACAGACATTTGTCATACAAGGTATACTTTAGAACTAAACAGGGTCTTTATTTCACTCAGGAATGGAGAGCTACACTCTTTTCTCTACACGCATATTAGATATATTTCACTCAAACTTTCTGCCATTTTACATTACTCACATTTTCACATTTTTTTCTTGTCCTAAACTGTACATTAGCTCTGTCACAACTTTAGCTTACTAGAAATGTGATGCAGGTTATTTCCCTGTTTGCATTACATTGTCAGGTGATCGGAGTCTATAAATTAAAAACCATTGTAGTGAACTTAACTTTATAGAATTGTAAAGTTCAATGACTGTTTGACAGAATTAAAAAAAAAAAAACATTGACCGTAAATAGTTCAAAAATAGAATTTTACATTTAGATTGTGACTGTAAAATATATATATATATATATATATATATATATATATATATGTTTAATAATGAGTTTTTTTTCCCCCTTATCTGCCAGATGCAAATACGCAAGATGAAAGCTGGTTGATTTCAGACAAAGATAAAGAGGTAAGTGGTAGAAGCTTTTTTTTTTGTTGCATTAAAAATTGTTTTACGTTAATTTAATGAAGCAGTGGAAAACTTACATTTTTCTCTCTCAAATGTATGAGTTAGTATCTAAATGATACAAAGAAATAAACCAACAATCTCTGAAGACATAATGTATGCAGTTCTGTCGAGGCGGTGTTGAACTGTATGAGCATATGTTTGTTGATTTCAGTGGGTTGTAAAATAATAAAAATTGTACTCAGCCACATTAGCCAATGGAGATTTGCATCAACAATCCGATGTCACTGAAGCACTGACTGCGTGTGTTTCAGGCTCAGATCTACAACAGCGACAGGGGCCCCAAGGTAGCAGCCCGGCGGGTGTCAAACAGATACTACACGGACAAAAAGGTGCGCTGCAGGAATTGTGACAAGACTGGACATCTCTCCAAGAACTGTCCTGAGCCTAAAGTAAGTTCCAGTCGGTGCACAGCCACGTCTACAGTTTACAATGAGTCTATCAAAGTGTGTAAAACAACAGTATTATGTTTTTGTGTGTCTGTGAATGCAGAGGGTGTCGCCATGCTTTCTTTGTGGCACCCCGGGCCACATATCCAGTCAGTGTCCCAACAAACACTGCAGTAACTGTGGCCTGCCTGGACACGTCTTCAACTCCTGCACTGAGCGGCCATATTGGCACAAGCAGTGCCATCGCTGCAACAAGACGGGACACTTTTTTGATGTGAGTATTTATCCTGCTACAAACCAAATGCAAAGACACATATCATTCATAGTAGGTTCTTAAGCATGACATTTAAATTTTTCATTACTTTATGAACATTTTCCTCAAGATTTTTACAAACCAGCCTATATAACCGACTGGTTCGAGTACAGTAGCTCCGTCTCTGGTGCCCTCTGAACACATCTGGCTTCTCTGTGCAACAGTTGATCCCAGATGCGTCGATCAGGTTGTGGTCATCATGCATCTGTGCAGACTGGGCAAGCTCCTCTGCAAGTCAGAAAGGCCACGGGTTGTCTTTGCGCTTATTTGTTTATTTGAAGTTTTTTATTTCGAACATGTAAAAAACAAAACGACACACACAAAAAAATAAAAAATAAAACTTAACCTACGACCTCATAGTTTGACAAAGAGAAATCCAAAGCCACATACTACTAAACAGACCAGCAAGCAACATTTATTAAGAACTGTAAATTAACCACAGTGGATTAAAGTGCTGAACAAGAAAATAAGCAAGATGTAAAAGTGCATAATTCACACATTAAGTAGAAATAACAAACGCAGTTAAAACAGGTTTAAAGGATAAACTCATAAGTAATATAAAAGGCATTAAAAAGATAAGACTTTGTAAAATTAAAAGTCTGCAGCTCACATGTTGTCGAACTTCAAAGAGAAAAGGTGGGTTTGAAGACGTGTTTTAAAAACAGACAGGGAAGTGGCCTGTCTGATGGCCAGAGGCAAGTCGTTCCACATCTTAGGCTGCAAAGGCGCGGTTCCCTCTGAGCTTACGCTTGGTTTTAGTTGCTCTCAGGAGCAGCTGATCAGCTGACCTGAGAGAGCGAGTCGGGGTAAAAACCTCAATCAGACCACCCTTGCCCTTTGACATAAATATACACGTACACATTCAAGACTGTGGTGGATGTGCAACTAATAAATGAATAAACTGCAATACAGAAAGATGGGGATTGAATAGGTAGAATACATGCCAGTTCATTCTCCTTAAAAAAACTAAAACTAAATAAATGATGGATTCAACCTTGTCCACTAGTGACCCCACCCACCTCCTCTTTATAATTAAAAAAGAGATTATATCTTGGAGCGGTTTATTTTTTTTCATCGTCCACAATGAGGAGTGGAGCTCCAACACCACTGACTCTATAAGCCAGAACATTATGACCACCGATAGTTGAAGAAAATGACACTGATTTTCCTTTCATTGTGGCACCTGTTTAGTAGGTGTGCTTCACTTTGTACAAAGTCAACATTCTGTCCCCAAATCTGATGTGTTAGAAAAAAAGAATAATCTACAGTTGTATGGATTTGATTGACTTTAACAGCAGACAGCGTGTGATGGCTGTACGGCTGGTCAGATCCTCTACAAAACTGCAGCTTTCCTGCGGTGTCCCAGTCTGGAACACTCAGGATTTTCCAGTGATGGTCTAAGGAAGGAAAAGCAGTGAATTGGTGACAGGAACATGGACGACCAAGGCTCACTGATGCATGCGGTGCCATGGAGGTCCCTCCTCTCCACTTAAAGGATCTGCCGTTAACATCTTGGTGCTTGCAACCCCAGCATGCCTTCAGAGCTCTAGTGGAGTTCATGTCCTCAACGGTTGGAGTTGTTTTGGCAACAAAAGAGGGAGAAACTCATTATTCAGCAGGTGGTCTTAATGTTATGGCTGATCACTATAGCCGTCACTAGACCATAAAAAAAATCAACTATAAATACTCAATACTAAATTTTAGAAAAGAAGAGTATATAATTGAAAAATGTATTAACCTGCTCCCAAACAATACCACCAGTGTTAACACAAGAAGACTGAGTCAAATATTTGGAGAATATTTACACATAAATTAATGGCATGAAAATAAAGTTTTTGGATTAACACAAATTAAGCAAACTCATCAGAATGGCCTCCAGCTTGGGAGAACTTACTGTGATTGAATTTAAATACAACAACCACTGTTATGATCAAATCTTGCATTGTGTTTTCTTTTTTTCCCCATTTATTCAATTGTTCCCTCTTTGATTTTCCCAAATCTCCTTATTTTAACTCTCAACCCCCCCCCCCCCCCTTCTCTCCCGTAATAATGAGCGACCAAGGGTCAACACACGCTGCTGTTCACATTAATTGATACACTTCAGCAATTACAGCTTAGTTATGTCTCTGCCATGCTGCATATTCCAGCTGTGAGCATGTGTGTGCAAGCTCGAGTGTGTGTCTGTGTGTGTGTATGTGCGTGTGCACTGGCGCTGAAGGGTGAATCTAATGACCATCAATGACAATTATCCCACCGCAGCGTTCATTACCCTGCCCATTTCTACTAATGCCATAGAATGGAAAACCCTGCGTGTATGTAAGAAGCTGCCTTATGTCTCCCACCTCCACCTCCACATCTCTCTCCCCCACCACCCCCCAAGTCAGTCATGTACTGCGCTCTGTGCAATGGATGAGTAACCAGGTGAACACCAGAGGGAAAGGGTAGACCAGGACACACATAACCCAATTTTTCTTTCTCAGAATCTCTCACCCGCTTTTTTTTCCCTCATCTCTTCATCTAGACCCTTGGCTTGAGCTCCTTCTTTTTCTTTTGCATATTGCTTCTTAAACAACAAACAAAGGTGTAAAGTTGTATAGTAATGTAATTACCCTTTTCTGCTAAGGCGTAACATTTTTTTTTCTTCTCTTCACACAAATTATACTCTTATGTATTAGTGTGTGTTTGAGAGAGAAAGAGAGTCAGGTCTCAGTCCCCTGGGTCTTTCTGTGTCTCTCATTAAAGACAGACGGTTGATGGAGCGCGAGTGTGTCGCTCGCCTCGCCTGTCGCCCTCAACAACAACACATACTACCCTGGCGGTCTGGAGGGAGGGAGCAAACAGGAGTGTGTGTGTGTGTGTGTGTGTGTGTGTGTGTGTGTGTGTGTGTGTGTGTGTGTGTGTGTGTGTGTGTGTGTGTGTGTGTGTGTGTGTGTGTGTGTGTGTGTGTGTGTGTGTGTGTGTGTGTGTGTGTGTGTGTGTGTGTGTGTGTGTGTGTGTGTGTGTGTGTGTGTGTGTGTGTGTGTGTGTAAAAGAAAAGAAATAGATGAGTGGTGGAGGGAGATACAGTTGTTGAAATTCATATTAATTCCTCCCACTATTCACAGCGAGATCAGAGTAAAGAAAAAGTTGCCATGCAGGCTGTTGTTGAAGGTTCAGATTTAAATGTCACGTAACGCGGTAATTGTTAAACGTGGAGAGCAAGTTGAACACTGCTTTTAGTTTTTCAGAGCGCAGGCTTCCGTCTGTCTCTCTCCGTCGGCCTCTCTCGCACTCAGTAGGTATGTAAGTAGATAAATCTTGTTGCCCGCGGCGACTGCGGCATTTTCAATTTCCCAGTGGGAAGTGGCGGCGGTTGGGAAAGGATGTCGGAACGCTTAAGGAACAGCGTGGAGAAGCCCCGGAGATAATGCTTTAGCCACACCGGGACAAAACGACTGACTGCTTTACTTACTGTTAGAGTGACTGGCTGCAGCAGAGACACCCAGAATGTAAAACAGTGAGAAATCAGAGGGATAAAGGTTCAGACAGAGATGCTGGAAGACACCTGGCGAGGCAGCCAGGCAAATAAATGACACTGTGACACTATAGCCGGTTTCTCAGATTCAGTTTGCCCCCCACTTTCTCAATCAATGAATAAATCAATCAATCATAATTTTCTTTCTTCCGCATAAAATCTGTATCACCAGCGTCGCCAGATGATATATTCCTCCCTTCATTTTCACGATGGAACGAATGCACACTGAAAGTTGTTCTAACTGAGTCGATGTGGTTTTGATGTTTTCTGTTGTGTTTTTTTCTCTCCTCAGGCTTGTCCAGAGATCTGGAGACAGTACTACATCACAGTAAGTGTCTCTTACCGAACCAACACACTCATCCTGGCACTGATCACACTTTCACTTCACCGCTTTTCATTCTATAGTGTTGTGTGCTTTCGATTGTATGCACTCATTTATTTATTTTTTTCTATCAAGATGACTGTTGCAGAGTCGGTCATATGAGTCATATCGAGAGATTAGTCAAATCTGGCGTTATTTTAGAATAATTGTAAACTTGTTGTCTGCGTTGGTTCATTTTCAGATCGTTAGATACATGATTGCACCTGTGGGGAAATTTACTTTCGACTACAGAGTCATACTTGTCACACATGTGGCCAATAACAAACAACAAACTTAAAATCCAAGTACAAAATTCAGGATCAAATAAATGCAAAATTTTAATCTGACATCACTGCATATTAAACTTCATGTTTTGGGCTACTGTTTTTTTTTAAAAACAACAACTTATGTATCAAATTTGTAGTTTCACATGAAAATGCAGAAATATTAGACCAACAATAAGGTTGTGCGAAAAATCAAGCAAATAGCCAAAAAGACGAGTGGTTGTTAAATCATAGTGAGTAACTGAATTTGTGTTTTAAAACAATTTACTACTCATATGACAGTTAAGGATGAAAATATATGTGAAAGATTTATACACAAGTAGTACATACAGTATCTATTTATAAAGACAAAGGTGCTGAACAGTGAAGTGAAACCGCCTTCATTATATATGTATCGTGAAATCATGAGTCATATATGTAGAACATAGATTTTTACAAAATACCACTCTTTGTTCTAATTTTAAGTAAAGTGTTTAACTGGTTTGTACTTTGCCTTTGTGTCAAATTTGATCCTAGTAGATGTTGTCACTTTGCCCAGACTCCCAATTAAAGCAGAAATGTAAAAGAACAAGGTGGTGTTGGAGCGTTGTGACTAAGCCTGCAGCTTTCTGAAGCCAACCCCACTTACAGGCAGTGACACTTAAATCTTTTTTTTTTTTTTTTATGCAAGAACGTGCCTGATTAAAGGAGAAAGTCCTGTACTTTACAATTCCTCTTTACCAGATATATACAGTATGTAGCAATAATAGTGTTTCAACTACAGGTATTTGACAAAATTAGTAACATTTAACCTGAAACTTTATGAACAATGCTATTTAATCAAACTATTTCCATCAATACATTATGAATGAGAAAGTGGAAAGGGTAAAAGCAAACCTGCTCATTTGTACCTAACAACTCTCAACCTCTAAACCAGGGTGGACAGTAGTAACCATGTGTCAGCTTTACTGTTGAAATGTCATTATAATTAACTAGGCAGTGACACTGACTTGATGAAAATGGTGCAACGGTTTATAAAGAGCAAACTGAAAGAATGTTTTTCTGTTACTTTGAAAGAAAAGGTGTCACAGCATCACAATCGATATGCAGTTTGTGATTTGTATTGACCTTGCCCTGTGGCAGATGAGTGAAGCATGGCACAAAATGAAATCAGATTAAGGGAATCAGACTTTTTTTCAGTTTTTGCTTCGTTTTCTTCTTAAATGCACATGTGGCATCTACTGGTGTGTGTGAGAGTGTGTGTGTGTGTGTGTGTGCGCGTGCGCGCTCGCTCGCGTAAAATAAATAGATGAGTGATGGAGGGAGATACAGTTGTCCAAATTCATATTAATTCCTCCCACTATTCACAGCGAGATCAGAGTAAAGAAAAAGTTGCCATGCAGACTGTTGTTGACGGTTCAGATTTAAATGTGCACAACACTCCCTTTGTAATGTTACCAAAAGTCGTGTGTGTGTGTGTGTGTGTGTGTGTGTGTGTGTGTGTGTGTGTGTGTGTGTGTGTGTGTGTGTGTGTGTGTGTGTGTGTGTGTGTGTGTGTGTGTGTGTGTGTGTGTGTGTGTGTGTGTGTGTGTGTGTGTGTGTGTGTGTGTGTGTGTGTGTGTGTGTGTGTGTGTGTGTGTGTGTGTGTGTGTGTGTGTTCCAAAACAATGTGTCAACGAGACAAAAACTGTGTGACAGTCGCATGGGCCATATGTCAGCAGGGAGACATTTACTTTGGTGTGTGTGTTTATGTGTGTGTAAAATATGAAGATAACTAGTTTTCTTGGTGTGTGTGTGTGTGTGTGTGTGTGTGTGTGTGTGTGTGTGTGTGTGTGTGTGTGTGTGTGTGTGTGTGTGTGTGTGTGTGTGTGTGTGTGTGTGTGTGTGTGTGTGTGTGTGTGTGTGTGTGTGTGTGTGTGTGTGTGTGTGTGAGTGAGGGAGTGATATAGACCTCAGCCTAAGAGAAAAGAGCAGCTTGTTTGTCAATTAAAAGACGTGATAAAGCATGAAATGGGCTGCCAACACCACGCGGGACGAGGGAGTGAGAGAGAAGGAAGAAGAGTGTGTGCTTGCATATATCTTGGCGTGCACTTGTGTGTGTGTGTGTGTGTGTGTGTGTGTGTGTGTGTGTGTGTGTGTGTGTGTGTGTGTGTGTGTGTGTGTGTGTGTGTGTGTGTGTGTGTGTGTGTGTGTGTGTGTGTGTGTGTGTGTGTGTGTGTGTGTGTGTGTGTGTGTGTGTGTGTGTTGGGAGGTCTGTCACTCTTCTCTATGGAGATTAATTAGCAGGGGCTGTCTAATGAAAAGGCAGCATCGTTAGCGCCGGGGTAGCACGGTGGGAGAGATGGCAGGAGGAGGAGGGAGCGGGACAGCAGTTCCAGGGGAGACGCCGGCAGAGGCGATGGGAGTTGAGTTTAATTGTTGCTCTTGTGTTGGCGTAGGATGCTCTCAGATTTACTGTAGAGTTTCACTTTCAGCAGAGAAATGCTGACGAAAGTCTTTGGACGCTTTGCGATATGATGAAACCTTTATAACCATTCTCTCTGTCTCTCTCTCTCTCTTTCTTGCTCTCTCCTTCTCCCTCTCTCTCTCCCTACGTATGTGTTTGTATTTGTGTGTGACGATGTGCTTTAACGGGTGGAGGATTGTGACCCAGGTCTAATTGAAGTATTTAAGCCATTTAAGCACTGGGAACAGAAGGTCGTTACAGATCCAAACTGGCATGGGGGTTAGGGGCCCACACACACATGCATACACACACACACACACTTGCATACACAGGGCTCCTTCTGTATAAGACAGTCTCATTTTATTCATGATGCTGCTTATGACCCTGAACTCCCCAATGTGAGAAGGTGTGTGTGCGCACAAGTCTCGGTGTGTGTGTGAGTGTTCGCTTTGGGAGATGTGACTCTGTCACCTTCCGCTGGGCTCAGCCAGGTGTGAAAAGGCATTCTGTCAGACCTCCCTGCTACTGGGTCCATTTATCCTTCGTTTGTGTGTGTCAGTGTGTGTGTGTGTGTGTGTGTGTGTGTTCATGTGTGTGCCGGGTCCGTTTATCTTCCGTGAGGGTTTGTGTTGTCTGCCTGCACCTGGCCCTCAACTAACAAACTCCTCCAAACCACACAGTATAGACCACAAAGCCCTGGAGTATTTACTGAGAAAGTACCACACACACACACACACACACACACACACACACACACACTTCAAATATATAGAGCTGCAAATGGAGTAAAAAGATACCCACAACATTTTCATCATGTTTGTCTCATACTGAGTTACATATTTAGGTATTTTACATTGTAGCTATTTTCTTTTTAATTCCTTCTCTACAGATTGTTTACTTCTACTACTCTTTCTCAGTCTACCTTTTTGTTTCACCAACCCACACACATACACACTTTTAGTGACTGGAACACTTCCCCACTCTTATGAGAATATTATTGTTTTCTTGTGATGATGGTCGGTTTTATTGTTTGCCTTTCGTCCTCTCCTCTTGTGAGCTCAAACGTTTTGACTCTGACTGTCTCATCACTTTATAGAAAGATGGCCTGCCCTGAAAAACACGACTCCTTTGAGAATTCAATACTAAACATGTTTATTGATACAGCAAATCTTGTCTTTATGCAGTTGCTTACATCAAAGGTATCGAATCTCCAAAAATTGGCTAATGTGAGACCACATTTCTCACCCCACAGCGCAGAGATGAAAAGAGCAGGGCGTTAAAGAAACTGCTCGACACTGGTCAATCCAACGCTGCAACTTTCTGTTTTAATTCAAGATTTTTCTTCACTGTCCATCAATATAATAGTGGCTCTTTTTGTATCAGCAGCATTTACAGAACATTAACATGAAATCTGTTGTTCACCGTTAACACTGAAGCTTTGAACCTGGTTTTAAACACGGGTGGCTCCGTGCTGAAAACGTGAGAGTGATGCCATGTTTCTGTTTGGCCAATCAAAGAACATGGTGTCCCAAAGTAGACCCCAAGATGCAACGCCGGCCTGAAACTAACATTTGTTTTCATTTTTGATGAATTACTTTGTAATTTTATGGATTAATGGCCCCAAATGCAGGTGGCGAGATCTACAGTGTCCCGTGTCATGTTGATTAAAGAAACAAAAATGACAAAAGCTGCAATTTCCCCACATTGCTGAACATTCAGATTTTCAGACCATTAAGCTGAATTCAGTGTTAGTTGTCAAAATTACAGATCCACGGTCGATCAGTTCATTACACGCAGTGTTTAAATTCATCTGGGGTTTTTTTTAAGGACATTTTTGACAACACATGGATACCGTTTTCCACCACGAATGATCAAAGTAAGATTAGAGGATGGTGAAAAGGACAGCAGTGATGAAAAAAACTCACCTGCAGAGTGGAGATTATTATAAAGGATGGATGGAGAGCAGTGATGAAAGGTCAAAGTGCACTTAGTGACCTACTGTCTGTACACTGGCTGCAATAATGCAAGGAAAGATCATGCCTAAACGTGTAGATAAATATATATTCCAGGCACAGACAAGTTGCTGCGAGGACCCTGCTGTGTTGTATCAAGACCAAAGCGCCACCCTCTGGCAGCTGTGGGAAAAATAGTTGACATTTGGTCCATGGGAGAGAGAGCGAGCGAGAGAGAGTGCGAGCTGCTGGGGGACAAGGAGGGGTGAGTGTATTAAACAGGTTGAAAGAGACGGGATGAGCGAGCAGAGAGAGTGAATCAGAGCACACAGCAGCTGATTGGTGCAGGTATATGGGTGTGTGAGCATTGATTGGGCTCTCTTTAGATAGTAGTGGTGACACCTGTATGTTGGTGTTTATTGATCTGGACCTCTGCAGACGGCGGCAGTGTGTGTGTGTGTGTGTGTGTGTGTGTATATCGAGCGGATTTTCTCCTCATGGCATTATCAGGGTGTGTGTATTGATCTTTTCCTTAGGGATGTGTGTGCATGTGTGTGTTTCAGAGTGAAAAGAAACCCGACTGTGAGCTTCTTGTTCGCCACAGAAATTAAGCTGTTTTAACTCCTCTCGATCGCACCTGACTATTACTTTCAATTTCCTTTTTGTCATCTTCTCTTATTTCACAGCTTGTGCTCAGTTCAGTCTTCGTGAGCTCAACGGCGGGACATTTTGTTCCTAAATCTTTTATTTTTATGGAAAGAGTATATCGTTCAATTTCAACACTAAAAAAGAAAAGTATCTTGATAATACAATGGAATTTTCCTGGGTGTCTTCATCATATGAAGAACATATTCCTGAAAAGATCAAGAAGTCTCACAGCCTATTGTCGTTGGTTAAACCAAAACTGATGCAAATCTGCCTTTAGAATATGAAAGTACTCGACAACCATCTAAAGTAGGAGAAAAAAAAGAAGCTTAAGATAAAAATCTCCTAGATTTGTTCAAGTCATATTGTACCTATGTTCCCGATGTATTTTTCTGCTGTATGTCTGCTTTGAATCTTCACTCTGTTGGTTAATATTTTCTCAAATCGGATGGTTCAGTCGACGAATAGTGGCAGCCAAGACGTCTGCTGTTTGTAGCATGAAGCAAACGGCACATGAACCCTGAACGTGGAGTCAGTGGTACAGAAAGGACTTTTGCTGCATGCATGTCTCTTTCCCTCTCTTTATTACTATACTTACTTCATCACTGCCGTGTACCTGTCCACAACTACTCCCCCCGTTATTTTACTTTTAATTCACCACTGTTTGTATACACATATATTTTTGAGACATATCAAAGTGTATTTTCTTTGTCAGGTTTACTTTGTGGTAAAAACAATGTGTGTGTGTTTTTTTTTATTATTTTATAGTGACAAATTATGTGTTTATGCAGTTTTCTTTGTATTTCCAAAGAAGATTTAAAGTGTCCATCCACAGAAGACGAACTGTGGTACAGATAATTTTTGCATTTGGTGTTTTTTTGTTGTTTATTTGAGATTTAATTTTAATAAACTTTAGCCAGCCTCACTTGAGGAACCACTTTGGACTTTCTTTTGCACACTGTGTGGAGATAGAGCGCCACTCAGTGGTCGAATGGAGAAATTCACCCAAACTATGGCAACATTCAGTGGCAGGATTAAACTGAAGAAATTCGTTTGGGTTTTTCTGTAATGCATTTCTGATTGTGTTCTATTCACACTGTGACAACAAAATACAGGCAAATTCAACAAAATCCTGATTATCCATCACACTGAAAGATGGTTGTCTTTGATCAGAGGCTGAAATGTTCTTAAACTTAATGAAAAAAATTATGAAATACAATATTTGTAAGATGCTTTCAAAGTTCTCTGCTGTATCATTAAAACACAGTTTCTTGAAGAATACAAAAACATTGATCCCAAACCATCATAAAACTCCTGGAAGGTGTAAATGATCATTTGGAAAGACAACAGGAATAATGTAATTACACATCATGTGAAATTATGTTTCTTATGATCGTATTAAAGCAGCACTGCTTTTCTGTTCAACGTCTTCCCGTTTTGCTGAACTTCAAGCCCCACTTTTAGTTTTAACCTTCATCCCACTTCTTTTTTTGCTTGGATGACCTCTTTTTTTCCCATTCCTTTTAAAGGGATGTGCTCAATTCAAACAGAAGCGTGTAAGAATCCTTTAAATCCACATGTGGTCAATGAGCTGTTTTTGCTGGCTCATCATTGTATAGTACAGACAGTCCAGTCCTCTCAATTCTGCCTCGTCGAAAGGCTCTTGACTCTTTATTCTCCCTCGTATTGAGACACCTGAACGAGCAGGGTGCAAGGAAAAGCCTTTTGTGTGCCTACTTATATGAAAAGTCTGCGGTCATCGTGGAGCTGTAGAATAGTTACACAGGTTGAGTTCAAAGTCAATGCAGGTCAATGTTTTACTTTGCATCATAAGAGGTGGTTTCACTTGGTCGTTTCTTTTTTAAAACTTTAAGCTTTATGTATTAGTAGTTTAGATGTTAATATAACAAAATGAACACCTCGAACACAACAGGGAAGACTTTGATGTAATTCCACATTTTTCTAATGTTTGATGGATTAAAAATGGAATTCATCATCCACAGAAATATCTGGGAGATAAGTTGATCATTAAAACAGTCTATTGTCACATCACCTGTTTTTAGGGGAGGATAGAAGTTAAAATAACTGTAAAACTGCACATTTTGCTGCTCTCTCTTAGGCGGACAGGTTAACATAATTCAGGTGTTTATTCTCTGGTAGTGTCTTCAGCCACACTGTTGGATTTACATGCAGAACCAAAGGAATGTGCACAGACACACACACTCACAGGTGCAGTGTTATCAGAGGTCTTGCAGGCTTTGCAGGTCATTGTGACTTTGCGCTTAGCTGGATGGTGTCGATTTTGTTGTGTGTACGTGTGCGTTTAGCTACTTGTGTGGAATTGGTTGGCTGTGATGTAAAATCGGGATTTAACATCCTGACTGGAGCATAAGAGTCCATCTGCATACAGTATATCCAAATCCCTGTCTCTCATGTCCATATATGTTGTCTCTGTCTAATTGGAGGGAATAGAAGTAAGTACGACAGCACGGCCTCACACTCGCCACAACAGAATGGGACGGCTGTTCTCAACAGCGGGCACCGAGAAAAGAAATTGTACAACTTTGGTTCGGGTTTGAAAAGATTAGTGTGTATCCCCTGCTCCCACTTTCCATAGTGTGACCAGATTACCGCTAGTTGCTGCCCCAAATGGGGAGGATTTCTCCAGAGGTGGCAACCCGCAGCCTTTCACCCCTGCATCACATTATCATTACATTCCAGGAGCTTTTTCTTTCCCTCTCCGAAGAGGAAATCAGGACTCCCACTGATTGTCTTCAGACTGATTGACTGACTGACGGGAGGAGATAGGAAGAGCCTCTGGGAATTAAGCGGCGTTTGAGTGCGAGTCCTGGTTAGGGCGCCGGGTTAGGGCTTCAGTCTTTGTGAACTGTCAGACACAAAGGGGGGCAGGAATCACATCTGGTTATTTGGAGGAACCCCCCCACCCCCACCCCACCCACCCCTACACACACACCTTACCCATCCTCCTCTGTAGCCTTTTTAAGTTCACATGTACACCTTCACCTTTAACTGTCTCCTCAGAGACACCGACTCTTCCCATTCACGCGAAATTACACTGTGATTAATTTCTTTGCAGTTGTTGAAATAGCACAGTTCATTGTCCATAGGAATAAGAGGATTAATGGTTCAGTCTTCAGTTCATTTATTGTATTCTGTCTGGGAAGATGTTCACCTTATAGCCATTTCATCTCACTAATTCACAACAGTCTAATTAATCCGCCCTGTTAACCTAATATGTACATAGCGGCATGTTGCGCAAATACACACACACACACCCATGCACCACAAGGGTCTGTTTGTTTTGGTATGAGCCAAGTGGTCTTGTGTTGTGTTGTGGGGCTGTTCTCTATGATAAAGCATGCAGAGTTGGTCCCCTGTGGGTCCTGTAACATATGCAAACCTCTCCCCATTGCCGCAATAACATATGCAAAACAGTGCTGCTGGCCTTGGCCCCCATGCTCCCACCATCCGTTACTGTTCTGCTCCCACCCCCTTTTACACACACACACACACACACACACACACACACACACACACACACACACACACACACACACACACACACACACACACACACACACACACACACACACACACAGTTATCAACACAATCCGAGAGTGTGTGTGTGTGTGTGTGTGTGTGTGTGTGTGTGTGTGTGTGTGTGTGTGTGTGTGTGTGTGTGTGTGTGTGTGTGTGTGTGTGTGTGTGTGTGTGTGTGTGTGTGTGTGTGTGTGTGTGTGTGTGTGTGTGTGTGTGTGTGTGTGTGTGTGTGTGTGTGTGTGTGTTCCCTTCAGATTGTCGTCTGTAACAGTCTGAGCTTTGTGTTGGCCGAAGGATTATCACAGCTTTGCCACCAGCAGCTAAGGCAAGGAGCAGAGGAGAGTGGGGCTTAGAGAGACACGGTGTGTGTGTTGGGGACAACTGTGGGAAAACACATTTGTGTGTGAGAGAGCGCGCGCACACTCGTGTGTCTGCGTGTGCATGCATGAAGGACCACGGATGGCCGTTTGTCTATGTACGCAGAGCGAGGTGCTCGGACCTTCTCAGATACCCCCCCACACACACACACACACACACACACACACACACACACACACACACACACACACACACACACACACACACACACACACACACACACACACACACACTTTGTCTCCACAGCTTGAGCCACTCTGGAAGCTCTTCCCGTCCTCTCTGCAGGGTCTCCCCGGCGGGCTCAGTCAGAGGACTATTACTTAACAGACAGGTGTTTCTCTATTGCAGCCTCTCATGCCTGAAGGTTTCTCGTAAGTTTATGGAGACAAACATCATTTTCAGACATGTTGGAGAAAAAATGCTTGCCTCAAGTATTGTGCTCTATTAGCAAAGGTTTAAAGTGCCAACACATTGTACGAGTATATGTTTTCTCTTTTACTTCAGTCTTTTTTTGACTGACATTTTCATTTAAGTCTGAATCCAACAAGATACAAGTAGTTCTACATACTTTCCAGCGAGCTTTGTTTCTTGTAGGTTTAAAGAAATGACATCCACAGCAGCCTGATCCCCTTCTCATTTCCATATCTTTATCTTTATTTACAATACTGTGGAAAACCTCTCAGCATCCGATATGTCACGTTTTCACAACTAGGGACACTAATTAAAAACATCCCACCAACAGTCTTGCGCGTAAAGAACACAGGGTCCTGGAAGTTATTTGTCCTCCAAAAATGGTCTCAATGCAGTGGCGTCTGTTCGGGTCACAAGAAGAGACAAAAGCATTTTATCAAGCAGATATTCACAGTATGTCTGTGGTTTGTTCCTTCATAAACGGCGGAAAGAAAAAAGGCTGTCTGGAGGAGAATGAGCCAAATGCAGATCTTTCTTCTGTCTTCTAATCTTCACATTTTATTTGGTAAATTAAAAAGAAATGCATTAACTCTTATTTTTGAAAGATTTTTTTGCTTTGCAGTGTTTTTTCATTACTTCCCAAATCTTTGCTCAGCACTGTTTATCAAAGCATCCCTTATCTTAATGGTAACACAACTGAAGTTTCTACGCCACGGCTGATGTGCATTTCAGTTTGACCGACTCCACTTGAGCCTGCATCAAATTCACTTTCAGTCCACAGACAAATTCTTTGGGAGTTCTGTCCAACAGGGGAAAACCGGCTCCAAACTGACCCGAGCTGTCACTCCTTCACCCTGTTTATAGATGCCCGGGACGCCTCAGTGTGAGATGAGGCCAGAGAGGAGGAATGAATGTCCATCCAGTTAATTAAAACTAAACGAGGCAGACAGCTCGTTCTGCATTCACGCCAGGTTTTCACAAAACTATCACAGGTTGATGTGAGAATGGGAGGAGATCTCATTCCTTTCTTTCTTAGCCTTCTCTCACACCTTCGTCTGTTCTGTCTATGTGCTGGATCAGAGTGTGTGGAGATAACACAAGCCCAAGGTCAGGGAGAGAGAGGCAGAGAGACCTTCAGCCAATTTACATGAAAGATGAATGGGAAGAGGCGCGAGAAGGGTGGAGGGGGTGGGGAGGGGGTCTGAGACAGGGACTGTGATCTCCTTTGGGTGCACATGTGTGTGAGTGCGTGCTTGCGAGAGGTCTGTGATCTCCTGGCCTTTGTGATGGAGATGGGCCCGGCAGGCCTGACCCGATAATGACGCGACGCTCTAATAGCATTCATCCTTTCTGCTGCAAAACTACTCAAGCGTAAAAGAGAGGGAGAGAGGGGGGGAAAAAAACAAGTGTGAGGGGTAGATGTGGCTTTAAATGAGTGTGTACGGGGAGGATGGGGGAGGCACAAAGGAGGGGAGTTTAGCTGAGCTATGTTTAAGAAATGACGTGGAGCACAAATCATTTGTAATCTCAGAATCAGGGTTGAGGGAGAAAGGAGGGGGCACCTCAGACGAGTGTGAAGGTGTTTAAAAGAATGGCATGAGGTGTGTGTGTGCGTGCGCGTGTGTGTGTGTGTGTGTGACATTAGTAGTAAATGCACTCTGCCTGTGTCTCCCCTCTCTCTCTCTTTATCAGTGTATATTTGCTGTGGGCGCTGGAGCGTGGAAGGCTTTCAGAACACTGGCCCATAGGGGGACGGGACCCTGTGTCCAACACACACACACACACACACACACACACACACACACACACACACACACACACACACACACACACACACACACACACAGAGACTCACACACACACAGTTCAGTTATCAAACAGGGTCATTACGGGCCTCTAACTATACCTCAGTAATCAATGGTTCATATCAGCACCCATATTCACCATACAATACACAGCAGTCCGTATGAATGGAGAGCAAGGGAATGATGACAGGAGAGGGAGAGTGGGACTCAAATAAAACGTTGAACCACAGTTTGATTGTGTCCATCGTGTTAGACAGGGAGAAGAATAGAATGTGGAGTTTATACACAACAAATAACAAGCTCTTTTCATTTTTTTCCTCTACATTTAGACTAAAACTGGCCCTCCTGCAAAGCCACCGGGAACATGTAAAGGCCGATCTCCCGCCTACTGCTACAACTGTTCCAGAAAAGGACATTTTGGCCATGTGAGTAACTCGGTCGGTTTGCTGGCTCCATTTTTTCTTGAAGCTCAAGCTGGTTTACAAGTGTAGGTAAGTATTTGGTACCTGGTGGCAGCCTCTTAATTCCAATCCAACTACAATGATTTCCACTTCTATATGGTGGCAAAATGCAGGACAAGCTACTATTGAAATATGTTTTCAGCACTAATTGTGGAAGTTACTTTTTATTTGTACATATTCCCCCTGGTGGTGAATGGGGTTAGGTCTTGACCCCAGTGTGGACGACTTGGAGTCGAATCTTTGTTGCATCAAGAAGAGAATCTATTGTGAAAACTACCCAAGTCTACAGGGCGGCACTTGAATAGATTTGGTAAAACTCCAGGAGTATGCAACTATGCTGAAGGTCACTTGTTTAGTATGTTGCTTTATATTCTGATGTATTGTTCTTTCATACAACAGTAAATCAACACAACTCTGTTTAGGCCTGATATTTGTGCCAATAGCAGTTACCGTATGCGGCCCCATTGTGCCGCCACAGCACCCATAAGTAAACAGACAAGCTATTCAAGCAGGTTAAACACTGGATGACACTTAATATGTTAAAACTTGATTAAGTAACATTACTCAGTAAAATTTCTTTTTTTTTTTTTTTTGCAGAAAATAAAAATAGAAACCTGTGATTTGTTCTGATCTGCCATGCATTTCTGGCCACATTGTGATGATATGCTGGCTCTGATATTTTGTTCCTGTGACTCTGTTGTCCCCAGGCATGCACACGACCGAGGATGTTTAATGGCGTGTACCCCAACGCACCGTTTATCAGCACGTATGACACTGTGAAGGAAATCAACAGCAGACGACACAGGATGAGGCTGAAAGTTAAAGGCAAGTCTCTCTCTCTCTCTCTCTCTCGCTCATTAAAGTAGTATCAACCCTTATATCTAACACTAAACCATTAAAAAAAATACTTGTTCTCAAATCTTTACAAACGTTTTTTCTCACGACTGAATTTGTTTGGGTTGTTTCTGCCTCCCCACTTGTGAGTTGAATAGGAATTCAGTTTTGGTTGATCCTGGCTTTGCGAGTTGAAGCTCATTGTACTCTGAATAAACGCCTGCATAAAAGAGAAAGATCAAATAAATCCTCTCTTGTTTTTCTTCCCCTCAGAACTGAAGGAAAATGGCTTTTTCGCTACTCTTCCTAATACCCCTCTCACTCCTGGTCCACCAAGAAAGAAACGCAAGAACAGCCAGACACCCCTCCAATCTCCCAGCAGCCACAAGCCCGGCTCCAGCCACATCTTCTTTAACACCGACGACACTGCCGTAAAACCCAAAAAGTACAAGCACAAACAGGAGGACACTTTTCGGAGTGCAAAACCATGGAAACCAAAGAGGCCGGTGCCAACCTCGAGGAACCCGCCACCCTCAAAACTAGTTCTGGATGAAGCAGATGACTTCCCCAGAGGAGGAGGGACAGGAGCAAGTTCGCAGAGAAGAAGAAGAAGAGGTTTAAACAAGAACAACAACAAAACGTGGAAAAATCAGGCTGGCAACGCTCACAGAAAGCAAACCTCGAATGAGTATCCTGCTGATGAGAACCTGTTTATCATCAAACAAAGAAAACGCCGAAGATAGTGTGGTGTTGTGTGCAGTGTAAATGGCAGAGGTCGCGCGACCACATTGTTCAGGTACATGTCCGGCCTCAGAGAATAGCAGTTAATGTCACTAATTGTGGCCTTTTCCTGGCTGCCATCTTGACATGTGACCAGGAAATGCATGACTTCAGTTTGTGGAATTAATTAGAGCTGAATTCTGTTACGCAGCTTCAGCTTCCCGGGCCTGGTATCCACCATGTTGACCCACCGTCACTTTTTCTTTTCACAGCGTCATCTTGTGTGTAATGTGACCATAACCGTTCAAATTGTGCGGTTTTAATGTTTGGAAATAGATGTCATACTGAAACAACATTTAAGAATTTGTACAGTTGTATAATAATAAGACAAATCAACTTCACCACTCTGCATTTTCCAACATACACAAGAGGTTTAGAGACTAATAACTGAGGAGCTGGGAGTAATTAACATGTTTATGTCTGATTTTGTCATGAATATCTTTTGGGGTTTTGTCTTTGTTGAGATTCATTTTAAAAAGTTGCAGAGATTTGAATAAAACTTTGATGAATTCCTGTGGCCTCCGCTCTGAACAGTTTTGAAGTTGTTGATGGTGTTTGCTGCTGAATCCCAAAAAATTGAAATGGTTTAGAAGTACCTCTCTTTAATTTTTGGTCAATATTAAGGAATTCTGATGTGTCATTCAAATAAAACAACTTTGAAAATTGGAATATGGCATCTTTTCACCTGATTTCAAGGCGGAATAACTCCAAAATTCCCAGTTGTCCCAGTTTCATTCCACTTCACAGTGATTGTAGACCATCCCGAGATCTCGCTCAGTCAGTATGAAGGAATTCTAATGTGTCATTTCAAAATAAAACAACTTTGAAAATTGTAATACGACATCGTTTCATCTGATTTCAAGGCAGAATATCTACAAAATTCGTAGTTGTCAAGGGGTCAAACGTTTGACCTGTTGGTGGCGCTACAGAAAAGGTCACATCATCACCAAACTCAACAGCGTTCATACTCTTGTGGTCCTTAAAGTTGTCTATCAGTGAATCATGGCAAGTTATTTTCCAAGAACTGAAAGCCTTTCGACTCGAAAACAAAGAACAACTAGAAGGCATTAAGGAAGAGCTGACCAAAGTGAATAACCGGCTGGGGGAAGCTGAGGAGGAAAAGTGCATCCCAGCAAATCCCTTTTTTTTGTGATGGTCTAAAGTATTTTAATCCTGAATAAAAAATGAATAATAAAGAATAGGAAATTTTTATTAATTAAACGGCACTGACCTTTCTGCAAAAACACTTTTTAAGACGGCACAACAAAACACTTTGTGATACTGTATCAGAAGTCCCATTTAGAAATGACAAACACAAACGCACTGAACTCCAGTAATGCACATAACACTAAAACAGTTCTGCTGATCTCACGCATGACTTCTATCTGTACAAGTAGAATTTATACAAATGGATTCTTTTTCCTTTTCTATGCCAATCTGTTTGTTTCCTTCTTTCTCTCTGTCTCCATTCTGTTCTCTCTTTCTAGGCCCCAACCCGAACAGTAGAAAGTTGCTAAAGCTATTTCTGTACAAGTTCCTTTGTCAAAAGGAAGTCTTCCCTTTTCAAGGTTGCCTGTTTGCTTCCTCATTTCGAATTGTTGAGTTTTTCTCTGTGAACCCAAAAAAATCTTCCAGTAAATTCAAACCTGCTTTTTCAGTCAAAGGTAGAACTTCCTCCACACAGGAATGCTCAGGGTCAAACCAGGGTGTTTCGACTGTTGGTGTGAACAACAACATCACCATGCTTCCCACAGACGGGCGTCTGTTTCGTGTCCGAGCCCGAGCAGAGCTGGGAGAGACCCAATTGGAATGCAAGCGATTATTATTGTTATTGGGATTTCTCTTTCTTCTGCTGCTGCAGTTTTGACGGCCTAAACATGCTCAAACCTTTGTGAAAATTTGCACACAAGTCAGAAGTGGCAAACTATTTTACATTTTACGGTCATTGCGCATCTGTTTGGTAAAATAGCTCCATAGCGCGCCCTACATTGTTGTCACATTCATAAACTCTAAAACGGGCACGACATTTAACAGGTTTCACCTATGTCCAAGAAATTTGGCAGACATATGCAGTGTTCCGAGCCACACAGAAATGTAAATGACATCTATTCTCTAAACCCAACAGGAACTCCGCCATTTTGCGCTATGTGTAAAACACGTGAAACACAATCCTAATTTGCATATGACGTTAGTGTGTGACGCAAAGAACACAAAGACAAAGAACCCACTGAGCAACAGTTGTCTAAAGCACGTCCTCGCTTGGGACATCATTCACGTGCCTCCAGGGGACGCTTCCAGAAATTGTGTACAGATCCTTACAACAGGGGGCCGTGCATTATCATGCTGCAACATGAGGTGATGGTCGTTGAATCGATGGCACACCAATGGGCCTCAGGATCTCGTCACGGTATCTCTGTGCATTCAAAATGCCATCGCTAAAATGCACCTGTGTTCGTTGTCCATGACATACGCCAGCATGCTGATTGCATTGTAATAGATATTTTCCCACAATTGTTCACCTCACAGCAAGTATAAATTCAATTGTTTCTTGTTAGAATTTACAAAATTTTGTAAAGCAATTCCATCACCACTGATTAATTTGATTGAAAACGTCTTACAATATTCTAAGGTGTTTCCAGTATTACCAGAATTGTCTATTGAAGGATGTAACCTAAATGCCAATGGATGTAACAACAGGATTAATAGAAAAGCATTTAAATCAAAAGAATTTTTGCACTTACGAAAGACAAATTTATCAAAATTTTACTGACCTAGAAGCTCTTTCAAAGTTGGAAAAAGCACAAAAGTATTTAGTTAAATGGCCACTTCCACCAAAGGTAAAGGAAACACATATATAAATTATTTACAGGATTTATCCAGTTGGTGAACTCTTAAAAAATAGATTTAGCTTTGCAGTTAATCCTTGTTCATTTTGTGATCGATCAAATGAATCATTAAAATACTTTTTTTTCTTCTGTCCTCTACCAAAGTCATTTTGGGACGATATTAAAGATTATATCAGTAAGACAGAGCTCTTATTACCTCACGACTTTATAAAGGGAAAATCTCTGAATCACCCTTATGAGCACACATTCGCTAAAAAGTTGAGCAAGCAAGTGAAAGGAGGTGACAGGCTTTCTGGGGCCTCATACACAGGCTACCGGGGACACATATTACTGTTCAAAAAGTGAATCTTGCATAATATGGGACTTCTAAACTTGAATGGGTGGAGTTAGTGCAACACTCTTAATAACCAGCTTTGCGTCAGTCCGTGAACGCAGCACAAGAGTAAACTCGTGTCGCGTGACGTCGTTCCGCCCCAGGTAGAGTAGAAGCAGCGAGTCGCTTCTCTGGTCTCACTTTCACTCTGTCGCGAGAACCGTCTCTTCACGGTGAGCGAATTCACTCCGTATCACCGGAGGCAGAAAGCCGGAAAACCTCTCGACTCGGACCGGCTGGACCAATGGACAACAGTTTGGACTCCACCGGGGACAGCAAGCTGGACCAGGCTGTCCGGCAGTGGCTGCAGTATGACCGGGTGAGTTGTCCGTTAGCAGGCTAGCTCCGTGCGGAGGCAGCGAAATACATGAAAAAACTCTTCCACTGCTTTTAAACCATCGAGGATTTTAAACGTGTTACATGGATATTAAAGTGTGCATTGAAGGACTAAGAGTGAAGATTCCACTTTAAATGCCAGTAAAGCAAAATCTCATTGTTTGACTTTACATTACTTACATTTCCACCCCTTAAGCAGATGTTCCACAAAAAAATGTATTATAAGATTAATGGAAACTATATATTAAGTCGTTCACTCATAAATAAGCTGAGTATTCGCCTTCCAGAAATAATCAATGGTGTGTGTGTGTGTGTGTGTGTGTGTGTGTGTGTGTGTGTGTGTGTACTTGATCATTCCTAAAAAAAAGGTTGCCGGATTATCTCAAATTTAATAAAATTCAAGAAATGGGATGATCTTTTACAGTCACTGGCCTCTTTAAAGTGTTCCAGTTAAATGGTCATAAATTCTTCATTCATAGACAAAACTGTATATTTTTGTGGTTGTTTTCTGAAGTACTGTTTGTCCATTTGATAGAGCAGCTGTTCTACATATATTAGGTATTCAGGTAGATCCCCTCTGACTGCACAATCAAGGACTTTATGTCACATCAGAAATACATTTATCAAAGAACCTTTTACCCAGAAGTTATTTCAAACTGTTAATCTAATGCATTGCTGCTTTATATGTTTTGCAAATTACCCCAACTAATCACCCAGTTCTTTCTGTAAAACAATTTTTTGGAATTATAGACCAATCAAACATCACTTCACCTTATCAGGACTTATGGTAACTATAATTTAATGCTCTGACTGAGGGTCCGTGTCAAATCTCGTGCACTCTTGACAAAAGGGGCCAAGTCACATGATATTTGAAAAACACACACACACACACACACACACACACACACACACACACACACACACACACACACACACACACACACACACACACATGATTAAAATAATGTGTATCTCGCCATTTGACCACAACAAACAGGGTCATTCTTTCTTTAAGTAGATGTGGGATGCCATCAGTTAGGCCACATTTGAAACAGATGCCACATTCACGAGTTTGAGGGACATTGTGTATCATCCCCTAGACGTTACAACTTTACGATACTTTTAGAGAATTTTTTTGTTTTAACTGAAGTTACTACTTTATTTTGATGCATGTTTTTCAGCTAGTAAGTAGAACAGGTGTACTCTTTAAACGTATCTCAAATTCTGCCAATAGTCAACAGATGTATAAATTGTCCACTATAAAAAGTGATATTATAAATATTACAGCCAAAACTGTAACTTTACCAGCCTCTACTATAAGTAATGTTAGTTTGTCCTCTCTGACAGTACATAGAGTATTTTGGGGTGATATTTACTTGTACATATAGTTGTTGTTAAAATGAAATACTAATTGCAATTACAAACTGCATATCAAATAAAGTCACATTAATCCCAGATGGAACCAGCTTATTAATACAATATTAATCTGATGAAGTGACAACGAATGCAGCCCAGAACTAAGATCAGTATTTGAATGTCTGTTTTTAACTTGTACTCTTTAACAAAACACACGTGATTTTCTTTCGCAGAACCCTAAAACAGCGTCGATGGTGAAGGAGCTGGTGAAGGACGGAGCAACGGAGGCTCTGAAGAAGTGCTTCTCGTCTAGGATGGAGTTTGGTACAGCAGGCCTGAGAGCAGCTATGGGTCCTGGCACTTCCTGCATGAATGACCTCACTATCATTCAGACCACACAGGTGCATTGCTGATTTTCCTTTGAGACTATTTGAAATCCCTTTGTCCTTGACGTACTGTGACCCACAACCCTCCATGTTGTCACCAGTCAGTGTCTCTTTGCTGCAGCATTATTAAATAGTTTGCAGACATGAAATGTTTTAATCCCCGTTTCGCCCCCCATGTGGCGCTATAACGAAGATCACGCTTAAATCATGTCAGAATACTAACTTCTACCATTTCCTTTGCCTTGTCTTGTGTCCTCTCTGAAAGGGTTTCTGTTGCTACCTGGAACAGAGTTTTGAAAACCTGAAAGAGCGAGGGGTGGTGATCGGGTACGACGCCCGGGCTCATCCGCCCAGTGGCGGCGGCAGCAAACGCTTCGCCAGCCTGGCTGCAGCGGTGTTCATCAGCCGAGGCGTGCCGGTTCACCTCTTCTCCGACATCACCCCGACTCCCTTTGTGGTAATCACTTGACTTTTTTGTAATTTCCTCAACACACAGTCGCAAATGTTTCAACACATTAAGGAGGAAGATGCTTTTGGTATATCGCCATTGTGGAGTAGAGTTGTGACAGACTTGTGAAGTGACATCAGACTGCTGCTGTATTGTTTGCTCATGGGGCAGAAACTATAGGGCAAATTCCATTCAAACACTCAGTTCTGGCTCGTGTTGTGTAACAAAGAAATGATTCCACAGGTTAGGTTCAGTTTGAGGAAGGGGCACCAGGCTTGTGTCTCTGTCAATATTAACACATAACTGACATTGGAGAGTTGTACTGAAACAAAATGATGTAATTCAGCCCAGAGATTAGAATTGTTGCCAAAATTAGAATTTCTAAATAAAATAATCTCAGAATAATCCTCAGCTGCCAACTGCAAAACAAGAGAGATCAGGCCATCCAGGATCATTCTTGGTTCCATCATTATTGGATTACATTATAAAAAAAATAATATTTTTATGAGCTTTGGAACTCATAAGTTAACATGCTTTCTTATGCTTTTAATCTTTGTGAAAATGTAAACTTAAAACATAGTAATATTTCAGTGTTTCTCACAGTTTTTAATGTATCTTTCTATTCATTACACATTTGGTTTGTTCCATGGTGTGAGAACATGCATGTTCGTCCTGTGTGGAGGTTCTTTGTGGAATTCGATATGAAGTTGTACTATCATCTTTGCAGCCCTTCACTGTTTCTCATCTGGGACTGTGTGCCGGTATCATGGTCACTGCTTCACACAATCCCAAACAGGACAATGGCTATAAGGTAAGACTTACTTATCATTGGTGATTTATGTGACTCACTCTTTGCTTTGGAGGCTCATTAGATTAGGTCAGTTTTCCTTTTGCATAAACTCGGCCAGCAATTATATTTGTTCAGCAAATGTTTCTCAATGTTGTATTAATCTGAACAGGCTCCATTGTATGCGTGTTGTTGACAGTGCCTGAATGTTTGTGTCGCAGGTGTACTGGGAAAACGGGGCTCAGATTGTGTCTCCTCATGACAAAGGGATCTCTAAAGCTATTGAGGAAAACCTGAAGCCTTGGCCAGAGTCCTGGAACACGGAGGAAGCTTTGAAGAGCGCCTTGATGAAAGACCCCTACAAGGATATCCACACACAGTATTTCAAAGCCATCCAGAAACACTGTCATCACAGGTGCTTCCCAGATACTGATCGGTTGGAAAACATGTGATTTAGGCCCCGTTTCCACAGCAACGGAGTGTAGCCGCAAAACTTTCCTCACTTTTGGCGTGTCCGTTTACACAACACCGGCGTGTGGAACAAACCTGGTGGACCCGTCGTGATATTCTAGTTTTGTCGTCTATATCAGTAGTTTTATAGTTGAGGCTCTCCCCTGATAGCATCCGCTTCGTCTGAAGTCCATACGAATGTTGGGTAGTCTCGATTTTCTTCACGTTTATAGCGTATGGTTCTTTGCAATCTCATCACAAAATCTCTTGGTCATCACAAAAACAAGCAACAGCGCCCTCCCGTGGCCCGGCTGCAGTGTAAACACACCCCCCCCCCTTTTTTTCTTTCTTTTTTTATGGATTAGGGGTCACCTGAAACGTTGTCTTGTAAATGGTGCCTCAGACAAACCTATAGAGTCGATAAGACCGATAGAAGGATACATACCAGTTACATGCTTTAACTTCAGCTTCTTTCTTCCCAGGGAGATAAACAAGAGCTCAGAGGTGAAAATCGTGCATACGTCCGTGCATGGTGTCGGTCACGCTTTTGTCCAATCGGCTTTCAAGGCCTTTGATCTTCACCCGCCGTACGCCGTCGAGGAGCAGAAAGACCCAGACCCCGAATTCCCCACCGTCAAATATCCCAACCCAGAGGAGGGAGAAGGAGTCCTGGTGTGCACAGTGCAGCCCACACATGTCGGATGCAGTCCTACACGGCTGATGCAGTCATGTGTTTGTGCGTTTGTTTATTTTGCAGACGTTGTCATTTGCACTTGCAGACAAAGAGGGCGCCTCCGTCGTGTTGGCTAATGATCCCGATGCTGATCGACTGGCCATGGCAGAAAAGCAGAAGTATGTGCTTAGATTATAATACTATATTAATGTTTTACCAGCTAAACTCTCAAAGAGCTTGTGTTAATGTGTACTTTGCTTCTCTGTAAAAACCCTCTCGTCTTCACAAACTGGTGATGCACTACATATTTTATTGTTTGTCTCTTTGCATTCGTGTCCATCAACTGTGGCTCTGTGCACGACAGTGGGCAGTGGAGAGTGTTCACTGGTAATGAGTTGGGCGCTCTGCTCGGATGGTGGGTTTTCCGCTGCTGGAAGGAACAGAACTCAGACGCTGCCGCTGTCAAAAACCTGTACATGCTGTCCAGCACCGTCTCATCCAAAATACTGCGCGCCATCGCTCTAAAGGAAGGCTTCCACTTTGAGGTAACAGCACTCTCAATGTAATACACCCGTTGAACTGATTTTTGATCCAAAACAACTCTAAAGTCATGGTCTCAGACAATGTGATGATCGCTATTTTTAGATTTCCTTCTTCATGGAAAGTATTTCACACTTGACATTTGTTTTTCTGATATTTTTCCTTATTTGTTAATGCAAAGGAAAAGCTGTCTTCTGGTTACACAAAGACGGCTGTATTTTTGTCCACAATAACAAGCCCCTTTACAGTGAACAGGTCACAGAAACTAAATCTTTAATGTTTTTTTGGTAATAATTATTCATATAAATGCACTCTCTTATAGGCAGGCTTCTGCACTGCTATATGCGCCACACTTTGTAGTTACTGTCAGCGCTCACTCATCAAATGATCTCTTATTACTTTTGTACAGGAAACATTGACAGGATTCAAATGGATGGGGAACAGAGCCAAAGATCTGTTGGACCAGGGCAAGACTGTTCTGTTTGCATTTGAGGAGGCCATAGGTATGCACACATACACACACAAAAACTCTCCACTTTCATTCTCACATATATTCACACTAGTGTTTGTCAACACACAGTTGGTCCTTTTTATTATTAAAATTAGTAAACATACAGATACATCAGTCTTATGTCAAATGAGGACTTTGGTCTTAGTTATTTTCGGTCCTGTGGTAAAGGTCATTTACAGGTATTCTGGCAGAGGTTCAGTCAGGACACATAGTTTAGAGCATTCCCATATAACAACATTATGATGCTGTAATTAGAATCACATACCTCTGCATACACTCCTAGTACAGGACGTGACAGCTGACCGGACACACTGGAGGTTTCTACATAGTGAGACTTAGTTGTCTGTCTGTGTTTCACAGGGTACATGTGTAGCCCCTCTGTACTGGACAAGGATGGAGTGAGTGCTGCAGCCATTGCAGGAGAGATGATCTCATATCTGGCCACTAAAAACATCAGTGTTTCCCACCAGCTCACTACCATCTATGAAGAGTAAGATATGCATGTTTCCATGACGCCACGTTCCGCTTGTGCTCTTATTTATGTAGACGGGAACAAGCAGACTGTAACTCTGTGATTCTCTTTGTCAGGTATGGCTATCACATCAGTAAAAACTCCTACTTTATCTGCCATGACCAGAACGTCATCCGCAGCCTGTTTGAGCGTCTGCGGAACTCCGGTGGTCAGAAAGACTCGTATCCCACCGACTGTGGTCGCTTTTCCATCTCGGCTGTACGAGACCTGACCACCGGCTACGACAGCAACCAGCCCGATAAAAAAGCGGTAAGCACTCGGAGACACGAGCAGCTCAGCAAACTCAATGTCCTGAATGTGTGATGGCAGGTAATGTTACTGTGAGACCATTTGGCTGGTCTTCATTCTCTAAGTATTGTTCTATCTTGTTTGGAATGTGCCAGGTCCTTCCCACCTCCAGTTCCAGTCAGATGATCACCTTCAGCTTCTCTAACGGAGGCGTGGCCACCATGAGGACCAGCGGCACCGAGCCAAAAATCAAATACTACACTGAGCTCTGTGCTGCTCCTGGGAACAGGTGGGTCACTGCACAGATGTGGTCAGCGGGAAATAAAGGTCTTCAAAATGAAATGTGGTATTTACCTCTCTGGATCTGAAGTCAAACTCTTTGACTCTGACCTGCTTCAGGAAGCCAGAGTGATTCAAGGCTTCTCTTGCGCCTTGAAGATAAACTCAAATATAGACAACCTCTAAAATGTGCACAATATTGCACACAACTACTTTTCCCAAGACTGAAGTATTTCATTTGTTCTTTGTCTGATAACAGGGAACAATCCAAAAATGGATGAAATTTACACTGAGGAAGCAGGACCAAATAAGTTGGTTGCCTGTTCATGCTGTATTTTTTTCTCATAGTAAAAACAAAAGTTAAGAGGGCATTAAATATTTGTTTTTCATTTTAATTATACATTTTTCAACTTTATTGGCACCATCACAGCTCATTCTGAGCTTGGCTGTTTTTTTTACTTCACCGAATAATAATATTAATATGAAGAAGCAACAAAGTTATCACAGCATATTTGTGAAGGGTGTTGCTTTTTTTTTTTTTTTTTTTTTTTTTTTTCTTTTGTGAAGGGTGTTGCTTGGTAATATAAACCGAACTGTCTGACATCTGGGATCGAGGCCAAAACCTGCCCATTGTAGGTTTGGGATGACTATGGAATTATAGTTACAAGGAAAATGGTTTCATTTTCACCAGCAGGGGGCCACATTGTCACCCTGCACATGTGCCACAGACTTGGGAGAGTCCTGGGAAGCAATTTAATGAAAAAGACATTGTATATCTTTGGTTTTAAACAACATACATGTACTTGATATATTTATCTTGAAATAAACTCAGTTTTACTGTTACTTGATTCCATAAGAATACCTGCATACAATGTGTCTAAAACGACTGGCAGCCTGCCTCTGCAACCAAAAATTAATTTTTTCGGGGATTAGCTTGCGTATAGCAATGGGGGACATATGGCCAGGCTTATATTGTTGCATTTTACTTTTCCGGCTTGGCTGAGTCTGAAGAGTTTGACACCCACAATCTAAAGGTTTCTGTTGTTATGGTTTTTGCTTGAGTAAAACTGGTTGGAGTAACTTTAAGTCTTTGTTGATGTTGTTTCTCTCCCAGTGATGTGACACACCTGAAGAAGGAACTGGACGACTTGGTTGATGCCATCGTTGAAAACTTCTTCGAGCCACAGAAGAATAAACTGCAGCCTAAACCAGAGTAGCGCTGATAGACAGAGAGGGCAACTCTGCTACGTGGACCAGCATTTCACATTGCGTCTTAAAGGGGTCATATTATGCTGAATTCACTTTCTAATGGTTCTGCTCTGGCCCCACCAGAGGAAGTACTGCCTCCTCTTCCCAAGATGGGCATATGTGGGCAGAGCCAGTCCAGCTCACACAGACACAGCAGATTCTGAATGCAGCTCATTGATCCAATATTCAAATGGCTGAAAATCAATAAACTTTGAATCCAATGTTTCTCGACCACCGAGACCCATGTGAGAGTGTTAAAGCTGTATAATATGACCCCTTTAATAACTCCTAAGGATATTTTTGGTTTAATACAGGGTTGAATTGATTAATAAATAAAAAAAATTACCCATTTAGATCAATCAGGGTAGCCTATTTTTGTTTGTTAATCTTTAAAAATGAGAAATGTTTATGGTAGGATTTATAACACAAATCTAGAAGTGTTTGATTTTATTTCTAGGAGCCCCTCTTAGCTTCATGCTGTTGATTCAGGTTTACTCTGGAAGAGAAAATGAAATGTTTGACCAGTCTATATTCACAACCATTCCTTTTTCCTGACTGTGATATTAGATGCACTAACTACAGTCACATGTATTTGATCTCATGCATTCCAAACTGCTTCAGTATCGGTGTCTCTGCTGCTAATATGAAAATTCACAAGAAATAGCAATTGAAAACTGCCCCACATCCTGTATATTTTTTATTTTTTGCATGCAGTGAACTGCTGTTAAACTTAAATCTGTATATTATATTTTCCAGAGCTCTAACAGTATAAGTAACTGCAGATTATTTTAAAATCTTAAACCAGTCCTACCTGAGTTGCCATTCTTGCTGTCTTACCACCTAATGAAATAAATCTGGGGCCACGTTGAAATAAACATCACATATGAACTTACGACATGGAGTTTTGTTATATCTCTTCCTGGAATTATAGCCACAAAAACTAACAATTTAAAACTTCTTACATTTTATTATGGTATTCAACCGTTTGATTCATTTGGGACTAGTTGAGTTGACAAACTACTGAACTATTATTCTGTGTAAGAATTATCTTTGTCTTTGACGTTTGGGATAAGACATTTGACAGAATTGGAATATCAGAATTAAAACGTTTTTTTCCCCACATCATTTTGTGAAAGCCACAATGAGCCTCGATGCAGGACTGAAAGTGTAGAGCACCCTCTAGTGAAGACATGGCTCGTAAATTGTATTCCACCCAAAGCTCATTCCCTGATATAAAGAAATCAAAGTATGCGCGTATCAGTCTTTCAATTTTAAGAATTAGTGACGATATTTTGAGTGGTTTTTGAAATGTGCAAGCGACAGCCTTTCATTGTGTGTCTGGTGTATTCCAAAACTGAGCAGAACATAGAACATAGATGACAAACCAAATAAAAACTGACAAGTGTCAAGATTTAAACCTCTCATTTTCTGTTTGGTCTGATCATGAGCACGTGGTCCCCTGCAGCGCAGCTCACACTTGTCATGGCACAGCCAGAGGAGGCAGGATCTGCCCTGTCTTCTATATTTAACCCAAACCAGAGACCTCCGGAGCTGCGTAAAGGTCTCTCAGTGTACGCTCGCAGCTGACCGTGTATTCTTCATGTGATCTGACACACCGCAGCTCTTGGCTGTCAAGCTCCGCCACACACACACACACACACCGTACAGGAGAGAACTTAACAGGTAAGTGTACCGGCGGGAGGGGAGGATGAAAATTTAGCCACTGATCAAATTGTGTAGCAGAAACAAACATTGAACGTTGACGTTGAGACGTTTGGTGCCTTCGTAACCTTGTGCGTAAAAAAAACTTGTTTCGTGCGTAAACTCCGGTGTGTGTTTGGCCGCGTTTCTCCAGGTGAAGACAGTTGTCGCTTCCGCATGATGTTCTTATATGTTACATTTGGTATAAGTTTGAGATGTGTGTCTTTATTACAAGGTCAAACGTGAGGTACACAGGCAGATGCTTTGTGCCAAACGTCATCGCTTTGTGGTCATTTGTGTAAAATTCTCATCATGTGTATATTATTGTCTCCTATGTCGCGTGCGAGTCTCGAGTCTATCTCTTGCATTTGTGAATTATGCAGCACAGCATGATGAGAGATCGGCTTGATCTCTCGCTCTCTCTCTTGAAGTCTTACAGCCGGCAGGGCAAATATAATATTCTCAGTTGAACGCGTCATGTGTTTGTGTGTCCTTGAGGCTGGAAAATGGGCAGTCAGGCTGTGTGTTTGTGATGAGGTAAACATCAGGTGACCATTGTATTGTACCCTCTAAATGACCATTTTGCAACACTCAGCTGATTCACTGGTGCCCTGGTTGAATTGACTTGGCTGTAGCGCAAGAAATAAGTGCAGATACAAATAAAAATGAATAAATAAATAAATCAGCAGCTCTACAAAATAAAGGTCTGATTTTCTGCTCTGTGTGTGAATCCTGATTCAAATCAGTCAGTTCAGCAGCCAAAGTAAATAAAATGCACTGTAATGGAGCAGGAAGTTGACTGAGAAGCAATGCTCTGATGTTTTCCAGATATAGTGGAGGCGGGCAGCGGCCTGTGGTCACCATGGAGGGACTTTACTTTGACGTGAAACCAAGAAAGCGTGACGCACCAAAGCCGAGGAGCTTGGAGAATCCCTGTCCTACTCTAACTTCGAACCACCGCTCATGTCCATCACTGCCCCATCTCACCTCTTCCACCCGGCCAGCCTGGGCTCGGGAGAGGACTGCATCTTGGGTGGGACAGGTGGAGGAGGAGGTGGAAGAAGAAATACAATACAAACTGACAATGATTGGTTATCTGCCAGTCCATCATCTTACCACCATGGCCATGTTGCCCTGGGTGGTGGCTGAAATCAGCAGGAGGCAGCATGTGGAGAAAGGAGCCCGGTCGGGAGGTCTCGGGCATGGAAGCTTAAACACCGTAACCCATAGTCACACAGTCTGTCTCTGTGTGTCGGCATCGTGGGTGCGATGCATGTCTGTTCTGGGAGAGGGAGTCGTGTGGGACCCTCTCACGCACACGGTGCTGTTCGAATGTCGTCCTCATCAAGTGACCAAGCTGATTCACAACAGCCAGGAGCCCAGCAGCTTTGCCTGCTTGGTGAGGGACACGTCAAACTGTGCCTGCTATGTCTTCCAGTGCCAGGACAGTAACAAGGTACGTGTGTTAAAAAAATTAGATAACTACGGTATCAAAAGGAATATTTGTGGAGGTTTAATCATAATTTAGACATGGATGTGAAGTAGTAGCTGGTGTTGGGTGTGTAGTACTTTCACCTCACTGAGAACATAAACAGTTTGCCTCTTGCTTTACAGGCCATTAGAAGTTTTGTGTGGGTGATTGGGTTTTCTCCGTTTACTCCAGTTTCCACCAATAGAGAAAAAACATGCCCCAGCAGACAGGCGGCACAACTTTCACAGCCAAGGGCTTCTTATAAAGGGACTCATTCTTCACATTTAATTGTTACACTCTTTGCTTTTCAAATATTAACCTACCCGTAAGGATCAACTGTGATGCAGCTGTCATACATCCCATAATGCTCTGCAAGATTCCTAATCAAGCTCATCCCTGACTTCAACTTGTAGAGTGTTGAACATATTCAGATCTTTGAATGTTCGTGGTGACACTGTGCTCTAATAGGTCATTAATGTTTGCTGGTTTCTTATGGATGAGACAGCTTTATGATAAAAATTCAGTTTATTGACGGAATGTCCATCAGAACATATTTGTGTTGACTTTACATTCAGATAAACTATTGAGGAAAACAATTCTACATAACGTTGGAAAGGAATACTTTGCTTATACCAGAAAGAAACCACCAGCAGACCCACAGCCTTACTGGATAGTCGGAGAGCTGGGACAGGACAGAGAGCGACAGACGGGTTGACATCAAACACCAAGTTAATTCGCACACTGCAGACCTGCTGGAAGCAAAGATCATGAACACCTGGCTCCATACTCAAAGATCAATACAGGAAGCTGAGGCAGTAAACTAAACACAGGCTTCAGGATTGACACATGAAGTTATTGACATGCACTGGTGGCATTTCAATGTATGGTTAGTAAAAGAAAGTAGAGACTGTCAGCATCTGTAAATGGAACTGGGAGGTGTCTGAATCACAGAGGAGCCTGCTAGTTGTTGTTCTGCCTCCCTTTCTACTTCTAGAGACTCTGGAACATCCAGTGAGCAGCACTCTGAAAGCAAATTGTTGTGCTGGGTTAATGTCATACTAACAGATCCCTTAGATATGATGCGGCCTGATTGTTAAGAGCTTTGCTCAAAGCAGAAAAAGAAATGACGGCAACTCAAAGAAGTGAAATTACTGACAAAAGTTTAAGTAGATGTTGCGTCAATTGTTGGGTCTAATTAGAATCTAGAGCAGAACGACCATGGCCAGAATGCTGGGAGGGGAAAGAAAAACAAAAAGGTTCAGTCTGCCAACAATGTCTACCTCATATTAACTTGTATGGCAGAAAGTGACCTGAGCATCCAGCGTGACCGCAGCAGTATTTATTATGACATCCCACCCTGAGAAACTCGATCTGGCTTGAGCGGCACGCTGGCGTCACAATCAGTAACACACGCAAACACCAGCAAGCACGACATCCACGAGCAGTGTTGACACACTGCTGACCAACACACTGCTGACCTCTAAATCCTTTCACCTCTCCTCCACATGGCCTCGACCCACAGCGAAGCAGCAGCAGCTGCTATCGAAATAGGGCAAGAGACATTTGAGAGGACGCCATGCCCAACGTACCAAAGACTTTAAATACCAGAAAGATGCAGACAATGAGGAACATTCCGTGTGAAACGGAGTCAACCACGTAATGTCTCTTTGACCTTTACCTGGGACTGTCACCCCGACTCCTCGCAGGGCACGTGAGCACAGGTATGGGCTTATATGGCCCATACCTGCAGGCACAGAACCAGTGTGTACTGTAAATATCACAAAGTGTATTTGAAGCGTAAACACATACACACAGACAAGATGTATATAATCAAATACAGACATGCTTTTCACATGCGCCTATCTTTATGTGAACAGCTTGCGGCTAAAGTGCTAAATGGGGCCTTATGTTATTAGATTTCTTTATCAGGATCTGTGTTGGTTATCGGTCTGGAGAAAATAAAAAAGAAATGCTCCACATCAAACCACACAGGATATGGAACCGGGTTACCATGGAGATCGATTCCTTTGGCCCAGCTCCTGCTGCGATGCGGTTATCTTGAAGTTTGTGTTGTGTGTGTGTGTGTGTGTGTGTCATCAGTCTTTTTGTCTCTTCAAATATGTGATGACGATGTCAGGCTGACCACCTGTCAACCCAGCTCAGTCTCACTCACACACACACACACACACACACACACACACACACACACACACACACACACACAACTGCATGCTAAGTATGAATGCAATGTTAAGGCTTGCGGGGGCTTAAAATTCTCCCTGTTGTTAATGCTGCCTTTTCTTTACTCAATTAAATGATGTGAGCGAGATTCTTTTACCAAGATGAAGGCAGGTGAACTATGAAAACGTTGTGTGCAGTCAGATTGATTTGATTTTTCATAAAACAGGCTTTGAGCGCTTTTCCATTTCAGTCTGCTATATTCTGCTTTATTTTGTCTACAATGTATCAATTTTATTTTGAAGCTCAGACAAATGTAAACGCCCTCTTTGAGTTCATGTGTGAAAAGAAGAAAATAGCCCGAAGTGTTTGATTGTAATGCAGCAGAAAGTAATCGGTGTAACAATGTGTTTGCAATCTCTTGCAAATGACCTTTTAAACAGCAGAAAAATACCAAACCACAAAAACATGGAACCATGAAAAGAGGACAGACCACATAAAGAATCAAACTTGTACACATCAGAAAATAAAATGTTGGCACAGAGACGCGAGAGTTTATATAAAATACAGAAAAGTTATGAGAAAAGGGATACGTACTCTCGTCTCTTTGGTCTCTATTGTAGATACCAGCCATAATAGATTAACTGAGACCTAGACAGAAACAAATGTCTGATATAAGCAAAAATGTCATAAGAAAAAACCCCAAACAAAAGTCCTGCAGTCTTACTGACGTCCTTTTCACTTGTGGGGACTGACAGGAGCTCTCTGGTCTGAGAGGTGTGAGCACTGGTTGGATTGAGTGTTTAAAGAGATCAGAGGTGTGAAGAGACGTGCCAGCTCAGAATATTACATTTCATCACCTTGGTCTAATCTAATCTATGTACAAGAGGCAGATCAAGAAAAGCTTTACGCTCTTTCTCTAAAACATTTTGATTATTTCACTTCCAGAATGTGGTAAACCTGAACAAACAGTTGGCCACTTTTCATGAAACAAAACCCCCCAAGTGTATTTTCTGATATTATAAATGGACAGACTCCTGAGTTGTCCAGTGTCACAGTTAACTAGTGTTATTGGTCTCGGTGGCTGACAGGATCAGTACATTTCTACTCACTAACACAATGTTCATCCATGATTTCTGTCACTTTCTATTGGAGGTGGTGACGGCGCGGTGGCGGGATCGTTCTCCACACAGTTCAGTCTCTTGTCATATGAAATGTGTCTCTTGCCAAACATGGTTGCACGTTGTCCTACCAGATGGTCCGATTCAGCTTGTAGCATAACAATGTCTTTTAAAAAAAAAAATTTTATGGCAATTTACATAAACTCTAGTTTTGGGATAAAAATTAATGACTTTCTCCAATCCGTCTTTTGTAAGTCATAAACTAAGATTTTCAGTTCTCGTACAACACTGAGACACGGGGGTGAACAGCCGATTGCAGCAAGATGCTGCAGTGAAAGCTTAGTACAGTTTGCTTCAGCGTGGCATTCATACTGCGAGGGGGAGTTTGTGAAAACATGAAAGGGAAGAGAAGAGATTGGGGAAAATATTCAGAATCTACTTTTGTTACTGGAGTTTGTGACCAAAACATTAGTTCCTGGTCGTCATGTTTTAACTTTTCATGTCACAATGTAACCAGGCAGTGCGACGGAGAAAGTATTCAGACACTAGAGAGAGATTTTCTTCTGCTTATTCTCGTTTGGTTCAGTCGGGTGTCTTGAGTGCTGGTGGTTTGTTTTTCTTGCTGAAGCTGCATGCTGGTGGAACAAAATGTGCTGCTGGCGTGTGCGCGCGCGCGCGTGTGTGTGTGTGTGTGTGTGTGTGTGTGTGTGTGTGTGTGTGCGCACGACTGGAGGAGTGAATCCTCATCACAGAAATGTGTCTGTAATCATTACCACCCCAGACGACAAAAACTTTGCCAGATATTTCACAAAACATTAAATATTTATATATTTGCTCCTCGTGTCATAAATCTTTTAAAGTGGGGATATTTCGGCAGTTTATTTGTTATTATTATTTTTATTAGGATTAACGGTTTTAAATGAAAGTCTGATTCATGTGTAATGCTCTCTGGTGCCGACTGTCATTTTGTATCTTGTGGGATATTCATGAACAAGCAGATATGGGACATTAAAACCTTTTAGACATTTCATGTGTGTGGTTAAAAATAAACTCTGTGGGAAACGGTATCATCAGTAAATACATGAGACACTTCCTTTTCGGTGTCGGGGGACAGAACTTCAGCCCGGCCTGTGTGGTTTCCCTTTCAGCTAGAAAGTAGTACAGAAAGTAGCCACTAGATGTCACCAAAGAATTATAAAAAGAAGTTTGACAAGAATTTGATTATTGTGTCCCTTCAAGAAATTTTTTTTTTTGTGGTGGTGGTTTAACTTTGCCTCCCAACCTTATTACCTTTACAAGAATGTAAATATAGTATAGTCATTTAATACATTTCATTTCTGTTAATACTATGGCTCACTATTGAGTGCATATACAAATACCTGTTTTTAATTTGAGAATTGTTTGGTTGAATGCACGCCAGGTAGCCTGATGTTTACAGATTTTGTTTTAGTTTGAAAGATTTCCATATGAAAACAAAGTTATACAAACACTTGTTCACCTCTAGACTGTTCAACAGCTCTTTCTTCTTCTGATCGCTTCATTTTCATCCCCGTCCATCTTCATCAGTCTCAATATCATTTTCTGCTTCTTTATCACCCTCACACTGACTAATGAATTAAGTTTGTCTATATTTGATTTGATGATCAAATGACTGCTTTTCAATTTGCATGATGATAATTTCTTTGTGTGTGTGAGATACTTGATTGGTTGCAAGCGAGGGAACATTATATCTTTAATACCAACGCGAGCTAATGGTTGATTTCCATTAGAAATCACTTTATTTATTATTTGATGGTTAGATATTGTTCTCTTATCATTAATTGTCACTCCAAATCCCTAAACGTGACTCAAATTTCTTTCTTTCAGGTTTAAAAATAGTTGCTCAATCTGTGTATAGTTTTCAAAAAATACTTTAAATTAATTAATATCAATGAAATTGTATTTTTAGCACGCCGTGCATGCACAAGATCATATAGGAAAGTCATGTATAAAAAACTAAACTAAACTGAAAGCTTAAAATTAAAACATTTTGTCAGGACTGGTACTGAGAGTGGCTATTGCAGTTAAGTTGAATAAAACTGAAATACTTTTAAAGAATATTAATAAATACATGCAATGTCAAAATGACAAAGGAAAGGTAAAACTGGTCTTAAAGGCTTTAATTATTTAGAAGGAAAAACTTCTTTGCATAAAGCTGAGTTAACCAATACATTTTTTTTTTCATATGTATAAGTCAAAGTCACCGTAGTTTTTCCTCATTATTTCATAAAAAGATAAGGTTTCACCTCGTCGACATAATCTGTTCTATCCTGTAAACGTCAATATAAAACGGTCTCAGATGGTGACCAACGAGCCTTGACATAAAAAAGGCTAAAACCTTGTCTGTTGTAACAAAAAAAAAAAGTACCCAGAGCTCTGTTGGTGCCCCTGGGGCTTTCATTCCTGCTTCATTGTGTCTGTTCCTCCTGCAGACAGGAAATGCTGTTTACATTCACTCCGAGCAGCAAAGATAACAGAGGAGGGTTTCATGCCACAGTTAAACGGTGAAGAGCTGCCGCCTAAACTTTGACTGGTCCCAGACAGGAACTGTGTCCAGCCCATCCCCTCAACCCACTGGAGGGTTCAGTGTGTCAAGGTGGCCACGCTTAGATGAAAGACGGTCAGAGGATATTCCTTCATCCTTCAAAATACAAACAGACGCTGATGGTTGCGGATTAGAGAAATACCCGCCATTATTATTATTTTTTTTAAACCTGCAGTTCAGCGTCTGATTTTATGACATGAGATACACATTTCTCTGATGGGTGAAATACAGATACTTTTTGTGAATATGAAAAAAATGTTTTACTTTCTGCTGAGATGGTGAAAATTCTTACTCAAACCATTAATTGGCAATCGCCGGTTTGATTCTCACAGTGGACAGGTTATTAATGTGGGCCCCTGAGCAACGCCCCTCATGTCCCCTCATGTCCCCTCATGCCCCTGGGCGCCATAATGCCAGCCCAACACTGCTAGAATGGGTAAAATGCGAAGACTTGGGGGGGGGGGCGGTCATGACCTACAGGTCAAGGAGCAGATTTGAGATAGGAAGCCTGCAGGTTCAAATCCTACGACGCGCAGATCCCCACCGTGGTCCTTAAGCAAGACTCTTGACGTTTGACCCCTATCAGCTCCCCATTATTTCACAAAGTATGGTTAGTTTAGTTCATTGGTTCAGTCAGTGTACTTCCTATACTAGTCTAAATTTGACACAAATGTTCCCATTACATCTAGTTCAGTGTCACAGTATTATAGCCTCACCTAAGGCGTCGGTGTTGTTATTGTGAAGGTTTTCTCCGGAAGCGTCGGTGTGCTGTGGCGGAGCCTGACGGCCCCGCCGCGCGCAGGATCCTCCTCCGCTTCAAGGAGCACAACTTTCCCAATGAACTGATACCGGAGCGTCGCGCGTCGCCTGGAGCTCGTTTAACCGCTCAGATTCGGGCTTTTGTCAAGTTTATGGCGAATGGGATGAAAGCGCGGTTCCAGCGGTTGAACCTGTTCAACACCAAGCAGGAGCAGAAAGATGTGAGTGGACTTTAGAAGCTGTGTTTTTTTTTTTTTTTTTTATACATTTTGTTTTGTTTTGTTTTGTTTGGTCCGTTTAGCTAACGTGAACAGAGACGTTAGCGGAGCAACCTGTTGTTAGCCAAGTTCAACAACTCCAGCAAAACGGTCGTTACCTGTTTATTAACGCCTTATTGTTGTTCAGAGGAGAAGCCTCGTTGAGTTTAATGTCATTTTATTGAGCCGCATGTTTGAACCCGCAGGCTTGTTTTCATGCCTGTTTGCATTGACGGTGTAAGTGAAGAGAATCATCTGAACTGGATCTGAGTGAAATGAAACCACGAATCAAGTTGTTGATGAATTAATTGGGATTTTTCTTCAGTTCTTAAACAATTGTCTGAATCGTGGTGTTGGAAAATTCTCAATTATTTTGTATTTCCATCGGATAACGATGATCATGTCAATATTGTAGCTGGTGTAAAAGTTTAGTTGTAACTTTGGTACTTTAATACATTTAGTGTCGTCTACATCTGTACAGGAGCTTCTAAATAGTTATTCATACTCTCATTTCATACAAACTAAAATGATTTAAGTATTATCTTTGATAAGTTTGCTTCAAATAGAATTGGGAAGAAACTGATTTTATAAAACATTAAAAGTTTAGGATACAGAAGTAAAATATGAAAGGAACTTTTTTTTTTTCGTTTGTCAGTAGCATTTTCACTTTATACAGTTCTAGGAAGAATATCCTTCTTTCAGGCCCTGTTTACACGGCAACATCTCAAGTGAAAACGCTTCATTTTCGAAAGGTTTTGCGTTCACACTGCAACGTTTTACAAACAGTGTCTGTTGACACAGAAACGTTAAACGCAAAAGAAAACGATGTAGTTTTCATGGAATTGAAACCACACACACATGCGCACAGGGAACAATATGCTATAAACATAAACAATGCGAGTGCACGGACATTCGTATGAAGAGACGATGGAGTTGGATTGCCACTCCAGGTGACTCTCAACTATAAAACTACCAAGTCCCAGGAGAGTCGGGACCCTCTGGAGGTGGCCATTGTTCTTATTGTCCACCGACTTGTGCAGAACAACTATTCACGGCCCCCCTCAGTTCAGCTCTTCAGATAGCAGTGATTACAACATGGTCATCTCATGGCACTTTTACAGAGGAAGAACCCGCAGTTCCACATGAGCAAGCAGCAACAAGACGCACTTGTGAAGAAACTTTGCAGAACGAGGCTGCGAGGTGGCAGCTTTCGGCTTGACTCGTTGGGGCTTTAGGGATAGTGAGAGAGAAAAGTACAGGACAGAGAGCAAGAAACAAGTAGATATCAGGCTGCAAGAAAATCCACTTGTGCTGATGAAGCCTCTTGCTGTGGACTGAATGGGGGCAGGCGGCATATTTCCTTATAGATCAAGCAAGAAGGTGGAGGGAGAGGACTGACGAGCTCAAACTTCTTAATAGAGAAGTTAACGTCTTTTCTTTGACCTAAAGTCCATTGTTCACCTGTGTCCTCACATTTTTTATCAGCTCGATATCAATCCAATTTAAAGGATTCAAATAATCCATAGAATAATCATCATGTTACCTCCTCTCCAGCTGCCCGGTCTCGCTGTGGAGCATCACTTTTATCTCTTCATGCTCACATTGATGGTGTTGGTTCTCCAGTGTTACTGGTTACTCATCACCAAGGTGGTTCCATAAAGCTGATTTCATGAAAATCCTGCGTCTCAGTCAAGCCAGACTGAGTGTGTGAGTGAATGAATCATGGCGGCATCACCTCCACAGTCATTGTTGTGATTCCAGGACTTCACTTCTGGAACAGGAGGCAGGTTATTTTTTCACACTATTAGTCACACCATCTGTCCTGAGCCTTTACTGCAGCAGTCTGTTGTGGCTGGTTTCACACACACTCCGCTTCTTAAGTTGTATTAAAGTCGGACGGCAAAGTATAAGTGAGGATAGCAATGTGTGAATGCTCTGGTTTTTAATTGAACCACATATGTGGAATGCCTTGTAATCATTAGTGGACTCAAACCAAAATTCTAATTGGGTTGTAAATGGTATTAATCTGTATGATTAGATTGTTTGATATGAAAAAAAACCCATTTGTGAATATCTTGTTTGAAGAGTTACTTTAAAACTTATCTGATAGCACAACAGGTTACCTTATCACCCGGGAAACTACCATAACATCAATGACTAAAGTGATGGCTAAAATTGTCAAGATGTACTTTTGTAGATTGGATTTTGAATCTCTTTTTTGTTTTCTCTCTCTCTCTTTTCGCTATATATGTAACTAATGTTCTGGTCTTGTGTGTGTGTATCTCCAATACCGCATTTTATTTGATTTCCACTTTTCATGTGACACACTTTGTACTCCGTTGTAAAAACACGCTATTAAACCAGAGGCACCTTCCTGTGTTTAAATAGCTGAAAGTCTGTTAGCCGTCAACCTGCTTTCCCATTCGTCTTTAGTTCTGTTCATTCAATGGCTCCTTGTCTCACCTGTCGTGTTTTTCGCCCTAATGTAAGACAGCCCACCGTCGCTTTGAGGCCTCTGGGGTGAAAAACATTGAGGCTTTCTCACAGCCTCACTGACCTAATTTAATCTCAGTGAAGAGTTGCCTCTGACTCAGCAGAGCCTTTGAAACAAGCCCCTTCATTGTGCTTTTCCTTTTGGCTTTTGAAAGAGTTTGTCCGGGTCACTTTGTGTGTTATGATGTGACTCTTTAATCCCGATAGTGAGTTCAATGTGCTGAGCCCTTGTGGCAAATCATTTTCAATCTCGGTGAAACATTCGGCTTTCCCCCTCCGTTTACTACTGTCCTGTCCCTGTCAGTGATGCATCTCGTCGGCTGTGTGTGTTTATGAACTGAACTTTGATCTCCTCTGAGCCATGTTCCACCAGGCACAAGACTCGTGCACGTGACCACGGGAAATGGGACTTTCAGCCCAATTTCTGCTGTGGTTTTTTTTTTATGGCTGGGTTGTGTGTCACTGAAATTTTCAGGGACTTTTCTAGTCCTTTTGACAGTCGTCCACCTGGTATATACGAACGGGAAGTCTATTCAGAAAGATCGTCTTTATACGCAATAGTTAGTTTGAAGTCGTAGGCTGTTTGAGTCAGTTTTTCCATGGGTGGGGTGGAGGTTCCTACACCCATGTGCCCATTGCACGGGTCATTATAGAAGCGAGCTTCAGATGTTAATTTAATTTGAGTCAATTATTCAACATCGATGTTTATTTTTTTTAATTTCATATCAGTGATGTGCCTTTTGTATCGGGACACATCTGCACTGGGTTCCTCAACCTTATGAATAGCATGGGCTTTGCAGAAAACACTCTGTAAAACAGAGGGCAGTTTTGTTCAATGTAATCTTCTTTAATTTAGTTTCACGGTACAGAACATATTGTATTCAGAAGATGTCAACACATCCATCTACTGCAATTACTTTGTATCAATTCAGAAATCTTGAAGTGGCCTGAGCTGGATAACACGAGATAAACGTAGCATCTCTGAGTCAGACGCTGGTTGTCACATTCAATACACAATTACCTTATAGTTGAACTGAATGCACTCATTTTGCATTATATATGTCATATTATGTCAACTCTTCTAACATGGTCATCCATAGAATTAGTTTTGGGTGCTGCACTTTCACAACATCATCTCGTACGAATATGAATGACCCGATTAGAAGATGAATAGATCCTGGAACAGGGTTTATTTGGAGGAGTTTACATCTTCTCTCTGTGTCTGGGGGATTTTACTACTGGAAACTCCAGTTTCCTTTTAGTTGAATCAAAGTTTTCTCATCTCCAGTGGCTAAATTTATAACTTAAAATAACTTAAATAAAGCTGAATTTATGTCAGGATTCTGTTTTTGTGGGGACACAATGTAATATAGTTTTAATGGAAATTATTATGAATTTCATGGATTCTGCGGTTTTGTTATGTTGGCTCCTGTTGGGAATTTGCTGGTATTGCTATCAACTTTCAAAAATCTTCCAGTTGACTCTGCTCTTCACTTTATCACCACGTTTGACCTCTTTGCTCTTTGCTCTTTTTGCAAAACACCAAAAGGGTTTATTTTGTTTATTGCACCAAACTGCAGCTTCTCGTTTACCGCCGGTGCTTGTGTAACTTCCTCTTTTAGAGCTCAATACTACAGTAGTCCTATTTAACTCTGGCATGTTTAGGAACACAAGCTTTTTCAGTGTTATTCCTCTGTGAGAGGCCAAGTCTGTGGGTCACTGCCTGAGGCAGCGTCCAACTGCCTTCCTGTCTGAGATCAGCCTCATGTAAACGTTCCAGAGTAAGAGATACTGTGTGCTGTGTGTGTCTTTAGCTTAGGCTGCTCTCCGACAACCAAATCCTCTGTCGGCCTCCCTTTCCCTCGCCCATTATACAACTACACATCAGATGTTTTAGCTCTCTGTACGGAGTCTGACTAGGAAAGATGTTTTGGGGCTGAAAATGGTTATGTGAAGAACGAATCCAAGATTAGATGACGGGCGGTGGTGACGTACAAAGAAATGTAGTCGCTGTTTTTTCTGCATGATCACAGAAATGAATGAAAAGAGTGCATGTTCCTTAAAGCAACAAATATTCTTTTCAATTGTATATGAATAAGCTATATGCTTTGTAGAGTTGCTTAAATAGTGAAAGGTCAGTGAATTTGTCGCAGATTGGTGTGATTCATTCCAATTGTTTGTATTATCCAACAACCGGTGCAGACTGGTTACACATTGAAAAGCTGCGCGCAGCAAATTCAGACTTTTCTTTACATTTAGCATTTATCATCAAAGTTTCCAGTCAGATTGTTTCTATTAACAAGACGATATGAACTGTTTGAGATTGTGCTCGGGAGGACGGCCCGTTTGTGATTTGTCTCTGTGTGAAAAGTATTTACACAGGCATATTTCCCGTAGAAACTTGTGAGAGGGGAGTGACTGTTTGAGGCGCTTAAGGAGGGCGATAAGTCTTAATGCTGATGCCATTATCAGTCAGTGGGAGTGAAACTGGGTAGGTGGGCTGAAATACAGCTAGAAAAGTCAAGACCAGTATAATGAAGACAGTCGACTCTCCTCCTCCTCTTCCTCTTGATGGCTCTTTATCACAGAAGGACACAAAAGAGAGCGTAGGAAGGACGGAGAGGGATGAGCAAGGATTAAATGTATCTGTTGATTCAAGTGTCTCAGACATTCGGAACCGTGAAAGTAGCAGGGAGAGAAAACGGGGCAAAGGGAGGCTTGGGGGTGGCAACACAGAGACGGTCTGTCAGTGGACAAATAGCAGACTCTATTCTCATACCAGGATGATTAAACAGAAGCGACAAGAGATTGGAGAGTAAGAAACAGTGTAGGAAAGCAAAGGGAGTTCTCTTTAAATTCATGGGAGAATCAAATGGTCAAATGAAAGAGATATACATTTAAATCCCCGTTTAAAAGATGACAATTAAAACCTGTTCCAATGATAATAGTTTCTCCCGGAGCTTTAGCAAATGTTTGATCACGGTAATTGGTAATTACCAATGAGAGGGTGGAGGCGGAGTCATGAGGCGGTGAAGAGGATTGATTTCAGGGATGTGTGCACAGACTTTGACATTATTAAATAAGTTGAGATGAAAAGAAATGATGTTGCATTTTAAGGTATGTTTCCAAACATGCTGAATGATTGTCAATAATTCTTTGAACTTCTGCATGCATGCACACACACACACACACACACACACACACACACACACTGAACTTAACCAAGCATTAACCATAGCTTGACCATAAAACAGCCTTGGAACTTTTGGAGAAACTTGTGGTTCAGTGTCTTCACCTTTCATCACATGGAAGGACAGATATGCTGACACGAACATTAAATCTCTTTTGTGGCGACTGTGTTCATCAAACAGAATTCCTAAACATTATGGTGTTGGCATGAAACCCAGGAATGTACTTCAGTGACTATTTGAGTAACTGTGGTCACAGCCTTGAAAGTGGAATACAAGGACCTTGGAGCTTTCTAGTATTGAACTTATGTTTTATCACATTTTGACAAAAGAAAAATCAAAGGATCAAAACTATTCTCTCAGCATGGGGCTTTAGGCTGACACACGGATCAGAAGCCGGCGAGTATGTGTTGCAAAGTGAGGCAGGTATTGTTTTGATAAGAGAACGGGAGTTGGCAGAGCTCATGCCAAGGCAAGACGCAGCAGGACCAGGCTGTGAGTGTTTGTGAGACTGCCGATTTAGTAGCTGCTCAGGCATCTCGCAGTAGAGACGTCAGCGCCGTGGCTCAGCCACTGCTTCTGCTTCGCTCATTTGCTTCCTCCTTTTTTGGTAATTGTCCTGGTACACTGCCAGTGTCGTGCGGCGAACTGGGTTCACAATAGCAGAAGCATTGTACATGCATACTGTGTTTGAACTTGAATTATCACATTACATGACTGTTTTTTGTTAGCTTTTTTTTTTTTTTTGTATGAAAGTTTGTCGGGGAGTAAAAAAAACCTACAGCCGTAACCGTTATTAGGATGATCCATTAAACTGCTATAGAAAGTATTCATGAATTAATTTGCATCGCAAACTCATATTTGGGCTGCGGTGGTTGAGTGGAAAGCACTTTCACTTCACTTCAGTTCAAATTGAGGTTGGATCCAGGTTGAGAGGCCTTTTGTATTGGGTTTGAATGGTTTCCCTGTCCATGCATGGCTTTTCTCAGAAAATTGGTGACTCTTAATTTCCCATAGGTGTTAGTGGACTGTCTCTGTGCTCGCCCTGTGATGGACTAAAGACTTACACAGGGTATACGCGCAGCGTTCTGCCAGAGCACGCTGCAGTCGGTTCCAAAATTCAAGAGTATGGTTGATTGAATTGATACTTGTGCTACGCCATCCCAGTTCCTACTTCATCACACTTTGGTTCCTGTTTGTCGCTGGGGTTTGTGTTTAATTATATGGAGGAAGTTGTAAAAAAAGATTGCTGTGGAAGTCCAAGTAACACAGAATCGATGTATTAAATCTTTTTCAATAGAGAGCCTTGACAGCTACACCTTGCTTAAATACATGAATTGAGCTATTTTCCTTTGGAAAGAGCAGAGTTTTCTGTGTATCTGTCTTCATTGCTAATGTGCTGATGCTGCAGAGTGTTGCATGAGATCAGCAAAAGGTAACTAACTAATCATCGGGACAGTATGTCCCTGCTGCTCAGAAGATGAAGCCGGAAGAGTGTTGGAGTAACAAAGTTTGCTTTGTGTATCAGTAATCTGAGCTTCGTCTTATCTACCTTGCAGACTTGACATAAGCAGTTTTTTAACCAGAAGAATCTGGTGGGATTGAAGCGATTTTTGCTGGGTTGCAGATGACTTTATTCTGGTTGACAACAATAATGAGAGGAGGGGTTTTACACTTTCACCTCACAGCTAGAAATTTCCTGTTTGAATCTGCTGTCCTTTCTGTATGGATTCTACATGTTCTCCCTGTGCGTCGGTTCCTTTTCCACCTAGAACCTGAGTCTCATTTCAAAATGTAAACATGTTTTTGTCAATGTGTTTAGAATTTGTTTTGAGTGTTTTTTCCCTGTAATGGGCTAGTAGCCTGTCCAGGTGTGTACACTGTGTTTCCTCCAATGTCAGCAGAGATAGACTTTTGTTTGTCAAATGGCAGTGGCGGATATGGATGGATAGTTGATAACTAGCGCCGCCCACCTAATGCATTTCTTAACTAATTCATCTTTCTGTAACCTTGTCATGTTTTGCTACTGTACTAGACAGTTGTCATCTTTAGCAGGGGGGTAGTCAGGATAAAAGTCAGGCATTTGCAGCTGAACAATTTTAGCCCTGATAATTTACTCCTCAGACTGTTAACAATGCAGACTTCACAGATAAATTGCGGTTACAGTCGATCAGCCTGATCAGTATGTGTTATTAAACTGAGGTTAACACCATAATAAGTGAAATGCATCGACAATACAATCATGTGATTGACCAGTTGATCATGTCTTTGAGTGTTCTTGTGTTTGGACCATTAATGAGTAACAGGGCTCAGTGTTCTCCTGTGTTTACTGGACCATGTGGCCCACATTTGTCTCATACCAACCAAAAATAGCATTACCGTATTTTCACGACTATAAGGCGCACATAAAAGTCTTAGATTTTCTTCAAAATGTGCGGCGCGCCCTATGGTGCAGTGCGCCCTATGTGTGTGTTGTTGTTGTAAAGCGGACGTAGTAGTGAACACCATGAGAACGTTAAAGGGGGAAGTGTGGGCGTGGATTGTATATAAATGAACGGGTATGTGCGTTATGCAGAACATCGTTGTTTTAACAACCCTGAAAATGGCGAAGAGACACGCTTATGAAGCACAGTTTAAACTGAAGGCAATCAGCTACGCGGAGGAACATGGAAATCGAGCAGCCGCGAGAGAATTTAAGATTAATGAATCGATGGTTCGCAAGTGGAGGAAGCTGGAAAACGAGCTCCGACAGGTGAAGAAGACGCAGCTGAGTTTCCGCGGACATAAGGCGAGGTGGCCCGAGTTGGAGGAAAGACTCGAGCAGTGGATCATCGCACAAAGAACGAGTGGGAGAAGCGTTTCGACGGTCACCATTCGACTAAAAGCAGTAACGCTAGCAGAAGAAATGAAAATTGAACATTTCCGCTGGACATCGGTGTGAACCGGCCGTTCAAAGTAAGGCTGCGAGCGGCGTGGGAGCGATGGATGACCGATGGATGACCGATGGATGACCGATGGATGACCGATGGATGACCGATGGATGACCGATGGATGACCGATGGATGACCGATGGAGACCACAGTTTCACTAAGAGTGGAAGGCAGCGCCGGGCGAGTTATGCCACAATTTGCAAATGGATTGTAGATGCTTGGGCTAGCGTGTCTGCTGGCACTGTTGTTCGAGCTTTCGCAAAAGCCGGCATCATTTCCAAGGAGCCGCACGGCACGGAAAGTGACTCTGACAGTGAAGAAAATGAACCTGGTATGTTTGATGGAGATTTAGCGCAGCTGTTCAATTCAGAAACAGAGGACGAGGAGTTCGATGGGTTTGATTGATGACGATTACAGGTAAAAAAAATGTTAGTACTTTGTAATCAATACTTAAATAAAGCACAACCAAACTCAGTTTTGCTCCCGCTCTATTTTTAAATACGCACACTTGTATGCTTGTGTGCGTGTGTTGTTGTAATGCGGACACCATGAGAACGTTAAAGGGGGAAGTGTGGGCATGGAACCCGCGCCCTATAAGCAGGTGCGCCTTATGTGTGTGTTAAATGCAGTAATGGCACACATAACTGAGACTGCGCCTTTTAGTACGGTGCGCCTTTTGGTCGTGAAAATACGGTACATTTTCCATAATACCACAAAATCGCTACTCTTTCAGTCTCCCCTCACTTCCTACACACACACACACACACACACACACACACACACACACACACACACACACACACACACACACACCGCTTTTAATGAAAATACCATTAACTCTGCTGCAGCCATTGCAGTTAGCGACTCATACACTCACACATTATCCAATCTATGACAACAAACATGTACCATCATCAATTACCTATATCAGCCATATTCAATAACATTGTTGTGTCCAAACCTCATGTCCTCACTGTCCACTCTTCAATTTGCCTGTTGTATCTTGTCACAAAATGCTCTTAACATGTATTCCTATCCATTAAAAACACGATACAATACTTGGACAGGAGCTACAGAGCTACCACAGATGGATTTGTTAGAGCATTTGGGCTCATGAGTAGTTGGTTCTATGTTCTTAGTTGTTGTCCATGTGTTTTGTTTCTCTTAAGTGAACTTAAGAAATACCTAAATTACTAATACATGCAAACCCAATTTTTTCTTCAGCTTGTTTTACTTTTAGACGTCATGGCACTTTTTTTTTCTCAGCAGAAATTGTCATAAAACTGCTCCCTAAGGCAGAAAAGTGAATTGCTTGTGATTTGTTTGCCAAGTTAAAAGTTTGGCTTGGATAACCTCTTGTTAACGAATGGCGTACTGAGACAATTGAGGCAACTATATCAGATTGCACCATCACTTCTCATGAGATGCCTGCTCAGATGGATATTTTTACTGTTAATCAAATTGCATGGAAAAAAGAAATCATTCATTCAAAAAAACTAATGTATTGCACATTTCAGAAGCTGCTTCCTTAAAGTCATTTAAACTCTGTTCACCATCAAACTGATTCCCAGTCTCCAATGCTGTGCATTTTGACATTTTTATTACAAACAATGTGCTTCGTCTTCTATTGCTATAGTTCAGATTCTGCTTATATGTCTGTGCATCACTTTTCCTGGTCCCTACAATGTGTCAGCCCCTTTTAATAGTCATGGCAATCCTCAGTGTTGATCATGGAAATAGTGGATACAGAAAAAAAAAACCTGTGTTAACAACAGCCCACAGTTACAGTTCATTATTTCAGCCTGTCCTAATTTAACCCTCAGGAAAGGTTTGTTTTTTCATACTCAGCATCTGTGTGTAACAGAAAACTAAAAGAAGCACATCCCAGCACGGCTTAAGCCTTAAAAATTAATAAAGTTTGTTTTTAGCAATGTATCCCCCAGCAGCAAATAACGGATAAGGTGAGAGAAGTATTCATGTACTTTGAAAAACGGGCTGTTTCTCTCAACAGATGAAAGTGGCTCAGTGCAATTAAAGGAAGTTAAAGCTCCATAAATATGTGCATAAACGACTCTTAACACAAGTCTAAATAAAGGTATTACTTGAGTGATATACCAATTTTGAAAAAGCGGAGACAGATTACACTAAACTCTTTACGTTTAAGTTGAACCGTGATTTTGAAGTATTGTTGCCAGTTACTTCTCTTCTTAACCACACCCTCAGAAGATCGATTTTAAGAGTTTTTAATTTGATCCTCTACAAATGTATCTCTCCTAACTTGTTTTTAATTAATTATATAGACCATGACAGTCTGGTGCAATAAAATGTCAACCTACTCACAATGTAGCGAGAGTCCATTTCTATTTTTTAATAAACATCGTGAGGTTGTTGCCTAAAGCTTCAGTTAAGCACTCGTCACTCACCGCTACCTCACCGTCTGAAACTCTACATGTATACATCAACTACCATGGACTCTAAAGTCATTGGGCTTAGAGTGTAAGTCTTTTTGACAGTAACATTGACTTTGGAGCACCAATATCTTTAATGTGCTACTTACACATGCAAACAAATGCGTGAGCTTCATACTGTCTAAACGTCTCTGCCAATATACTTCTGCGCGTCTATTTTCAAAGTCCGTGATGACTAACATGGCGATGGCCGGAACTAACACAAGCTTCTAGGAGATGTCCAGAAATACAGATGTAAAAAGCACAGAAAATGGACTGTTGTCTCGGTCTATAGCTGTATGTGGAACTAACGTGGAGTGTTTCTCAGTGAACTAAGAGATCACATTGATTCAGACGTTGCCACTGATAACTGATCTCTGTGAGAAAATGGTGAATCTGTCGAGGTTTAGTTTCAGTTTTCCAGCATGAAATGACTGGTCGGACTGCCGGAAGATGTAGGTCGTTCATGTGTCCTTGAACATGCTTGCTGTCCGATGTGCGTACATGTATACCAGTGCTTTTGTGTAAATGCCAAATAATATAAATCTGGACTAGATCAACATGTGGTAATCCTGAAAGCAGACCAGTGCCGTTTAGATCCACTTCAGCTGAGCTTGTCTGACCATGTGTCAGTCACACATTTCCAGCAGTTGGCAGAAAGTATTTAGCTGGCATGCAAAAAGCCAAAATGCACATTACCACTATGTCATAATAGGAATAGTGGTAAACATTCTGCTTTAAATAGTTTTTTATTAGGTAAAAGTAGACATTACTGAGAAAAAAAATGGTAACTAAATCTTATAAGGCTTGACAGTGAAAAAGAAAGGAGGTATGAGGAAAGGAAAAAAAAAAAAAAAAAAGGCAAAACCTGCTTTGAGACTTAAGGTCTGAATTCAGCTTCTTTTCAGCTCAAGAGGAAATCACAGTTCAAGTAATTCATAACACACTTCCCACATTATGAGCAGTGCAGCTCGTGAGGTGTAGCTCCTATATTGGGAGATGAAAAAATAGCTTTCTGGGCAGTGTATCTTATGAGCTATGTCTTCTATTTCTCATTTTTGTATCATAATAATGAAAAAAAGTAAATCAAATCAAAATATATGTACATGCTTCCTGCAAGTGCTTTTTATTTTTTGCTTTTCTTTATGAACCAGAGCTGTGATATTTGATGTGTTGAGAGTCACCTCAGCCTTTTAAGATGTTTTTTTTTTTTTTTTTTTTTTTGGACTGCGGTAAGAAACTGGAGTACTCGAGAAACCCATGCATACACATGGAGAACATGCAAACATTCTTGTCTAACCTGGACTCAAATATATGGTACCAACTACTAAACTACTCCAGCTCAAACAAAGCAATTCCAAAGTGTATGTAGTGTGGCAGAAATAAGATATGTATATAGACTTGTGGAAAAATGTCAGGACTTTCCCATAATGTTGTGAATTTACAGATCATCTGATGCAGTTTTATTTCTTCTTTCACTTTCATTGTGTACAGGCAACCAGCCCATTGTTTCGAGTTGTTTAACCTTATTTGGAGTCAGGGGGATGTGATCATATTATACATGGATGCTAAGCACTCATATGTTCTGCTCAAGCCATTAGTAATATTATTATAAGTCTAGACTGTCCGGTCAAATGACATGCAATTACCAAATGAGTGATTACTGCAGCTCTTATCACTTTCCCCGCTCTCTCTCCAGGTCCCTGAGATCATCAGTACATTGAGGCAAGCTGGCAAAAGCTCTGCACGCAACAATGACGTCGGCGTCGCCCCCAGCAAGACTCGCTCAGGCTCTGGAGGCAGCGATGCCTCTGACACATGTATTTCGTCTCTCTCTGCCACGACATCCTCCTCTGCATCCGCCCCTGCTGTGTCCCCAACAGTCTTTGCCAAAAAGTTTGAGGTATTGTTTTGTGGCCGTGTGAGTGTCGCTCACAAGAAGGCTCCGCCAGCCTTGATTGACGAGTGCATCGAGAAGTTTAGCCAGCTTCATGGCTCAGGGACAGCTGCTAAAGGAGGAAATGGCGGGGGGTTGGCCGGTGGGCTGAAGAGGGCATTGGCCTTCCAATCAAATGGGCTTGGAAATGGTTCCGTTGGTGATGGTGCGGCGAGGAGCCCCACCCCGGGGGCACGTCTATTCAAACGAGACCCCAGCTTCCCCTGCCTCCAGGCCCTGGATGAAAATGGCTTGTCACCGGAGATTTCTAACACCAACACTAAGGATCCAGTCGCCCGCTCTGCTCAAGTGCAGCCCACCAGTCTGCAGGAGAACAGAACCATGCTGTTTACGGTAATTTTCACCAGTGAACATGCGCACACTCTAAATGTCACATTCCAATACCCATCCATCCATTAGTTAACCCATCCATTTTCCATATCGATGTTGTCCAAACTCTTTTTGTGGGAAACTGGAGCTTATCCTAACCAATTCTGCATGATTGGCCCTGTAACCTTGACATTTCTCTTGTCCATCACACGGCTTAATGCATACAATCACTCAGTCACTCCAACTGCGAATTTAGTGTCAATTTAACCGAGTAAGCTTGTCCTTGAATTGTGGAAAAAAACTAGTGTACTTATAGGAAACCCAAAGAGACCCAGGAATAACATGCAAAACTCCTCAGAGAAAGGCTTCAACCCCCCCCCCCCTTTTTTTTTTTGGTCCACAATAATAAAGAATTTCTAACAATAGTATTACAACAATTAACACTCTGAATTAACTAAAGCTACAGTTGGAGACAATTTGTAGTCTTTTTATTTGTACATACCAGTCAAAGATGGATTTAGTGTAGTTGTATGTCTAAGAAACAACATTTGTTTTTGGGGATTTGTTTGTCTCATCTCGGGCCACACTGATATTTACTTACAGTTCAAATCATACCCTGTCACATTAAAAAAATTTTCATTTCAGTACATTTGAAAAACTTATTTAAATCCACAGAAAGGTCAGATAAATACCCTGCGGTCTAAGTGACTCACAGCCCATGATCTTCTCTATCTTTGAGAGCAAAAACATGTGTTTTAAGTTCTCCGTTGCCCATCAAGGGCAAATGATAAAAATTAAAAAAAGAGATTTAATATTGACTCAGCAGGGATAAATGCTGACTGCATCTCAAAATAAGCCATGTCATACTCCTCATGTTGACCTTGACCTGACCTCTTGGTGACAGTAAATTTCCTGTTTGAACTACAGGCAGGAAATTGTTATCATTGGCACAGGAACCACCAGGGCCTGGAGCTGTCCCTGTCAGCAGATTCCTACTTGGTTGGAGCAGTGGTTCTCAACCTTTTCAGAGTGTACCACCTGAGAAAATACGAGCTCTTTACTGTTATGGCTGAGCTGAACATACAGTAGCGGAGGCTTATGCTATTAGCTATGAACGTATTACTTATGTAGACATTACTTTCATTCTAAGTTTTCTACTCTTTCAATAATTGTATTTTATTTTCAAAAAGAGTTTATAAAAAACTAAATTGCGCCCTTATACCACTAGAGGGAGCTCAGTACCTGTACCACAAGTTGATGATACACCCTGGCTGCCTGAATGACGTCATCACTTTTTGTTCAGTTTAACACAGAAACAGCAGAAATGATCGTTTTGACAAACTACACAGATTGACAACTTTTCTGTTAACCCATATCTGTAATTTTCAAAAACAAAGGATTGCTTGCTTCTAGACAACTCCTAAGTCTCTTTTTTTAGATCATGGAATGACATTGATTCATGATCTCCAAATGACATGAATGGGGCTGTCCCCTAAGTTAGAGATGTTCTAGATTTATCTTTTACGGCTTCAGAGAAGGAGTAATAAAATCACCTCATTTCTCAAAAGGAAGAACTGAAAGCATATTTGTGTGCTTCCTGTTGTGCTATTTAAACACCATGTGAGCTCCTCACTGGCTGTTAATCCAGAGTCTGAGTTCATTTTTAATGGCAAATATTCTATGCATTGGCGATTGTAAATTTCCTGTAGATATTCATGTGTGGTGGTGATTGTCTGTCAGTCGGGGTGGTAGTCCGGTGTTGGAAAAGTGACGAGGCTGTGCTGCATGACAACTCACCCATTCGATGTAAAGGACACAGTGTCAAGTGTCCTGCCGAGCTCTGTCGCCCTGTGCTTGACAGTTCCATGAGCAAACCATCACATTATTGCTGTTGAATGATTTGTCTGTGTTTTAGGTGGGCAGGTCTCAGATCTACTTAGTGAGTCCAGACACTAAAAAAGTGGCCATTGAAAAGAGTTTCAGGGAAATCTCCTTCTGCTCACAGGTATGAAGCACAGCTTTCTTTGCAAAAGTGATATGCGGTGTCAGTTTGTGTGTGAATTTAATGCCTGTTGTTTTTTTTTGTTTTTTTTCAGGGAATTCGTCATGTGGATCATTTCGGCTTCATTTGCAGGGAGACAGTGGAAGGGGGAAACTGCCACTTTGTGTGTTATGTCTTCCAGTGTACTGATGAATCACTGGTGAGACGGATTCCCTGTTTCTGCTGCCTAACACAGTTCACTTGCCTGTTTATACAACAGACTCTAAACAAACTTTGGGCCAATATTATTGTGAACATGGTGTACAGTGGACCATGTTGTGTTCCCTGTGATCAGTTTTGTGATATTTCCATTAGTGCTTCCCACTCAATGTTCATATTTGATAAGTCGACTGAGTAATAATTTAACACCTCATAAGTTTACTTCATTTACATTTGATTGCCACAACATATGAAGCAGATGTCACCAGAGACCTTTTCTGTTGTTGAAACTTAAATGCAGCTTTACATGGTAAGGTTTCTGACTCAGAGTTCCCCTGAGCTATGACACACCAAATGGATTTTATCTGATTAATAACCTTGACTGACCGACTGGATGGACAGACATGTTTGTGTGTCATACAGGGTTTTTTGTTTTTTTCATGTTTTTCCAACAACAGAAGTTCTAGTTTGACTTTACTCAAGCAGCACCCTGTCAATGAAGAATACTGTATGTGTGGACATTTATTTGAATCCATGTTCATTATATGATGTAGGATATCTTGTGAGGAAGAATGTCTATTTATTTTGCTGTTGTAGGTGGATGAAATTATGCTGACCCTGAAGCAGGCGTTTTCCGTGGCAGCCTTGCAGCAGAACGCAAAGACCCAGAGCGAGCAGTGCGACAGCTGCCCCATGCAACAGCTCCACCGATTGTGTGAGAGGATAGAAGGTCGGAGACTGTTTCTCAACTCGTGTACAAAACCTACGACAGGAATGATCAAACTCAGTATTTTCAGATTTACAATGTGTGACGCTGCACTTACACTGAGCGAACAAGTAATGTTGATGATTCATGCTTATTGTATAGTGAGATGTATACGCTATATTGCTGTAAGCATGTCTTTTTCTCGACCCTCGAAATCTCACAAAAATATTAAACATTTTTAGGTATTTACTACCAAGCTTCTGTCTTAACTTAGTTGTGACAAACATGATACTTGAGAAATAGCTTTGTTCCAAAGGTACAAATAGATAAATTGATGTTTGTTGTTGAATCATTTTCAGGTCTGCACTCGTCCAAAACCAAACTGGAGCTACAGAGACACTTGGCCACCCTTGACAATGAGGACCAGGCGTCAGTGTTTGAAAATGCGATGGTAACACTGCTGTTATATTTGTTATTTGAAGGGCAAGGTGGGAATTCTGCTCAAGTTCTCAACTGCAGAAGTCAAAATGAGCCGGTCAGATTTATGAGCAGCACTAGTACATACTTGTATGACTTGGCTGACATCTACTGGTGGCATTGCTGAACTGCAACACGACACTGACAGCAGAATGTGTTTGTCAGTGGTTGTCGGTGTGATTTTGCAGCAGCAGGGGGTAACCTGGAGGTTAAAGTATGTCTTTTCCCCTTTGTGTTTTCCTTATTTTTGTGAAATCATGATAAAAAATAAGTGAATGGGGGTAAATTATGTTTATTAATTATACATAGTAATTATATTTTACGAAGACACACAAATCAAATGTGTGTGTTTTAGTATATTAATACATGTCATTTACATATCTCCATGTGTGTCTCTGAAAATTGCGGTTGCAGACATTTTATAATAGAGCACTTAGTAGAGATATATATAAAGTTAAAATCATTATTACTATGTTTATATACTGATCAGCAGCCATTAACAATTTTAACTGATTCAGTGAGAAAGGTCTGGAAATCCTACTCTTACAATAGGCACATAGAAACTGTTTGATTGCTTTTTGTTAAAAAGGCAGTGCATCCATCATTTTCAACACAGTCACGGTTTTAAACAGCAGATTGATGACCTTCAATAAAAAATAAACGTTTTTCTGTGATTTTCTAAATCAGACTTGTTCTTGTGTGTCCAGAGGGCTCGTCCAAAGAGTGATCAAGAAGAGAATGAGTTGGTGATGGCCTCTTTGAGGAAACTGTATGAGGAGCAACAGAAACGCCACCAGCACAGTGTGCCTGGAAACATCAAGCAGGTACTTTATGAACGCCTAAGAACACAGACGCTCTCTTTTTTTTCTATATTTTGTTGTGAGTGCTGTTTTGAATTCATTCTTTAGCAGCAATGGTTTTTACGACGGACACTAATTCAAAAACGATTCACTTCCATTAACAGAAAAAGTTGTCATGCCGCACCGACTGACCGACAGATCTTCGTTGTTTTAAACCTTGTCTGTATGCACGTAGGTGTGTGAGATTGCAGCTCTTGCACCCGCGGAGACGCAACAGCAGAGTAGCGGTCGACAACGACTCGAGCAGTTCAAGAGCCGAGCCAAGCGATCGCTCACAGAGTCCCTTGAGGGGATCTGGAAGGTAACAATTCTATTGTTATCGGTGTTTATATGCATGTTCCCACACGCTTGCACTTGTATAAAGCCGTGAGCAGAATTTGTCTCCAGACAATATAGATGCATCATTTCAGATGTGTTGAAGAGCACAGTAACTTAAGCACATTAACAGTCAGCTTTATTTTAAATGTTAATGCACTGCAATTTATCATTTATTGTATTTTAGAAAAAGACATAATTTGTTTCATGTACAGTATTTGGGATTTTTTTTCATCAGTATTTCACATTTCACAGATATCCATTCAGGGGTTATGCCTTTGTGCATGCCACAAATGCTCTCAAACTCTATTGCTTTGACCATAAAATGAACAGCCATTGCCTAAAATACAAATTTGAAACATTTTGAGCACAGAAATAAGGATTTAACCTATAATGTTGCATTAAAAAGCATCTCAGATGATAGTTTGCATGTTCAAGCCAAGTGCATAACTTAAATGTTTGTTCTTTGCAGGGAAGCAACAAGGCAAGAACTCAGAGGGGAAACAGTGAGGGGAGTGAGAGCCTCTCTGTTGGTGTTGTCAACATCAGCCAGGACCAGACGTTTTTAGATGACCCCTTACCTGCTTCCTCCCAGCTACGACCCACCAGCCCACTCAGGTAACCGCACCCCAACACAGCTTAGTCAGTGCTTTAAAAGTCAGCGCTGTTGTGCTTTTCATCTTATTTGACCTTTAGCAGTCTCTTTCGTGCTCACTTCTCAGTGGTGGATGGATTATGTTCAGCCTTCTCAGGGAGTGCATGTCACAAAATTGACCTACTATGCACAATTTTGTGTTCTCTACACGGCAAACGTCCCCCGACTCTTTATTTCCTCTTCACACCTTCAGGTGCCACAACTCGACAGGAGACCTGAAGCGCATCGACAACTCCCTGCGCCTGTCACCCTCCTCCTCCTCTTTGCCCGGTGACGCCAAGTCACAGGGCTTTCGCCGACGGGCCAGTACCTACAGCCATTCTCCCACCCCCTCGTCAGGGTTTGAGTTCTCACCTTCGCACCTAACAGTTCACACACCGCAGGAGCCGACTGCAGCGACCAAGCCCAAGCTCGTACGACACTACTCTGTCAGCACAGACACCCCGCACCAGAGCAAGTAAGGAAAAAGTGTGTGCGCGTGTGTGTATATCACATGACTCAGAGGGTATGTATTTAGGATGTGTTTTATCAACAGCAAATCTGAATTGGCTACAAAGCAACCATTTATTCAATATTCAGAGGTCCTACATTCCAGCCCGGTGACATGCACAAATGTACTGATGACAGCATTCTGTTACCAACACGGTACACACTATAAAAACCGACACCAAACCGGGGACACAGAAATACTCATCAGTGATACTATTAATGACTGATGATAGAAGAGAGCATTTTCTGTGACTGGGAGAAAACTGTAGAGACTGGTTCCCAGAATTCTGAGAGAACTGCTACTAAACCTTAAGAAAATAAGTCTTATCAGAATATTTATATATTATACATGTGGTGGGTGTCAGTTAAAGCATTAGTTCCTCAACTGGGATACAGGACCCCCTTTAGGATGGAACCAGAAAACACTGGGAGGGCTCGACTCTGCCTGTCCTCAGGTTGTCAAAATTAGATTTGCAAATGTAAAACAAAATAACTTTTGACAATCTAAAGCAGACCGCTTTAGTATGTTGGAGAGAGCAGCATTTCTCTTCACTACTTCATATCAATAGATTACGAGCCACTGAGTCTTTCTGCAGCTTTATCTCTTCCCACTCTTAACTTTCTGGTCATTTTTTTCCCCCCTGTCTCTTTTTAAACGTTGTAAATATACCAGCTCACATGAACCACAACCCGGTGATAATGATTGAATCTAATGGTTGCTGAGATAAAAGGCAAGAAGTAACATCAAATAAGGAAGACTACATGATCCTTCTGCTATTGGTTACACAGCAGATATCACCTTCTAGATCTGGCATGATGAGGAGTAATTAAAAATAAATAAATCACAAGATACCAAATCTAACATCCACTGCTTTCACTGCTTCACCAGCTGTAGTCCTGTTGTTTCTAGCTTTACCCCCCTCCTTTTTTTCTTTTTTTTTTACACATTGCTCAGTGTCGTCTTTTCACCCTTTCATTCTTTTTGTATTTGCACCGATTCTCAGACATATCCCAAACGACTCTCCCCTTCCTCCTCCTCATCCCTGCCCTTCATCCCACTCTCTTCTCCATTTTCCTTCCTCACCTTCTGCCGGAGCCCGGTTCAATAAAAGGAGGTGAGCGTCTGCTCGTCAGTTCAACTCATACATGTCCTTTTTGATGTTGCCTGCCTATTATTGTATAACAAGCCATTCATACAGAGCGATGCTGTCTATAGACAACTGTTTGGGAGCCGGTTGTAATAATAATTCAGCATTTTTTTAAATCTTCTGAGTTACTTAACTCGGTGTATAAAAGGCTCATGTCAACAGCCAGCAGCATGTCTCTGTCTGAATGGATTCAGTGTTGCTTTGATTTTCATCTGCCTCCTTATTTTCACCTCCATCTCAGTCCTCTGGGTGGTCTGCGCGCTCGCCTCCACTCCTCATCCTCTGTCCCTAATTTTCTGAAATTTCAATTTCTGGCCCCTGTCCACGAAAATGACTGTGCTGAGCCAAAGAACAGGTAGACACACACACACACACACACACACACACACACACACACACACACACACACACACACACACACACACACACACACACACACACACACACACACACACACGGTTTTTAATCTTTTGCTTGTGTTTGTGTTTTATATGAAGAGTTGTTATCTTTCTATTGAGTAATATCAAGACACGTATGACAAAAGTTTGGTGTCTGTTTGTTCTGTCAGTGATGTCGCGGCTCTATCCACACCAACTGCGGCCTTTGAGTTTGGGGAAAGCCCTTTGCGTAGCCACCGACATTCATGGAGGCAGCAAATCTTCCTTCGGGTCGCCACACCCCAAAAAGGCTCAGATGCCAATGGTGAGAATAAAGTCATGTCATTCAAATCAATGCCTGATTTATGATTTTATTTGATGGACAATTCAAGCTGTAAAATGTTCAATTGTGTTTCGCTGTCATAAGGCAAAGCAATGAGACAAGTTTACCGTACCTGCAGTACAGTGAAATTGAGTTGCATTCACTCAAAAATAGATTATTTCTAATTGACATACTGTGCATCTGGAAAGTGTGCACAACATTCTACTTTTACCACATTTTGTTATGTTACAGCTTTATTCCAAAATGGATTGAATTAATCACTTCCTTCAAAATTCTACACACAATACCCCGTAATGACAACATCTAAACATTTTTTATTTTTTTTGAATGTATGCCGATTTAAAAAAAGTAAATAAATAAAAACTAAGAAAACACATACATACAACACGTATATGTGTATTAGCAACTTTTTCTCAGTACATTGTTACAGTACATCCTCTTTGCAGCACCTCTCAAGCTCCATCAGGTTGGATGGGAAGTGTCGGTTCACAGCCAATTTCAGATCTCGACAGAGATATTCAATGGAATTCAAGTCTGGGCTCTGGCTGGGCCATTCTGGTTGTTCAAAACGCGTTCCATTTAATGATGATGGAGGCTCCTGTGCTCATGGAGACCTTCAAAGCAGCAGAAATTTTCTCGACCCTTGACCCCAGATTTGTCACTCAAGTCAATCCTGTCTCGAAAGAACTCAGACAATTGGAATTCATGCTTAGTTTATGCTCTGACATGCACTGTCAACCACAGACTTCCCGAATCAAAAACAAATTTTTCCCAAAACTTTTTTCACAATGTCCTTATGAGGTGTGGTGTGTAGAATTTTCTGGGAAAAATAACGTTGTAGCATAGCAAAATGTGGAAAAAGTGAAGCACTGAATACATTATACTCTTATCAATAGAATTTTATTTTGATTCCCACGTTTACATTTGAACTTCAACTGAACTTTTATTACTGGGGAAAAAACCCCATTTCAAAATACATATTTTGTTTCATATTTTCATTTAACAGAACTAAGGGACTTTATACCTGTTTCACTTACAATATACTTACTTCTATTAAAAGTAGATAGTGCAATCATTCTGTACTACCAATTGCAGATGATGCAAGTCATCGGTAGCAGACCAGTTTGAAAATGTGTAACAAGATCATGAAGAAAAAACAAAAACATAGTGCAGTAACAAAACCTTTCCACTCGGTGTCGCTGTTTCATTACTCGTTCCAGTAAATATTACGTGTAGAAACAGAAACTGTGACAAGAGATGACTTATACAATAGCTTTTTCTCTTTTTAATAGGAGGTTAAGTTTTTAATTAGCGCACTCCTCCTGGCAGTTTGTCTTTTTATACAACAAGTCAGAATACTCACAACATATCTGGCAGGTATAAGTGTAAAGCAGGGCTGTCTTGACCGAAGTGACGTTCTACTTGCACATAATATATCAGTCATCTGTTTTCTCACATTATAAGTGTACATGTCAGACAGTACAGATGTGGCAATCGTGCCTGTGCCTGCGTGTCTTCATATCCTGTGCTTTGTTAATTATATGTCCCGTGTACATACGACAGAATAAGTGTTGACAGTTGGGATTGGTGGGTTGGTCACGCTAACACTTTTAAGTTGCTTGTGAGAAATTGTATGATCCACACATGTAGACATGTTCAAACATATTGTCTTCCAGTAATAATAGTGGGAGTCTTTTCCGTGTTAGACTTTGCCTTTTTTGCCATGATTAAACAGTATGTTTTTTTTTTTTTTTTTATTCTAACGTGCCTGTGTCTTTGAGACAACTTCATTTCGTATTGAGAGAACTATAGCCTTCCTCCATGTTTAGCTTTCTCACTCCACAACAACAACAAAAAAAAAACTGGGTTTGCTTCCAGACTGGCACCTTTCCTTAAGATCCTAGAGAGTTTTTTTTTCTTTTTAATTACTTTAGTACCTCGGTACTCCAGCTTCCCTCCACAATCTTAGACATGCTTCTTCGGTTAATTGGTGACCCTCGATTGCACAAAGCAAGAGTGTGTGTGTTTGCTTCTCTCTGTTCAGCCTTTCCTCTGCTCTTCAAGTGGGTATAGTGGATCTAAAAATGGAGGCATCAGATGTGCAATAGAATCTAAGCCTTATGTACCAAAACCGAATAAAACAGTAATGAATTAAGAGATATTTTACCCTTTATAAAGGTAAACAAATCTGGAAGTAAATACATAAATAAACTTATGAAACATAAAACGTCAATTCGGTTTTGAGGCTTAAATGCCATTATTTGGTTGAATTCTATTACATATATTGACATTGAGAGATGTGGCCTTTTTTATGAATTTTATTTTTTACAATTTGTTTGGCTATTTGTTGAAAATATTCTCTACTCATATACTATGACACCTGATATATCTTGAAATCTGTCTACATAAGGGAACGCTTTGATGGAAACAGAGTTTGTAGCTGTTGACTTTAGTATTTTTGGTTGAATATTAGCCTTTTCGGACCACGACATTGACACCTAGTGGCTAAAAAGAATTCTCCTTGTGCACCCGTTGGTTTTTTCTCCACTTGCCCCCTTGTTCTCTCTTAGTCTTGAGTTGCACAAAACATTGTTTTTGCGTGTTTAATATTGATTTTCAATTTAGAATGTTTGTTGTTGTTGTTAAATTATAAGTGAGATGGGTGGGGGAAAAAAGCAGATCTCACATTGCACCTTGAGAAAGCCAAATTTACATCATGATGCTCTGATCATGGAACTACAATGAATTGTAAAATACCGTCACTTACATTCAGTGATATATATTCGTTCCTGCGACTCTTGCCGATACATAGCCAAAGTGTCAGCTGTAGGAAATAATGGCACACGTCACAGAATGGTTGATCCACCGAGCCAAACCCAAAATAGAAGACAGCTTTGATGAACATGATGTACTTGTTGTTGGAGCCGTCGCACACTATAAATTTTATTCCACCTTTTATGACTCTTGTGTAGCTGCCAACGCAGATACAATTATGGCTGGTGGAGGAATGAAGAACACAACAATGAAAGAAAACAATATTAACTTGCAAATTGGCCTAAATAAAATTTCAAAAGACACTTAATGGTCAGAGTATTTGTAATACTAGCATTATTTGTAAAACAGCATAGACCTGCTATTTGCTTGTGTCTTTTTGTGACGTGACCACTGGGGGATGCCAGAGTTTGTTTCCCACAGTCTACAGTGTGTCGTTATTGGTACACCTTCACTGCTACAAAAATGTCTAAATAGATAAATTAATAGTTGTATGATATAGTCTCATTCGCTTCACTCACAAAGGTGACATTCTTTGCAGGAACAGAGCAACATAGCAGAAAGTTGCCGGTATGAAGTTAACGTCCGTGCACACCTTGGTTCTTCACAGGACTGATTCGTATGTTTTATAAATGTATTGTGGAATGAGGGACTGATGTCATTTTTTTTTAAGTTCCCACCGAATATGTTGCTTATAAAGATTATTAAGGTTTAGGCTGATGTCGGCACGTGAAGCTTCCTCTTCAGGTCAACAGCAGGTTTGACTTCTGTCCCCTGCACCATTGAGCTGTTTACTCAAAGTTTCTATTGCCGTCGAGTGTAGGAAGAAAAAAAGTGCATTTAGCAGCTCAGGGTGATGGGCTTTGTAACGGCTGAACGCAGCAGAGGGTAGAGTTGGGTGTGTGTTTGTGTGGCTGCGCTTAAATGCATGAGGTCATGGGTGTGTCGTGCGTGCGTGCGTGTGTGTGTTACAAGGAATGGCAATGTCTCAAGGTCATGTTGACTGTCCACACAGTCACAGTGCCAAAGGAAAGCGCTCGCACTGTTTATTCACTGTGTGTATGTGTGTGTACATAGGCTGTGACCTGATTCTCGCCAAGTTGTTTGCTTTTGGAATGAAATATAGGTCGTTGTGGAAGTGTGTATTTTATACAGTATATATGTTGCTTGAATTTTTTACACTTTGACTGCAAACTTGTTGCTAGAGTTTTGTTGAAAGAGCAGTCTGTGTTTGTCTAACAAACAAATGACTCACTTAAGAAAGTCCCCTTGTCTTTGTGTGCGTCTGTTGCACACTTTAAGTCCGGTTTGTCTTTACTCTTCTCAAAACTGAAGAGGTCAAAGTTTGTATAGTCACCCTGCTGGTTCCAGTCTGTCTTGGAAACTGTCTGACACAGACACAAAAGGCAATACAGTACGTAAAGGTTAACCTCGTCCGGCACAAAGAGCACCATTGTCATCGTGTTTTGTGTGTGATGAAGTACACCACATAGGTTTGTCTTCGCGGCATTAAAAGGGTGTGTATACTTGCATAGTTTTTTTTTTTTTTTTTTCCTTGGTGCAAGTTTTGGAAAGATAATCATCAAAATGCCATACGTGAACCACAGTGTCACTTTCCGTGTGGGTCTGCGCCTCGAATTGATCACAATCATGATGCTCTTAAAAACTAAAAGCAAAGCAAATTATATAAAGACAGTTGGTGTGTCTTGTCTCCAAACAACACAGAGTATTTTGAGGTTTGGGATCCACCCTGTACTTTTGGGTGGAGTTACACAAACACATTATTTTAACTTTATGTGTGTGTTTTGCACTCAACTTTGTCAAATACATCTATGTTTAGATTATTCTATTTTGCACAAATGAGAAATGGCAGTTTGGTAAACTATAGGCTTTTTCACTGCTGTTGTGTTATTCTCACCTATATACAAAGTAAACACCTTCAAATAATATAATACTGACTTCTTTCATACCACTCCTGTAAATCTCACATGCCTTGTTAATGCAAAACAACACCTCAAATTGTTAAAGGAAAACAGTTGATCTTTTAGGAGACAGAAATGTAAAGAAAGTCGCATGATTATCTACAGCTATTATCATTTCCACATTTCATGGGTTTGTGCCAAATAAGGTTCGGAAAAATTCGGAAAATATTTTTGTAAGCTTGTTTTTGAATAATAGGCCTTTTCAAATCTCCAGGTCTTGCTCTTAATGGTTTAATGTAAAATGTAATGGCATTTACACCATTTTGTAAAAATTTGATTTCAAGATGTAATCTCAAATTACAGATCATTTTGACCCTGCAAACTCCACATATGCTCACCTATGGTTGTCAATGTAGCATAATGTGTGCTGATAATCTGTCTTTCAGAGCTTGGGGATGCTTGTCTCGAGGGGGGTCGAATGTGCGTTGGCCAGGTGGTGGGTGGAGGAAGCGGGGATGCATCAATGAGAGCTGTCCCTGAGGAGAGGAAGAAGAGGAGCAAAGAGGAGCTCAGAGAGCTGTGGAGGAAAGCAATCATACAGCAAATCCTTCTTCAACGAATGGAGAGGGAGAACCAAAAGCTACAAGGTGAGCTGCAACGCGCAGCGAATACTGTTGAATATGTGAAGCTTCTCTGTCTTTAGAAACCAGGCAGGAAATCTATGTTATTCACTAGTCTCCTTTGAAAGAAATAATCTCAGTTTTGAATGAAAAACTACATGTTGTTGGCTCATAGTCACATTTTAGATTCACATGATATGATGTATTCCAAGCTTGAATTGGCTTCATATGTCATCTGTCAGCATGATGACATGCAGCCATTGTTGTTTCATTTGAAAATGGTATCTATCATTTGTCAGTGGGTGGGATTACATGAAAGGCTTGAAAATTAGATGATTAGATTTCAAGACATCTCTGGCAACTTGCCTTTTTCCAGATGTGAGTTCACACAGGGTTGGTTGTTGAGTTCACAGCCACTCTTCTTCCTTTCAGGAAAAAATAAGTGAACTCGTTATGAAACGTTACTGTGTGTGTGTGTGTGTGTGTGTGTGTGTGTGTGTGTGTGTGTGTGTGTGTGTGTGTGTGTGTGTGTGTGTGTGTGTGTGTGTGTGTGTGTGTGTGTGTGTGTGTGTGTGTGTGTGTGTGTGTGTGTGTGTGTGTGTGTGTGTGTGTGTGTGTGTGTGTGTGTGTGTGTGTGTGTGTGTGTGTGTGTGTGTGTGTGTGTGTGTGTGTGTGTGTGTGAACTGCTCCACCTCGTTCCTGACCTAGTTGGCTGGTACCTACATAGACCTAGCTGTGCATCACACCCTTGGCTGCCTGAACAATATGCAAAGAGGTTACTTCACACACAGTGCTCCACCCAATCACACAGATAGCAATTATTGCATGTATAACAGGGTGTGGATGGAGAGAGATTGTAGGTCAAGTTTGTTTAAAAAATCAAGTCCAGTCAGCAAGCCGACATGCACAATCTCGCCGTGATCATGGAAACCACGTCAACTTGCACATCTCTCGCATGTCGAGGCCTTAACGTGTGGTTATGGTGTAATTGTGTTTTATTGCTCCCACAGGGTGCGCTCCACCTTTCTATCCGTTACTTGCCCGGGTGGAGCTAAACTCCCTGTCCTCTTTCAATCTGTCCTCTCCAAACCCGCTGCTGCCGGCTTAAGGAGAAGTTTGAGAAACTCAGTGCGGGCTGGGTTGCTGCCAACGTGCAGCTCCTGATGGACGAGACTCTGCTTGCTCCAGACAGTTGATAAGGAGCGCAGCGCAGCCACAGTCTCACCGACAGCATCTATTCTTACACTGGGTGTGTCAGCTATCCGCTTTGCCCGAGTTTTCTCCCCTCATTACCCAGTTTCGCCTTCCTGGTCACTCCTGCTACTTTCTTGAATGTGATTGCTATAATCTGCAGCATTTCATGAAAAGTAGACGGGCCGATTGATGTGCTCTCCATTCAATGTGTAGTTTTAGAATGTGGGTATTCTGTGAAGAATATACTCCTAAAAATATTTAACATATTCCAAAGTTGCCAATTTGAAGGGGGTTCCAATTGTGATTGCAGCGGTCGACTTTTAGCAAATTCTTTCTTCAGCAACAAGATTCAGAATGATTCTCTTGTTCTGTCCTCCAAATGATTTTCTGTTTCCTGATTGGGGGGGGGGGGGGGGGGGGGGGGTTTGTCCTGTCCTGCAATGATGATATCACTCTCCCAAACGTGTCCATGTTGCAGCTGGTCTCTGGGTGGACACCACACATGAGCGGAAAGGGTGGGGTCATCCACAAGGGGAAGCAGGGAGAGGTAGTGTGGTTCACATAGGAGACAAATCTACTGAATCTGAAATCTACTGAGAAGGAAGAGTTGAGGGTTGGTGAAGGTAGATTGAAGATCAGTTGTGGGTTAAGAGATATACAGCAGAGAGAGAGGAAGGGTGTTGTCACACCGAGGGGAACAGTTTAGGGGTGCAGGGTGTGTTCTCACCTCCTTTGTTTACTGACATCAACTTGTTAAACAGAATGTGGGTTTTTTTCTTTGCTTTGTCGTCCATATTATCTGAATGTTCCAAGTAAAGGTTTCGTAAACACATCGATCGTGCAAAAATATATTTTACACAGTTTAATCATCGGCCACTTGATGTTGTCAACAATGGCTTTGCTTTGGAAAAAGTCAACAGGCCACAGATGTGTTTTTTTGTTTTTTCCATCTTTGTTATGGTAATTTCTTCAGTACTCTTGTTTACTTCGATCAAAGTTCTTTGCAAATCATAAATTTATTTTGTGTTGGGCATATTTTGCCATCAATAGACACAATGTGTCAAATGTATGGGCCAGCCATCTACTTCAAGGGTTAGTGCAGTTCAAGAAGCCCAGACTTCCCTGTCTTTAGCAGTTTCTACGAGCAGCCCTGCTGGAAGGACCCCAAGCTCCTACTGAACCAAACAAGAGATATAAACTCTTTTGCAGGTCCTGCTCTCAGTTGGATTTGTCTGCTAAACCTGTAATGTGCTGCGACCAGGGAGCATTGCAATTACCGTAATTTCTGGACTATAAGCTGCTACTTTTTTTCACACGCTTTGAACCCCGCGGCTTATACAATGGTAATGATGCAGCTAATTTATGGATTTCTACACACACACACACACACACACACACACACACACACACACACACACACACACACACACACACACACACACACACACACACACACACACACACACACACACACACACACAGCACTGTGTGCAGGAATTTCCAACACTATGAAAGACAGATTTGCGGGAATTTATGAAAATATGAGCAAATCCTCCGTATTCCCATATTGAAATTCCTGCCCTGTTACAACGTGGACACCTGCAGTTTATAGTCAAGTGCAGCCTATATATGTACTTTTTTTTTTGCATGCATCTTATATTCAGGTGCGCTCAATAGTGGAAAATACGGTAGATACTTGGACACCCTCCACTAGCTCCTCTCAGTGGAGAGTAATAGGAGATCTATTTCTCTCCAAGTGGCAGAGTATTGTATATGGTAAATACAATTGTATGATAGATAAATCAAATGTATTATGGACATTTTTTTGAATGTTAACAATGATCAGTGGATAATTGGCACATTATTTCATTTCCTGATCTGCCTTTGGTGTATATCAGTTAAGAATTTAGGTGTTAGTCTTAGATTCATGACTTTTAAAAAAAAAAAAAAGTCACGCCACAACCAACATCATATTTCTAAGCATCAACTTATTTTTCATTGGTTTTGTATGCTAAGGTTTATTGGGCTCTAATGACTTGAAAATCAACTTACACATTTTGAAAGTCTTCCCGTCTACTAGTGCTGGTCAATACTGGAGACAAAAACATCACAAATCTGAACATAGGACTTTTCTGTTTGAATATTAAAAAAAATACCTCAACAGAGAAGGAAACCCCAGTTTATCCAGCCATCATTCATCCCTTCTTTTTATTTATTATTATTTCTCACTCTCTAATTCAATGTCACAAGGGGCTGGAGCAAATCTGAAATTGATGTTTTTAAACTGGGGGAGGAAAGTCTCCCCTTCCCAACTTGAGCTGGTGTTGTTGTGAGTAGAAAGAAATCCCTAATATTAAGTACTGAAGAAGGGAGGAGTCATTTTGCAACACACTGAGTTCTGTGTGCTACATACCAACATCCAGATTAAAGTATTATTGAATCTTATGAACGAGTATAAGTGCTGAAGGACCTATTGTGTGGAAGATTAGAAAGAAGAAGAGCCATGGCTCATGTTTTAAAGACAAGCCCACTGATGAAAAACCAGCATGTATTAAATGAAAGTTTCGGGCCAGTGTAAGAAGGGTGAATTTGATCAAAGAACCCTCTGTAATTACCACTTTTTCACAGCGTCTCTCAACTTTATTTTGCTTTATAGTAAACCAAAGTTTCAATGTTCGAAAGTGTCATTTTGAGGTTCACCTCAATGCAGTGAATTATGAACAGAAGCTCTAAATTAAAGGAATGAACTGACTGAGCAGGTAAACTTGGGTCATTATTTCATTCACCCTGAAACATGCATATGGAGAAAAATGTGAACATAACATATTATATCAGCACGAGCATCAGGGTCAGCTGACCCGCCATACTTTCCACAGTTGGTTTTGGGTCGGGCTCTACTGTGTTGGATGTTCATCCAGCTGTCAATCAAATATTGGCCAAGCTCAGCCAAGTCAACAAAATGCCACTATAATGCACCTGCAACCATGAGCAGTAGAATCATGGCCACTAAATGACTGGATTGTGTTTTTATTTGTCACATTTTTAAAAGACGAGAAGCAGAGAGCAGTCAGCTGCTGCTGATCGTGGAGTTGAGATTTCGTTGGCAAGTTAAAGAGCCATTGTTGTGTTTCATCTCCTCAACGACCACTGCACTTTGTTTTACATAACTCTCTTCTCCAACACCTGTTTCAAATAAATGAGTCGCCATCAAGCTCTGCAGAGGCCTGATAATGAGTCATCCATTTGAAGCTGGGAGACATCTAAAACGTGCTCAGCAGTGGTACTGGAGGTGGAGGATTGAGACGCACCAACAGAGCTCATAGGAGCACCACTGCTCCACCCAAACGACTGTGGTTTAAGACACAATGAAGGTTCACGATTGGACTTGACACTCAAATTGTGAGTTCTTTGTAAACTGCTCCATCGATATGTGAAGTAAAGAGGAACACAAAGACCACTGGTGTTGTCACAGTGCTTACGGTGTGTTCTCTGTTTCCTTTGTAGACTCGGCGAGCAATCTGCAGAACAAGCGTCTTAAGTTGGACTATGAGGAAATCACTCCATGTCTGAAGGAGGTCACTCTGGTGTGGGAGAAAATGCTGGGAACTCACGGGAGAGCAAAGGTCAAGTTTGACTCCGAGACCATCCATGCTGCAGTTGCACAAGGTATTTATCATGTTCCACAAATATGCATATCAGTGCTTCACCGAAGCGTTTGAGCATTTTTCTTTTAAATAAGCAGGTATCTTTAAACACTGACCTCCAGCACAAGAACCGAAAAAGAAATCTTGAGTTTACTTTTTATTGTTAGCCTCTGTTCCATTTTTCAAAATTTTCCCCAAATGTTTCCCTTCAACATTTTACCCCTGGTGTGGTTCTCATTGTCAGCACTTTCTGCTGTGTCCACTTTCTAGTGTCAGCATGTGCTGCACAGGGAACAAGAAGGTTATCTCCTGTGCTCTCTCCCTCAAACAAAATGGATCTAAAGTCCACAAACATGCCTATTCACAGAGTCAACAGTAAAATAAATGCAATCCTTAGATCACAGTGGATGTAGGACAAGAACCTGCTCATCCAATAAATTCCATATTACTGCTCCTCACATTAAGACATCTATGTCCATGAAGGACGAGTTAAACATGATGCAGTACCCGTTTTTCTGGTGAAGAGTTGAATAAGGATAAAACTGATGTCACTCAGTAATTAAGTGAGAGAAACCCTGAAAATAGGGGAAGTTGCTTAACTTGCTCCACTGAAATGGAGCTAAAATCGACACACCAGCAGCTTTTTGAAGCTCATTACCATATACTCCTTGCTCCTAACCAATAAAGGAAGTTATTTTATCAACAGCCAGACAACCAGTGAAGATGCTGCTTTCCTATGTCTGATCTAAATATCTGATATTTATTAACAAACCACTACTCATGTGAAGCTGCCCAGATGGCCCTTCAGCTGTAGATGTGAACGCGAACATGCAAGGCTGAAAATGGATTGTACCATCTGCAATGTCGATATATTGTCAGTCCATCTAGAATGATTGATATTCACCTGTTTGGTTTGCATGTCGTGCCATGTTCGCTCTAATTCACCTCGTCCTCCTGTCATTTCTGACAGGTGTCCCGAGGCAGCATCGAGGCGAGATCTGGAAATTTCTCTCCGAGCAGTACTTGCTACGACAGACCGTCCCTTCACGTCCCCCCTCCAACCACGCGCCTTACAAAGAACTACTGAAGCAGCTCACCTCGCAGCAACACGCCATCCTCATTGACCTTGGTAATTGACACACATCGATAGGAGGGGTTGTCTTGTAATCATAACTTTACAGATTTGAGCCCCCGTTTCACCGTGTCCAGATGTTGAAGTGTTCGTGAACAAGTCACTAAACCTCAGATTGCTCCCAATTGAAGCTGAGTGCCTTGCAAGGCGCCGCCACCATTGGTGTGTGTATGACCACGGGTGTCTTCGCTTCACCCTTACTTAGCACTACGCAGCTAAATCTCAACTACTTTGAACCATTTAAAATGGGCTCAAACTTTCTGCCTCAGCACGTCTTCTATTGTAGTGTTCTATTCATTTTCTGTCTGAGTTCACAAGCCGTTGATTTGATGAGTATCTGCCCCTGAGAAGTGCTGCTGGGACAGCGTCACAACACAAGTGTGTGAAATCTCAAGCAGCTTTGATTTTATTCAATGTACACTTGATCATATCTGTCAAAACTCTGTTTTACGCTGCACACCCTGAAATGTTCCCAACACCTCTCACCCAAAAACCCACACACACTCACCACACCCATATAACACCCACATGCATACAGAAACACATCCACCCCCACATCTATCCCTTGAGGACTTACCCGCCCGTGTTCTTGTGTTTGACCCCGCAGCTTTCATCTGCCTATTATGTTATTCACTGTACTTCAAATAGTGCAGGGTAGTGACAGTTTGCTTACATAATATGAAGGTTTTTTTTTCGATGGACACAGTATTTACAATACGCAAGCTACACAGGGGTTTGAATTAATTGATAATTGGTACCTCAAATAGTTCATATATGCAAAAAGTTTTTTTTCTAAAAGTTGAATAATTCGGGTGTACAAAGTGAAGGTGCACATCTTACTTAAACGTTGTTGAAAATACAAACACATACATGACACACGCACACAGACTTTTCCGTCAGGCGAGGGAGGGATTTATTGATAAACATAAAGCCCCGACAGCACATTCTTTGCATACACACTTGCACAGTTCTCATTGTATTTCCTATAACCTCACACCACTCTCTGTAATTCAAGAAGCCCTCAGTCCCAAAACACACACACACCTGCCACTTAGCAGACTGTCTACGTAAGAACGTTCTTTTACTGAGCCCAGTCCTCATTATCTTGTCATTCTTTTAAAAGGTGCGTGTCCCATCCCCCATTACATGTTAAGCTTCTGAAGCAGAGTATGCAGTTTTGACATAAAGCCACATTCATGTGTGTGTCTTTTCTTGGACACACGCTCTGCGCTCCTCCCTAGCTTGAGCAGCATAGTGTGAAGTCTTGCATCCTGAGGCAAGGTCCGCCAGTGAATCTGCCTCGTTCAAACATGTGAACGCTCCCAGAAGCCGCGATATCAGTTGAGCCTTTGTTTTTGAAGCAGCATGTCAGACGAAGTCAAATGAGTCAAGTTTGTTGAAACAATGTTTTTAAGTCTGAGATGTACATCATGGTGGTCTCGCATGTCAAAATAGAAACCATGCTTGGCTTAAAAAAAATGTAAATATTGGTAATGTGTTGCTTTTGTTTCTATTGTAGGTCGCACTTTTCCCACTCATCCTTATTTCCAAGCCCAGCTGGGAGCCGGGCAGCTCTCTCTGTATAATATCCTGAAAGCCTACTCCCTGCTTGACCCCGAGGTAATCTCTTTTCTTCTGTTCTTTTGGCTCTCATTTCTGTCATCTTGTTTGTGTCTCTTCACCTCACAAACCATCTGTCCTCCAGGCATAATGCATCTTGTCTCATGAAGATTAAGGTTTGGTTATTGTTTCTATTGTAGGTGGGGTACTGCCAGGGCCTGTCCTTCATTGCTGGAGTGCTGCTTTTACACATGGGGGAAGAAGACGCCTTCAACATGCTCAAGTTTCTAATGTATGATGTAGGGCTCCGGAAGCAATACAGGCCTGACATGATTATCCTGCAGGTAACGCATGCACACACACACACACACACACACACACACACACGAACAGATTAATTTAAATAGCTCCTCAATGATGATAGACAGGAACCAAGCATTTTGTTCTTCTCAAACGATCACAAAGTACTGAAGGTCTTCAGGAACATCAGGAAAAGTGGGTGTAGAAACAGTAACTGTCCAAAACAAATCTCCACAAAATACAGCATATTCACACCCACAACAATTTGACAATCTGAACATTTACAAATAAGAGACAGAATGTGCAACCTTGTTTACTGTTTTCATAGACGTTTGCTTACTGCTGTTTCCATTGTGTTGTTGTTTATTTTCTCCGAGATGTTCTTGATGTCGTCTCAACTCCTACTTTCCACACGAGCTAGTTAAAGAATTTCTAAAATTGTCCATATGTGTAAACCTGTTTGTGACTGATTTTCTGTTTAGATGTGGTAGCCAAGCGATGGACGAGTGACCCGTTTTGCATAAACCTTGTTTTTTTTTCCTCCTGTGTTGGCCAAATGCAGCTCTTTGGCTGGTAGAGAACAGGAATGGATGCAACCTGGTTTCTCATTAAAAAAGCGTTTTTCTTCTTGTTCACGTGTCAGATTCAGATGTACCAGCTGTCGCGGCTGCTCCATGACTACCACAGAGATCTGTACAGCCACCTGGAGCGGCAGGAGATTGGGCCGAGCTTATACGCCACCCCATGGTTCCTCACTGCCTTCGCCTCACACTTCCCCCTGGGCTTTGTGGCCAGAGTCTTCGGTGAGCTTTTGAGACGTCTCCATTTCTACATCTCTGGTTTAATCACCACATCGGCTCATTTTCTTGAGATGTGCAGATGTTTGGCCGTATACAGAGATTTTTTGATTATCTTCACTTCACTAACTTGTAGTATTTGTGGTCAAATATTACAGTGATAGTTTAGGTAAAGGGAGGAGAGTGGTGGAGCAGGAGAAAAATCTGATATTGTAGGCAAAACATATATAAGTGAGAATGACGTACAGAGAAGATGGTTATTGGTGGTTATAATAATGATGAAACTCTAACCACAGTTCTTTTGGAGTAAAGCTTACTATTGTATGTCATGTACACATAGACATCAAACATAAAGTTTTTATTCGTTCCAATCTCTTGTTTTAGAATTTGTTCCAATATCATCATACTTACACTTTTTTATTTCTAATGTCTTTGCTTACTGTCCCTCATTCCCGCCTTTGTGTTGTTTTCATGCTTAATTTCTTATACGGTGCTCAGTCACTGAACCAGACTCACTGGCTCCTCGTGCTTAACTGAGCATAACTGTGTGTGCGTGTATGTATGTGCATGCGTGCGTGTATGCGCGCGCGTGTGTCTGCGGGGAGTGTGTGCGCCAAACACTTGCAGGGCATCATGTTTGCTCTGTTAAGTATTTGATATTGTACGTTGGCCTCCACACCTCCGCTCTTACTCCTTAATCTTCTGTGTGATCTCATGCTATCCAGCCAAACCCTCACCACACCCTCGTGCATTAAAAGTAAACACACACACACACACACACACACACACACACACACACACACACACCTTGTCCGCCTATCCCAGATTCACCACGACCTATATTTGTTTGTTTAACCTTTCGTTTGTTGACGTCAAGCATTAAAGCATTTAAATCTCAAAACGTTAAACTTTGCTGTCAGCACCTGTCATCATGTCACAATATATCATTAAACAAAAGCTGTGACATCAGTTCTTAGTTATCCTCCTGTTCTTTTGTTATATGCATTTTTTTTCCCCTCCGTCTCCTCCTATAACTCTCTTCTATTTGCCTTTTGACAGATATGTTGTTCCTACAAGGGTCAGAGGTCATCTTCAAAGTTGCCTTGAGCTTGCTGGGGAGCCACAAGCCCCTGATCCTGCAGCACGAGAGCCTGGAGTCTATCGTGGACTTCATCAAGACCACGCTGCCCAACCTGGGCCTGGTGCAGATGGAAAAAACCATTAACCAGGTTAGAAAAATGATTTACATAACAAAGATATATGCAGTGGACTGCTTAACTCTGAAGTAAAACAGAAAAGGAAAGTAATCACAGTATTATTAATGGAGTGTATTAAGGATACTCCACCAGAATCCACGCGGGAAAAATGAAAAATTTAGAACCCAGCTTAAGTTGTTTGTCTACATCTCTAATACGTTGTCAATACCTTTCTGAAAGAAATTCATCGTTACACTCGGGCGAGTGCGTATTTCCAACATTTAAATTTTGCCGAACGTCCCCGGGTTTGTTGACATCTTACGGTCACGGAAACTCCTGAAGTTTCCCGAGGCATTGTGAACACAAGATCCAGTTTGTACACTTGATCTCGCGAGCTCTCTGTTCGCACTGGAAAAATCATTAATGGTCAGTTTCACAGCATTTAGGACTATCCTCGTGGCTTGAAGACTTTTTATTTGAGAAAGTCTGGCGTTTTTTCGGGCTGAATTGGTCAAATATTTTATAATATTTATAATATATATATAAATCATTTATAATATATTGGTATTTTTGCTGGAACTGCCGCGATGCCGTCTCTCATATGCCAGAAACCCCTGCAGCAGTTTTCTAAAGATGAGGCCAGTCAGTGAAACAGAAACACAGTTTGATGGGTACAAATTCCGGTTTGTTTGTAAACATATCAACTTTGGTGTGATGGATTTGGGCTACTGTGAGTTGGAAATGAGTGGCAATGGACTTCTTTTTGTCTTTCAGTTTATTCTTTGAGCAGAAGGGATAACTTTTATGGGAAGTATATTTTAAAGATGTTTTTTCTGTCAGACTCTTTTTGGACTGGACCAGGGTACCAAGTGTAAGCATCCAAGGTATTGTTTATTGTGTCACTGAATCAGTTCACTGCGCTGATCTTTTTTTTAAAAGACGGTGCTGTTGTGTAGAAACATTGTCGTGACTTCAGGACAATGAAGGAATATGTCTGTAGAACGGCAGAGACCATCGGTGGCGTCCACACCCTGTTTTTACAGCAGTGATGAGAACAGGCGATGGGTGTGAAGGAAATGTTTTAACCTTTACCTCCATGAGTCAGTGTTTGAAGATCTACTGCGTGTCAGTAACATCAGGGTCACCTGTCAAATCACTCCAATAACCAACGTTTGCCAAAGTATGAGTAAGTTTTCTTTGGTGAAATATACGCAAATCGCTCTGCTTCTTTCAAGTACCAGTAATGAAATGGAGGTTGTGTCACGATTGACAGGTGTGTGTGATAAGTCGATCTTGTTAAGAATAGCGCACCTGCATGACATCTCTGAAGAAGACGTGCATTCTTCTTCTAATTTGCATGAAACATTAAATGAGCTGTTTGCCGGTACTTTCCCTCCAGGGCCACTTTTCCAGCTCAGGCTGTGTGTGTGTGTGAGAACTATGGCGTGACTCACAGTTTCATCACTAAAGAGAAAAATGAAATTGGGAGTGTACACACACACGGGATGTGTGGAGCCTCAAGTCCAACACAAGACTCCATTGTTTACTTTCTACCAATCAGAGTAGTGACATCAGAAAGAAGAGGACGGCGATCAGCTGAATGTGTGTCACTTATGACATGATTCATATCCACTTCTACACATTTCTATATTCTAGCAATAAAAGTATATACTCTCTAGATGAGTTTCCTCCTCATTTTAACCTAAAATGGCCCATAAAACTAAACTATTGATGAATTGAAAGCAGCTTTGCATAAAGTGAATCACATATTGTTCAATCTAATTACATTTTTCCTGTGTGTTGTGCACATTTTCAGTATGTTGTGTGCGTTCTCTTGTAGGTATGCGAGATGGACATGTCCAAACAACTGCAGGCCTATGAGGTGGAGTACCACGTGCTGCAGGACGAGTTACTGGAAACGCCCCCGACCCTCAACCAGCATCAGCGAGCTGCACAGCTGGAAAGAACCAACCAGAGCCTCCGGCAGCAGAACCTGGATTTACTTGAGGAGTTGCAGGTGCACATAAGAACATAGATAAATACATGTTACCTTCTCTTGTACTTGGCTCACATGTGCACTATCTCTCCCTCCCTGCGCCCACCCAGGTGTCCCACGCTCGGGTCTGCAGCTTGGAGGGTCAAGTCGAGGCCTTAGTCCAGTCGGAGGGTCGGCTGAAAGAGCAGGTTTCTTCTCTGGAGGAGGAGAAGAAGCTGCTGGCGACCACAATTCTACACCTCCAGGGCCTCCTGACCAACCATGGCATTCACAGCGCCCCTGATGGAGACGCGCTCACTCCGCCCTCAGAAAGACACGCAGCAGCATCACAGCCGGAAGCCAAAGAGGCGCTGGATAAGCAGACTGTGGACTCTGTGCCGCAGCCGCTGCTCCTCCCAAAGAGTGTGTAACTGCGTCTTATAATTTTCCAAATGGTCAGGTTGTACGCAGGAGGAGTCTGTTCTGAAAGGCACTGGAGGTGATGGTCGTTAAAATGGTCATTTCTCCTCCCGGATAGTTTAATGAGAAAAGGGAAGACTAATATGAGTGGATGTAAAGCAGATGAAAGAGAAGAAAGAGGGGTATAACCAAAAATTGTAACGGGCGGCTCAAGGCATAAAAATAAAACAAAGCACTTTTTACACCGTCAGTTTGATAGAATTTGGCTTCTATCGCTTAAGAATTGAAAATACCTGACAGGTCGACTATGGAGTGGAACAAGGCGAAATGGGTTGGGCATTCTTCTCATGAAGGCACAACAAGCTCCTGGAACAAACACTCCACTTGACAGTATTGTGAATCATAGTGTTGATCTCTGTTACACAGCACAAATAACAAACAAAGAAACATCCCAAACAAGAGAAAAGTTAGTGACTGGTATCAAAGAAGCTAGATGAAGGGACGAGTGAAGAAACAAACTTCATGACAAAGTGTTTTTTGTTGGTTTTTCTCTCATAAGAGTAAGATATATTGTTCGCTAAATGATCTTAGGTCTCGGTTGATGGTGCTCATATTCAGAGGTCAGAGATGAACTATTTTTGATTCTTCCTCCTCATTGCCAGTCTTCCGCGGTTTAGTTTCCAGACCTCTTGCATTTTAAACTTCATCTAGTTAAGGTAGCTCACAGGAAGAGCAGCACAATAAATCCAGTCCATTTCACGTCCTGTTTTTCCACCTTCGAACATGCTGTCGATTCATCTGTGCATGTGGGAGTGTTGGACGGGACAGCGGTCTCATTTCTGACTCGTAGGGATCGACTTCTTTGAATTACTCCAAAACACGCTTTGGTCTGAAGCTTCAGAGAGGGAACGTTTGCTCTTGAGACAATCCGTCAGCTATAAACCATTTACTGTACTGAACACACTGAATTCCTTGGCGCCGAGCTGCAGCTCGCTGTGTTTGTATGTGAACCTTTGAATGTTACTGCGTGTTTGTGTCCTTGTGCACTTTTGACTGCAACAAATCTGTTGATTCACACTGTAAAGATTTTGTTTTTTGCTTTTACTCCCTACTTCATTGCACGTTTTCTGTGTTGTTGATTATTTACTATTACGGTTATTCTGTACCTCAAAATATATTTCATATTCTTACAGCACATCTGGAGTTGGTCCTTTCTTCGTGTGCGTGTGTGTGTGCACGCACGCGGCTCTCGACGCCTGTGTGTTTGTGTATGCGTACAGTAGACTCCCTTGTGTCAGGTGTCAGACTGTTAACATTGTACCACCTCCTGTCTAAACATGTCAGTCACTCTGAATGCTGTGGGCCTGATATAAGGTTTCAAGCATATGGGAAAACAGTACACAGCATTTAACAGTCAGTCATGTATTTGTCTCCAGAAACTCCTTCTGAGTTTGAAGAAAAGGCATGTCTGGACATGTTGTGCATGCATCTACTGTAAGTGTGTATACACAACAGGAGAAGAAAGCCTGACCACAAACTTGAGTATTTGTCATAATAAAGCTATTTCTAGTTTGGACCATTGAAACTCATGTGGTTTGAGTATTCGGAGGCTCAGGATGTCTCCCCGGGACTCGCCGCGTGCACGTACGTCCTTCTGTTGACTCCTTGTGCTTCTCCTCCTTTGCTCTTTGAGTTCGAAATCCAGCTCAAGGTGACGTGTATAGAATTTCAGGGCACTCCCAGCAAAAACCTTTTTTCCTCGCATTCCTATAACTGTGTTAAGTTCTCTAAATGCACCTCTCAGATAACCAGCTGCTCAGGTTGGAGACAGCTACTCATCTGGAAGCTTCATGGTCATAATGACTAAAGAATAATAACTAAAGAAAATGGCAGTGAGGAGTGCCATTATTATGTTAGCTGGGTGTGTGTCCACGTAGAAAACTAAAGTGCGTTCATGTTTTTGTCAGTCCACCGTATTGTAACAATCTATATTCATGAAAAGCAGGAATTTTAGAACATTTTAGACTCCGAGCAGCAGGTCATACTTAATGTGCCTTTGATCAGTCTTTTCCCAAAGCGAGCCCCCCTGAACCTGAGCGCTCTGTGGGACGAGGTGGATGAGCAGTGGATGTGTGACATGCTGCTCCGTTGGGATTGTGACGCATGTAGTGGCTCGGTTGTTTACGTCAGGCCTCCTTTGAACAACAGCTCAAAGCAACGTCACCAGCAGGTATTTGCCAAAGATTCAAGGGCGACTGAGCAAGACGCTTTGTCTCGGTGAATAAATGAACCTAACGTGTCCTGATATTTTTTCGTTCAGTGTGCATTGTCTTTTTGATGGTGGTGATATTGTTGCCTTGTGGTTATCTCACAGTAAAGCCTCAAGGTTGGAGTAATGAGCTTGTGTTCAGAAGTTTACAGGTTCGATTGCCACTGAAGACACGTCACCAGTGTCTCCCTGGATTTGACTGCATTTCCTTAGAAATAAGTCACTCATGATTACAAATCAACTGACAGGTGATATCTTCAGAAAACTCACTCCGGCCATACCTTGTGAACATGCAAAACAAGCTCGTTAAACAAGTATTTAATAGCTATGTAGGCAACAAGACGGGGAGCCTCAACATCGAGCCAGAAGGGAGAAAAGTGCGTTGAGATCTGTGTTAACGTCCCCCTGCTCAAATATCACGATAAAAAACTGTTTTTCTTCACGTCTGGAGCTGTGTCGTTAGTCACACGCCTGCCGGCCTGCACCTGCAGTTCTTTTCTAAATTGTAAATTGACTTTTATAGAGCATTTCAACACTTGAGCAGGCTGAACACATGATCAGTTGTTCACCCGTTCACTCAGGCTCACACGCCGTCAACCCTCCTAAGGTTTGTGAGACAACTTGCTCCATCAGCTGGACACATCCTCGTCTGTTTCCACTGCTTGAGTGAACTTCATGAAGCTCAGCAGGCTTTACTATCAGAGGGTCCTTGATTGCAAGTTCAGTTTCTTTTATTCTTCGCATGTATTTAATCCATGCTGTCAGAGGAATGAAAAGGAACTACGCCAGTATAATGAAAATAAGAACGTGTGGGTTTATACCACTACTCCTGTACTGACTCCTTAAAAGTGCTGCCCTATAAATGGCCTCTGTCCTTACAGACTTTACCTCAGGCAGCAACAGAATAAGCAGTGTTTGTTCTACTCCAATACCGTAATTAATGCCATCAGCAATGACTGAGGTTGTCAAGACACAGCTTTTGACTTGATCCAAACTAAACACTCTGCCTGAATGGAGATTTCCATGAAGCAGCAACAAAGAGAGTCAAGTTCTTTACATAACTTTCAGAAGCCCGACACACCTTCCTGCTCTAATGTACCAGATTAACATGACTGCTCCCTGTGTGGACACACCCAACCGACCGCAGCCTCATCGATGCTTCTATTCTGTGACAATCTCTTGGTGCTGCTGTGAACCCGTGCTGATTCCAATGCGTGTGTGATTTTCACCTGCCGTGTCAGTTTGAAGTTGAAAAGGGTATAAGCTCATTTTCTGTTTTCTCACATGACCATGGTGAAAAGTTGGCCGACTTGCAGGCAGATTGTTTTAGTTCTAGCAGGATCAAACTGCCGTCTAGAGTGCTGCCGACTCTGTGTAAACAGTGCACAGAGTGCGTACAGGGTGTGTGTGTGTGTGTGCGTATGTGTGTGTGCGTGCGTGCGTACGCACGTGTGCTTATGTGTGTGTTGATGTGACTTTCTGCCAGGTGGTTGAGCAGCCTGCCAGAGACTGTGCCGTTGCCGGGAGTTTTGTTTTATTTGACTTGGCATGTGTTTACCCTTCCACACTCCACCTCAGCCCTGCCCTGCCCTGCCCTGCCCTCCCGCTCAGCTCCCCCACATGCCAGTATCCTCCTAGAAACCTGACGTCAACACACTCCACCACAGGCTGACGGGGCAATTTTAACATTACGATTGTATAATTACATATTAATTGATAAATAATGGCCTGAAGGCCATTGTGAGTTTGTAGCAGCTCTGAATGTTTTCCTTCTGATGGTTTGAGGCAGTTAATAACTGTTGTGCAAACACAGATAACAATGAGATTCCTTCGTTTTCAGCTTTAAAAAAAAAAGGACTGAAAGATGAACAATAATTTAGGTTATCACTGTTGCCAGAAAGGTTCATATCCGGCGACTATGAATGTTTGCAGAAACCATCTCCTGGTTTATGAAGATATTTTATGGGTTGACATTGCTGTGGTTTGTATGCTATCGGCCCACCTTAACACACTAAAAGATATTGATTCCACTCTTTAATGTGGTGCATAAAGTAATTCAAGTTGGTTTATAGTCAACAGTGATCCTGTGTTTAAAGACGACGAACAGTGTCGAGATGAGGGTGCTCCGGTCAGTGAAAAAAGGTCAAACTGTGTCGGTAACGGCTCATAAAGCCCCGCCGTGGCAGTAAAACCTGATAAGCAGCGACTTTTCCTGCAGCACCTGGATAACCCAGAGTAATAGCGAGCTGTAAAACTCCTGATTAAACCTGATCTGTGATTCTCCATGTGGCTCTTTTACTTTGATTCTCATGATGGAGCTTTACCTTGTTGAACTAAATAGATGTTTGCTCTGGCTAAAGATCAGTAAATACCGAACGCCAGTGATTTCCTTAACGGTGAGCCAGGGCTCCTTAACCAACTCATATAATGATATAAAGCTTAACAGCTTATAATTGACTGTGGGGAAACCACAGTAACCACAGAATCCTGATGAATACACAGAGAGAGCAGGCAAGCTCCCCAAGCCCAGCTAGATCACCTCTAATTCTAGAGTAGCTTAACATTCTTAACATTCTTACTGTTATATTTACATATTTAACACTAACTATTCTTAATGCAGGAAGATAATTATTAAATATAACTTAGATATTGGAGAAGGGGTCGAATTTGATAAGATTATTTCTTCTGACCCCTTTTCAGGCATGTTAATTGGATATACGAGGTGTGTGTGTGTGTGTGTGTGTGTGTGTGTGTGTGTGTGTGTGTGTGTGTGTGTATATTGGTTATGTATGTGATTGCACAAAATGTATGAAATGTCACATGCCTGAAATAAATGAATTTGAAAGAATTAATTAAACAGAATACTATGGTACTTTGCATTTTGTGGACACACAAATAGTATTCTCTTTGTCGTGTCCATCTATCCTCTCATCATGCTCCTTTGTTTTTCTTTAAAGGTCCCGCATTGTGTAAAAAAAATCATTTTCTAATGGTTTTCTAACAGTAATATGTGTACCCATAGGCTGTATATGCAGCTCCAGAGCAGAAGAAAGTCTGTCATCTTCCTCACTTGCTTGCTTTTTTTTTTTCACTGAATGTATGGTCATCCAAGCGATTCGGAGATTTTCCCTTCATGACATCATGCAGGGAAATAACCACTTTTCTAGTAGTGGATTCTCCCTCACAGATAGATAAAAACTTACACAGATCACTGATGTAATGAATACATTGAGTATAAGAGAAATAAAATGGAACAGAGTTCCCTTACAGTTAGCAGGAGCTATCGTTAGCTTCTTGGTTGTATCCAACAAGAGATACGACCAAACTAAGTGACATATTCAGACACACAATCATTTTCGACAAATCATTCCACAGAGTCAGAACTTCTTCAGCAGCTTCTCCTTCTGGGTCAGATTCTGGTTCAAACTGGTACGGCTAAAAAAACCTAAAAACTGCATGTCTCGGAGCCATAGCAATAAATTCACCGTAAACATATGTGTATGTTACCAAAACTGCATGTCCTTTCCCTGAGACCAGGTTTACACGTACACAGGTTTTTGTTTTTACAAAAAAACGATATTTCCCTCCTCTACATTTAAAGAAAAATAAAAAATCTTCATTGACACACTCAGAGCTACTATGAGCCTGACTAACCTGTAGGGGGCAGTGTAACGAGAAGCATGAAGCCATGATAGCCAATCAGAATCCTGGAAAAAAAACTCCACAAACTGTGACATAAATATCCACCTACCCTCCTTTAGATGCAACCGGAGACGCAGAGTTTATACAGATCTCCACTGTGGCTGGAGCTTTCAGGAATCATCGTTTGTGGTGAGTCGTAGCCGCGCTTATGTGTAAATGCACGAAATATCACAGTTGTAAATGTGGCCTGAGAGTGTGAGGTCTCTCTGGCTGCATCTGCACCAGTGTGTCTCGTCTCACGTTTTCAATTATCCAATCGTCTTCGTCCTCTGCTCAGCACCTATGTGCAGCACCTGTGGTCTCCCTGCCTTCCCTGTGTATTTAAGCCTGTCTCCCTCTGTTGTCCCTCCTGATCTCCCTGCGTCTCCTGGACGCTAGTTTATGGTTTTTGTTTTCTCTGCTCCCGTTTGGATTCTTACCCCCCTGGACTATTATACCGAAAAAATTACTTTTTTATAGAGCTTGTGAGTCTGCGTTTGGATTGGTTGGCGTGAACAGACCCGGCTCATTGTACAGACACAGAAATGGCCTTTTGTCAGTTGAGCTCAATAGAGGGACTCTTGCACTGGCCGGAAATCAAGATCTAAGCTGATTTTGGGGCAATAAAACGTTGTTGGAGCTCTGACACCTATGTGAAATTGTTGAAAAACTGTATAATATAAGACCTTTGACATGGTAAAAGCCTGCATGACAAAATTGAATGCAAAACATACTTACAGGTTAACATTTATTTCACAATCAACATCTTGTTTTAGTTGCTTCAGCTCTCTTCATGATTTCTTGACATCAATATGGGTGTGTCACCCAACATTTCCTGCCTATTGTGTATCAGTTAAAAAAATAAAAAAAACCCTTTGAAGCTTGAACTACCATTTAAGTGAAGGCTTTTTTGTTATTGTGGTTTTTAACATTACTCCAAAATATTGTTTCTTTCCAGGTCCCGATGGATCAGAAGTTGTGCGAGTTGAAGCAAAAATGTAATTCTATACAGCCGTCGATGAGGCCGCGTTGGTGGTTCATAAACAAGCCAACTTTGATTAGAACGTATGGAACCGTGACAGAAAGTCGTTTCTAGGAAACGTCAAAGTCCTGGTGAGGAAGTTGCACATGTATCCCACCCTGTGGGTTTCAACATCGCCCTCTTTGTAACGCGCGCGTTTCATCACTCCAACCAGACGTTGCAGGTCTGCGTGTCTAAACTCCTAGTTAACGTGTCAATATTGCGAAAGGTTGAATTCAGTGAATGACACTCGCATTCCTGTGTAATTTGACCCCGGTGTTTGTTTGAGTTACTTGATTGACACATAACTAATTCAGGAACTTCATAACACTTCCTCCTGCTTCTTTTATTAGCCGCTGTGCCCTCGCCTTGTGTTTGATTCCAGGAGGTTTTTTTGGTTGAATAATGTAAAATGTGACGTGATGGGTTTTTTTTGTTTTGGGATTGTCCGTGGTTGTTACTTATCAGTGACTTGGGTTTTTGAGGCTGCGGAGGTGAAATGGTCAGGGAGGTTTGAGATGTTAAAGAGCTGTAAATTAAAGGACGACAAGAGTTGGTTTGAGGTGACGGCTGCCGGCTAGACTTTTAAAAGAAACTGATTTATGGCTGATGAGCACTGAGCAGATTGACACACACACAAAATTGGGGGCGTAAAATAAAACCTGCGCTATGTGATGTTGTTTCTGATAGACGACAGGATAAGTAAACATATTTGAATAAAGGCTCAATGCAAATGATCGACTTATTGTTTTTATACTCGGACATGTACAGACTGTCAACACAGGAATCTGACCAATATTGTTCACAAAATTTATTCATAGAAGAATTTGGAGAAGAGACACCAACAACTACATTCATTACACAATTTATCAAAAATAAACATATTTACCCTTTCAAAAATTAAATCAAGGGATTCTGAAAATTAGATGATTTGGGGGGAAATTGAAAAAGTTTCTTCCTTCACAATAAGACTTATTGCTGCTGTTTTCCCCCAAAAATTATATTATGTATTATATATTTCCTCTATAAAACTTGTTTGTGTAAACAAATTGACAATATACAAAAAAAAAAAAAAATAGGAAAAAAATGTTGACAATGGCACAGTTAGTTTGAAACTTGATGAACAGGTGCAATAGATCAATGCTGGTTGAGTGAAGTTTGGCTCAACTACAGAATTTGCAGTAGATTGTTGATTTGAATTCATGTTGTCTAAGTTAATAAATCGCTGACTCACTCTGAGAAATATGATGTTTCCTGTGCATAAGGTTGTCTAGATTTTCATGTTCATGCGCCTGTTTTTTTAATTTCTTAGTTTCTCTATAGCAACAGAGACCTGGGTCAGGCGTCCTCACGCCTCAGTATGACTATTTCAGCCGGACCGCTAAAGGTAGAACATGCAGGCTTCTGGAGACGAGGATGAAATGTTTACATGTGAAACACAAACCCAGCATACTCCAAACATCCAGTCAGAGCCAGGATGCATGATAGTTTATTATAAAAATGTCAACACATAATAAAGCATACTACATAAATACTGTATGAATCTGGCACTGTTGCGCTCAATTAAGGTCTGTTTTTTCTTTTTTTGCAAAAACATTTTCTGCAGTAAGAGTTTACTCTAACGTAGAAATGACAGCTGCTTTAAAGAATGATTTGTCGCCTGTCAATCAAATACAACATTGTCAAAAGTTCAGTGTTTCCCTCTCGAATCTTCTAAAGTTTAAATATGAGGAAGAATATAAGAGAATATCCATGTGACTGCTGTCCTCGAGAAAATGTAAAGAGCACAATGAGACGCAGAGCCTTTACGAATGACCTCACACAGAGAGAGAGAGAGAGGGGGGGGGGCAGATTATGAAAGAGAAGGATTGTAATCGTCCTGCTGAGTCACGAACTGCTAACATGGAGCAGCAGGCTGCACAGAGAAAAAACATCCTCACTGGAAAACCTGGAAGGATGATATTACCCTACTGTGTGTGTGTGTGTGTGTGTGTGTGTGTGTGTGTGTGTGTGTGTGTGTGTGTGTGTGTGTGTGTGTGTGTGTGTGTGTGTGTGTTTGTTGTAGAAGGTCAGGCGCCACAGTTTGGGTGTGACCACCGCTGTCCTGTCAGCACATCAAGTGTCCACAAAACCCCTCCCTCTACCCCCTGCTCGCTCCCTCGCTCGCTTTCTCTCACCCTCTCTCTTTCACTCCCTCTTTCTTCCTCCCTTCCTCAGAGCCAGGGTGTAACCAAGACTTGTACTTGTCAGTTACTCAAATCTGTAAAAAGAGAGGGGGGTCTTTGTGTGTGTGTGTGTGTGTGTGTGTGTGTGTGTGTGTGTGTGTGTGTGTGTGTGTGTGTGTGTGTGTGTGTGTGTGTGTGTGTGTGTGTGTGTGGGAGGAAAGAGAGCAGTGGGCAGGTTTACTTGAACAATAAAGTTGTCTGTTGGTTATTTCTGAACCCTGGAGAGGAAGCTCAACTCCCAGCAGGGTGGAGGGACGATTCATGAAGCCCCACCCAAAGCTCACACACACACACACACACACACACACACACACACACACACACACACACACACACACACACACACACACACACACACACACACACACAGGCTTCATTTTTCTGCACTCATTGATCAGAGCCACACAATACAACACACAAGTTGTGAATACTGTGGGGTTTTTTCAGCCTTTGAGTTTAGCAAATATTTTCAGTAAACTGTGACGATGTTGTGCCCGATTTTCGTTCATCTTTAAAAAATGGAGCGGCGCCTTCGGGCCTCTGGCTCAAGGTTTGCTGCTGGTTAAATGCAAAATGTGAAATTGAAGCAGTCTGAAGTAATCTTTAATCATAGAGTGGAGTTAAAAGAGTTACAATGTCTTGTTTTTTTTTTTTTTCTTCTGCAGAACAAAACTGGTAATTGGAGAAGTTTTTTAAAATAATACCTTATGTCCTGTACACACATTAGAATAATTAACATTAGACATAATAGGCATAATCGGCCACCTTTAATGACGTTAGCACCCTGAGAAAATACTTCTCCATTGTGTAAAGTACTCAACTTTCTTCTGTCACTTATTCAATTTGGTTCGTTTGACTTACAGTCCATCAGTGTGGCTGTGGTTTAGTTGGAACGGTGAGTAGGGTTTGTCTTTCAAATGCAAAGTTGGCAGTTTGAAGTCCCATCTTGCTTTGTGAATGTCCTGCAGCGTTTAGACACTGAACTCCAATTGGCGAGGAATTGTGCGTGAACACCTTGCATGGGATTTGTCACCGCTGCTGTTTGAAAGGTGCGTCAAAGTGTAAAAACATTTAACTATTTGTGTAAAGCCAGAAGTGCCCGCTGAAGCTGTACAGGGTTTATAAGTAAAACCCATTTACTGTCTTCTTTTCCCCCTCAAAGGCGTAGGCAATTGGGCGATCTGCTGCGAGGGAGTCAAACTATGTTTCATCTGCATTTCTGCACTCCTAATAACACACCCTCAGAGTGACAGTAACACACTGCACCACTCATGAAAGAATAAGCTTTTGTTTGGAGGTTGTACAAACACTTTCTGACCACATTTCTTTTTAGAATCAACATTCCCATTTGAGCTTTTTACTGGCACAAGTGAATTTGTTATTAAACGGATCGAGTGCTGCACTGGTTTCCTGGTGTGCTCGCCTCTGGTGGAACTCTGGATCCCAAAGTCACTAAAGGAATGACAAATAAAACCATAACAGAAAAAAAACCTGAAACAAATTTTAAGTTTTTTTAAGGTAAAGGTGCTAATATGCACATACTGCAACACGCTTTGCAGGTAATATTTGAACATGATATATAAGTCCCTGTCGAAATGCCACAATAGTCCATCCAGTCTGAGTTGATGTGTTTCATTGTGGACCAAACTTGTGACCAGAAAAGAAACTTTCTATATCCATTCTATAGTCATTATTATGTCCAAATTGCATTTTGGATCATGTTTTTGGATTTCATGGGCTTAATAAAAAGCTATACCGTTCTTGAAGTGCAACGTGACGTGACGGCACGCCCGCACATTGCTGCCTATATGCAAATCAGAGGCGTCGCTCTGCCTCAGGGTGGAGCCGGTATTTACCTGATAACAGGTGTGTGTGTGTGTGTGTGTGTGTGTGTGTGTGTGTGTGTGTGTGTGTGTGTGTGTGTGACTGACTGGACAACAATCGGATGGAAGGTGATAGACATGCTCATCGGACCACTGGGAGTGGTTTGATGACGTGAGCCAAACGGAATTCCTGCTGTTCCACTCAGCCATTTGAATATTTGAAGAAGAGTAAAAATAGACTTTTCCTGTAAGACTTTTGCTTCTTTGCGTGACAAAGCGACCGGGGTTGGGCTGCATCGTCTATTCATGCAGTCACAAATAACTCTCACACTAATAGCTGGTTTTAATGTTATAATTAAAAAAAATTGCTGAAGTAAATATAAAAGTTTAATTGTATTTTTTTTTCCTGCTCATCTACAAAAGAAATGTATGACAAAAAATGTGGGGTGTTTTTTTTTTTTTTATTCCCAATGAAGACAAGTTCCCTTCACAAATCAATGGTAATGTGATATAGAGGAACCAGAAAACTTGTTTCTAATTTCTCTTTTCCAGATGTGTGTTATATAATGCAACAGATTTCCCCCGTCACTGTTTTTACGAGACACTCCATACCACAGAAAAAAAGAATTTACCCACACCTGTGCCCCAGGGTGGAGACAGACAATTATCACAACTGCCGAAATCCCTTTCCGTACCGACCAGACAAGCACTAATTTTAGGTAACAATGTGTGATTTTTGAGCTGGTGTCGTGTGTGGAATCAAAGTATCAGCTCACATCAATCATTAACAGTCCAAGATCAGAATCATCCAGCTGGCAGTCATCACCTGCCTGTACTGGCACGCGGCCTCGCCGTGATCACGTTTATGGAAAATCTTGGCTTTGGTACGATCACCAATTAATTGAAGAGATATGTGGTGGATATCCTGCGACTAGTCTGTCTTTAGTTTCCGTAAACAAGCTGCTGTTTCAAATATCACGACAACAGATTAAAGGACACGATTGTCTTTGGTTGAACTGCAATCCTCTTGATGCCAGCATGCATTTTCATTCTAATAATAACTATAATATTTATGATGGTGGCGGTCAGATGAGGCAGGCCTTAGGTGTGAGTAGTTATTTGTATGGCCGAGAATGTATGAAGCTAAATTTTAATGTCAGTGCGGTATTCAATAGGGAGCCGGTGAAGCTGCTGGAGGTCCGGTGTCTGAGTTCTGGATTGTCCTCAGACTTTCTATATGACATTCCTGAGTTTAAGTTCTCATTGTTTGTTTTGTTTGAATGGAAACAAACTGCACTCAAAACGAGATGAAGATAAAAATGAGAAGAGAGAAACATTAAATTGCTGAATTGAAATGATGCAAAAAGGCAGTGAATCACTTGATCAATATAAGATCAACAACATGATGTACGTAGACGTTCCATATTTGATATCCATTGAGACGACTCCAGGATGACTGTACACAGAGTAAAAATACACAAGGATAGATATTGATGTGCTTCTGTGAGATAGTCAGATAGCCAGTGTATCCCCACTGCAGTAATCTGAAGACACAATATGACAGAATACAGTATAATGTAACGTAATCTAAGATATGGTACATCATAATTGTGAGACAATTGTGTGTGTGTGTGTTTTTTTTTTTTTTGAGAATTCTGAGTAATTCTCTGTTGTGACAATGCTTCTTGGCAAAAGAACGAATAAGACACCAATAGAAAGCGCGCTTACTTCCATTTATAATGTCATCGATCTGTCCACACACAACACAAAGAAACACAACATGTTACAATACAACATGATTTAATACGATACAAGACACAATACAATAGAAATATACAATAGAAAACACACAGGAGGCAACATAACACAATACAATACAATTGGATTTTTTAGGACTATAGATATTCTAATATAATAATATAATATGTCACTAAAAAAACATATATTTGATTTGATCAAATGAGACACAATATGACATATTCTGCATTATGATTGTACAATATGATAATATGTTCTGATGCACATCAGTACGATGCGCTAATATATATGACAATAAGATATAAGACAACGTTGACTATTCCAACACAACTTTGTGAGCCATTTACAATGAAACTATCACTATTTTCATCATCTGCTTTTCTGACATTTGTTTTCATACGCCGTCTTTCCTCCTCCACCCACAAATGCTTCACTCTGCCTTCCCAAGCAAGAATTATCAGATGATATCATTGATTTTGAACTCAGATTTCTTTTATGATCATCACGATCAACATTGCTACGACTCAAAGACACCGGCTCATATGATGAATCATTTTTGAACTCACTTAACTTGTTAGGTGTGAGAACAGAACGGCTGGTGTGCATCCAGTTCAACACTTGACAACAACATAGAACAAATCAGGCTTTAACAAACATTTAAATCCACGTAATTGTCTCCTACCTGAGTCGTTTTTAAGAATGGTGCAGAAATACTAAACAGCAATGACGGCCGTCAATGTTTGCTTTCCCTTATGAATGGTTATGTTTTTCGATTTTCTTCGGGCACACCTCACATTTCAATTAGTGATAATATGAGTATCGCCATGAGGCTGCCTCTCTCAGTACACCTGTGGATTGCTTCAAATACGTGCAGCCAGAAAAAAATGAAAAAGGAAAGCGCGTATGAACAATTGATCATCTGTTCTTAAAGTGGTGTGTGTTGGTACCATGGTGCTGCCTGTAGTGAACGTAGAAGACACTAATGTGATTGTTCCCCTCAGAGACATTAACAGACGCTCATACAGCTCAGAGGGGGTCATTCCCACTGAAACACACTATTGAATATGAAAAATATGAATATGGAAACAAAGTATCAAAGTATCATAATGAAAGCAGATCATGACCCCCCCCCCCCCCCCCCCCCCCCCCCCCCCGCCTCAATTTCTTTGGTAACTTCTGCTATTCAAACGTCTCCAACGGGAAACAGAAGCACTAATAGAGACTTTGTGTTTATGACTGATCATCATCTTCTTTCTTCATCAGTCTGGGATCAAATATAAATCAATTTCAGTGAGACTCGGGAAACTCAAATAGGAAATTGCTATAATTTGTCTTAACATCTCCTTTTGCTTTTGAAAGAAGAAAGACAGAAATACAACCGGTTTGGTTTTCTGAGCTTTTGGTTGTGTCATCTTGTCTGTTCTTGTCACTCTATGTCAGCGTCGTTGTTATTGTGTGAGAGACTTCATAGCAGATAGTGAGCAGTGAGAGGAGCGAGCGACATGGAGGTCTGGCTGCCTGTCTCACCTACAGCTGGTGACACTGCCAATGTAGCAGAACACATTAACGTGGATTAACCCAGAAGATTTGTCTGAACATAGAACACACCCTGGACACTGTGTGTGCATATTTCTCCACTTACTTTCATTACACAGTGATATTCTGAGGACCGGCCTTCTTTATTTGTTACCAATGATATGATTTATTAAATTGTTGGGTTTTTTTGGTCAAATATTTCCCTGACCAGCAGTATGATATATATAATATGAATATGAAATCATCTGTTAAGTTTGTACAATTTGTTGACAAGCAATAAATTGACTGAATGAGACGTATATTTTTTGCACAATAAATGTCCTTAAATTGCATGCATGTCTGACTGGATGTCTCTGAAACACTGACGACCTCCAACTAAATACCACTGTATTACTGTCTAAGGTAAATTTATTTATTTATCTATTCTGAAGAAGCAATGGAAGTATGTTTGCACAGGGTTGATGTGCTAAGACACACTATATCACCTTCCTTTTTTCAGATTTTAAAGGTAAATGCATCAAATCAAGTGGGGACGAGGGTGAAGTCATGACTTACCGTAGAATTAGAGGAAACCTGTGACGTTTTAATTTGTAAGCTATTTCAGGTTGAGCATAGATATTCAGATTTGTCGTCTGTTCATGTTAAGTTTGTACAATTAATAACAAATAAGGAAAAACCAAGAAATGGTCACTTGGCAGATAACGGGTTAATATTTTTGGCCAGCTACTGGACTGGAGTGATTTAAAAAAAAGATTGGCATTTCAACAAAGAAAAACTGAATCATACCAAATTCATCAATATAAAAAAAATTCCAAATTATCTTGAATTCTCATTTCGAATTAATTAAACGTTTTTCAAATCTCTGGCTGCAGACTGACGGTCAGATACAAACATTACAGTCATCTGGTAAATCCTCACCAACCATGAATGCAGCTGACGGCTCAATTCGTTCGCCTCTAATCGACCGGAGCAGGTTTGTCACGTTACCTGGCAACTGATTTCATTAAATGCTTCTGTAACCGCAGTAGAAGGATTTTGTGGTCAGAAAGATTCTGGTAATTAATTTTCTATTAATGCCACAGAAATGTTAAGACAGGTTGAACTTGTTTGAATGAATAAAACCCTGTGATATTTTGCTTTTAACTCGTGTGAAAACGACGACGATCACAGACGTCAGCGAAAAGGTAAAACGGTCAACTTTAAATTAGGTTTAGAAGGTGAACATTTGATGGAAATCGTACACAAATGGCTGATTTCTGCGTGAACATACTCAGCAAATATGTCATCGTTGTTTGTTTTTGCAGGAGCGGCGTCGGCTTCTGTTCATAGGAATGAAGCTGACATCAGGTTTCATCTCAGTGATTTTAAAGGCTTGTTCCAGTGAACTCTCGCCATGAATCTGCACATCTCTTTACACAGAAACATTCCACAGCTTGTTTATGAAGAGGTTAGTTTATACCATGGACAGATAATACTAAATGCGATTTGAAACATGATTGAAACCCACCTCTCGGAGAAAAGTGTTGGTTTTTCAGGGCAAATAAGAACGTTGACATTTTCTTGTTTATTTAATATTTTGTGGAAACACAACTGAATCGTCTGGCTCTCTCCTGCAGCGGATCATCAAGTCTCTCTTGAAACTTTTGTTACTGACTGATCTTTGTGAACAGCATTGGAACAGTTGTGTAACGAGAAGAGTTTGGCGTTTGATGAGTCCTTGACGTCAGCGAAGCTGTGGGTTGAAGATGCTTTCAAAGAAAACAACCTTTACACTCAGAATAACCACTCTGTGAGTGTGTCATCTTTTTCAAAGCCAGGGTGTGGCCTCGTGATTTACCCTGGAGGGGGTCAAGCTGTTTTCGACTTCTGCCTTGCCCTGTGCTGGTATGTACAACTTCGCGCCCGAAAGAGTTAAATGTTTCACGAATGAGCAAAACCTTTTTTCTTCCAAGAATCAAGTTCAGCCATCAGCCTCGCGGCAGCTCCACATTTCTCATTGAAGCGCCATCTTGAGTTTCCCAAAAGGCTCATTTTACCCACATGAACCTCTTTGGTTTTAGATTCGGTGTAATCGTGGTAAAAGTTGTGTTTGCATGAGGTGTTCCACAGTAAACCAGCCAGTAAAACACCTTCTTCACCAAACGTTTAGCAGCTGCTTTGCTATTTAACATTTGACAATACTTTCTGACTTTTCAGGATCGTTTTTCTAAAAACAACTCAATCAAACATTAATTATAATGCATTGTGTGTGTGCGTGCGTGTGTGTGTCATGCTCTACCAGTGGACCGAAGTGTAACAGGTTATTTAGCCATGCTTGATTTAACATAGAGGACAACAGCTGGAAATTAAGTTTTAGTGTATAATAATGCAGGCCTTTTATTTTTTTTATTTTAACCATGAAATACTTTTAGTTTTACAATATGTATTGATTCACAATAAATAGCATACATGGATATCTACATTTAAATTCACCATAATTCAACATCACTTGCAATTATTTGTTTGTTTGTTTCATGGATCCGTTTTGACAGTTTCATGCTGCACAGAGTTGAGAGCTGACAATCACGAAATTGCTGAGAGCATTTTTATCTTACAATCAGTATGAGTTTTGAACACGTGCAATAAGTTACTCGCAGAGATAGAGACAGAGCGTGTTTTATAATTCACCGCCATGGTTGCACAGAATCACATTTCATGCAACAGTGACCAGCTCTGTTTATTTATGTCTAAGCAAAAAAGTCCTGTTCATCACTGCTTATGTTTAAAAAAATTAATAAAAAAAGTACACTTTTGCCTTAAAACATATTCACAGAAATCAGACATGGCTACAAATGGACATTCTTCTTTATACAGAGAGAAACGACTGAAACTTTTGACCTTGTCTTTTTGTAATCATATCTGAAGTCAGAACAAGAAAACATGTTTAGGTACAGGAATGCGCTCCAGTCACACCACTCAGAAATACCAACAACTTGATGGACAATGTGAAGGTGTGAAACTCCCTTCATTCTGTGGAACCAGATTAATTCCCAAACTGGCACTGACGCAAGCTCTTCTCTCGAAGTCACTCCTGTTAGTATCTGCTTTGTTGTATCTGATTCAAACTCAACAAAAGGGACTTTCCAAGGTGAAACATCAGTGATACAAACTTTAATTTGTGTGTGAGTGTGTGTGTCTGTGTGAACATGTGTGTGTGTGAATGTGACAAACAATGTAAAAGCGCTTTGGGGGCCGCTCACATGGTGGACAAATTAATTAAATACATTTATCATTTAATCTGAAAAAATTAATAGAATTTTCTAAATGATAGAATTAGAAATGAACCTTTAATGACTATGATCATGAGAATTGATTTAATTTAATTGAAATCACATTCCAAAGGAAAGTCACATTTGTATGTATTTATTTTTTCTCCATCAGTCAGGTATTCTGGGGTTGACTAATGCAAATAATAACTTAAGCTGACTCCCAAAATGAAGCAGAGCACAACGTTTCCATCATAACGTTTACGTCAGTTAAAAACACAGAAAGAGCAAAATTATAGCTCCGGATTTTTGTGATTTGATGACGGAATCAGCTGCAGCCAACAGGGTTGAACTTTTCTAAAAACAAAACTCAAAACAATGTCCCACTTCTGTTTTTACGTTTCATACCGTCGTTTTACTTTTCACGATACTCTAAACCTCATCTGAAATCTGGGCTGTCGTTTTTGAACGTTAGTGGAATAATATCAAGCTGCAGCTCTGAACTGATATTTCACAACACTGGAAGGTTTTTCTTTTCCCTTTCATTGTGACACAATGTGGATTTCCTCACAACTGTTGGAAAAAAACAAAACATTTTCTGTTGAAGTGAACTGAGCTGAGTGGGATCACAGTTGTGGGGTCGTTGCAGGCTTTAATTGATTCTTCAGAAATTATTCTCACAGACAAATAGTAAAATAGCCAAAGAGTTTTGAGTAGCACCGTCATTTAGATATTTAAAATCTGACTTTGAGTTGATTTTCTCTCCTGTTGACTTCTTCTTTCCCTAAAGCGGCTCTCCATGATCTTATCTGGACACGTCGCTCTGAGTTTTGCCTTTGCTATTTTTGCCTATTTTTGGACGATCCAGGAAGGGAGGCTTTCATGAATCAGATTTTTAACGTGCATTAATCGGATTTGTTGGACAGTGTATGTCCCGAGCTCAGGACGGAAGCTTTGACTGAGGACACCGAATTCAAGCAATGAGGCCAAGGAACGGCAAAGTACGGAGGGTTGAGGAATCGATTAAGATCATATATTGGCAAGAATTAAATTACAATCTTATCAGCTTTGATCATGTCAGTTTTATGTATATTTGTTATACGTGAAGAGTTTAGCTAGTGAGCTGGTTAGACCGCCGCCTGCCCCCAACAGCAGGATTTAAGGTAGAAAAAAGATAGTAAAAGAACAACAAATAACCGCAGACAAGTCAGTGGCGCAGATCAGAAACTTGCAGCTCTGGAGCCAAAGGTGTGTGTGTTTTGTCTAGTAAAGCAAGAATGGATTTCATATGTTGATCATGGAAAGATCAAGCAAGAAAATATCAACTGGTTTTTTTTGGGTTTTTTTAATTGTTCTAATTCTTGTGCTTTCACCAATTATTCCATCATGTTTAAAGTGATTTCTACTGATAAATAATTCTTTACTGAGTGTTCACACTGGCAGAACTTAGTCTATAAGTTTTTATTGCACCTTGGGGTCAGAAACAGCTTGATGTTCTTCGTCTGTCATTTCTGACACAGAGACACACTTACAGTGACTTATATTCAAGTGAGACGCCACCACATCTCATGCTTCACTTCTCTTGTAGAGGCGCCTAAGCCTATGGGGATGTATGTTCAGACATGAAAGGCTTACACCTCCACCAATATAGAAAACATCCACATGAAAAACCAGCCATGTTTCAACAGTCTGTTCTGCAACATACACACACACACACACACACACACACACACACACACACACACACACACACACACACACACACACACACGCACACACACACACACACACACACCCACACTCACACACACACACACGGGCGTCTGTCATCACTGCCTGTGCTGCTCAGTGTGCCTGTGCACTGAGGCATGGCGGTGCAGAGTGTGTGTGTGTGTGTGTGTGTGTGTGTGTGTGTGTGTGTGTGTGTGTGTGTGTGTGTGTGTGTGTGTGTGTGTGTATATGTGTGTATGTGTGTGTCTTACCTGTAGCTGTGCCACACCTTTTTTGTTAAAAAAAAATACGATGAGCCTAATATCCTGTGTTGTTTGCTTCTAAATCCCTCTGGCTGAGTCCACATATGTACAAGTACTTGGAAAAAAATACCTGCAAAGATGCCTAGCGGACAATTAAAAATTACGGTAGTGAAAACCGACAGACAAATAATAAATCAAATATTTTACCAGTCATTTTGCTATAAGTAAACGTTTGCCTAAATAGCCTTTACACACACAATAGTGACAACATTCAGTTTAAGAGAGTTTCTTTACAACTGCACTTTCATTGGCTGAGCCTTTTGGAGTGAAGGTTGTAGAATCATCTCCTCTCTCTCTAGAACACAAAACACTGACTGAGCCTGTTAGAGTGCCTTGTTAAACATATTGATTTACAATGGCTATTTGCCAGGGAGGAAAGGAGGACCTGTTTACTGGAACTATGTTGAAGGAATTTTAATGAGAGGCAGTTCCTCATCAGGCCTCATCCACTGGGCCGTCATCCTGCACTAGGACCAAGCACTGCTGTCCCTCTGTAAAACTGTTCATTCGAAGAGTTTCGGTGGCTGCTTACTGTGATAAAGGTGGTTTGTGGTCAGTTTAGGGGTCATATGGGTTTATTCTGATCACAATATCCACCACATCTAATGTGGAGTGGACTCAACACATTATGAAATAGACCTTGTCTACATTAAATTACTCTTCTAATGATGGATCAGTGACAGATGCAGTCATACTGTAAGATACTTTTTCCCCCAAAAAATATCAGTACCAAGGGTATAAAAATCATGCTGAGTTTGTTTCCATATAAGATTTTCACCAAACCTGAACATTTTGTTATTTTAACTGATTTTAACTGATTCGATCAGTATCCAGATAATCCTCATCCATGTGTAACATAACTGAAACAGTGCTTCTTAAACTTGTCATTTTAGTTTAAATGTGTATTTTCCAACTATACAAAAATGACAATACTAATATTGATATGATATTGTGGATCCATAAGCCTTAGGGTTAGGTTTAGGGTTAGGGTTTTCCCTGCAGAGTGGAGAAAACAGGGCGAGGCCCAGAGCATCAGAAGATGTTGATGAGGTCAGTGTTTCTTTTAAATAAAATGAAGGTAATTGTGAGCTTCTGGGTGTTGTTGAATCTTTTCGAAAGACATATGCAGTCATTATATTTGTCAGAGTCATAAAAACGCAGTTCCTTAAAGCAGGTCAGTTCGTCACTGAGCTTAATAGTTAGTTCATAGTTTCACACAGTTACATAATTTGTGTTGTGAATAACTTAACTTATGAATATATACAGAATAAGGCATAAATTAAAATGCCACTTTTGCAACAAAAACATTGGCAATAATGTGATTACTATTACAACTATGATACTTGTAGTATGATATTTCAGTGGACTCTGTATTCAAACGTTTCCCCATACATTAAAACAGTTATAGAGCTGCTGACCCCCCCCCCCCCCCCCCCCACCCCCCACCCCCTCTAACTGTTTCATCCTGTTGTTTTACAAGTTACTGTTTCACTAAAGCCTGGTTTACTGGAGGTGACGCATGTCATTAATCTTGAACAAACCAAATCCTGTCCAAAGTGCCTGTGTGTTTCTTCTCAGTGTCCTTTTTTAGGAAAACTGTCTTTATTTATTCTTTATTAAAAACCATCGGCAACCAAATCCAGATTCAATCGACGGTAATTTAATAAATTGAACATGAGACTAACGAACACACCTCTGGCCGCTCAGCAGATGGGTAAATACAACACGACAATAACATGTCTATAAGAGGGACTTATTTACTGAGACATTTAAAACTGATGCAAGAAGTATTAATAGGTAACTCATTACTTTATATTTCTAGTAGTAAGTATAGTGACTACACGGTTTATTAAGTGAGTAACTGGTACCATAACTCATTTTCAGTGACTTGCCCAGCACTGATTGATACATTTCTTGATATGGAGTTCAGTAATTTCACGGGAAGTACACTGCACCGTGGTCTCAAGGTAAGAATCTCCCCGGGTGAAGTCCCGGTTGGGCTCAGGGGCTTTCTGTGAGGAGTTTCCATCTTCTCCCTGGGCATGGGAGGGTTTTCTCTGGGTATTCCCGTTTCCCCCTACAGTACGAAAACTCTAAATTGCCCTAAGGCGTGTGTGTGAGAGAGACCGCCTCTCTCTCGGTTTATGACGGACTGAGGATGTGTCCAGATGCACCCTCCCTCCACCCACAGTCAGCTGTGATCGGCCCCTCCACCCTCAGTTGGACGAAGTGGATGAATAGTGAATAGTATATTAAAAAATTTACTCCTAAGCGTGCCCAAAGGTTCAAATATTAAAAAAAAAATTATTTTGAAGCCTACTATATGTCTACATTTGTTTACCATTCTATGTTTCTCTGAGAGAAATGGACATTAACCATAGATAGCTATTGTGTATGAATGGAATGTCTTCTGTCAGTTCACAAGTGGCGGACATTGCTTTTTATGATTGGTGGCTACCAAAGCTATTTTTTTAACTGTGATTTTTAAAAATATATACATATATTTGTTCTAATAACACAATTTCAACGAGCAGCAGCCAGACTGTAATGTTCAGGTTCATGGCAAAGGCAGTGTACAGGTATTATAAGTGTATGGGAAGAGTAGTGGCATATCTAATGTTCAACAAATGGTCCGTGCACAGTCAGGTGACCACGGATGGTGATTCTGAGGTCAGCAGTGGAAGCATTTAATCCGCACCACATCATTTGTTCCTGTGTAAATGTCACTCATATTATCCTTTAGTTGTCTAGCTTTAAATCTAGTGTGAAATATAATTATTGCTGCTCTAGTTATGTGCAGTTCAACATACCATGGGCACCGATGCAGGTCAGTATTTTAACAAATAATACACATAACTGTCCTATATTAACAAGCCCCACAATAATATATTTACTGTACATCTGCCTGTTAGTTAGACACAAAAGCTTTCTGTTCCAGAGCTCCATGCCAGGTTCAACAGTTCCAGTCTTACTTTTCACTCCTCTGATAAACATTACTGTACTCCCCTTGTTCCTCATCACACGTTGCCTGAGCTGGTATCTTGCTGCTGAGTGGTGAGATGTGTAGTACTGTCACCTTACATTAAGAAAACTTGGCTTGATTCTGAGCCGCTCTGTGATGAGTTTCTTGGGTTTCTCTCACAGTCCAAAGGCACATTTATTAGTTTCATTCATGACTCTGAACAGGGAGTGTGACTGTGAGAATAGGAGAAAATCGTTCTGTCCATGTTGGCATTGTGACAGACTGGTGACCCGTTCAGGGTGTATCCTGCTTCTCAGTGTTAAACTTTATTATCTATCAATGTATTGTGTTTTGAATTGAGTCACTGTTGAGCAATGCACTTGACCAGCATTAATCTAATTTGGCAAATGATCTCATCAGGCCTCACAGTGAGATCACCTTGTTTCAAAGTCTGTGTTCGGTGGCTTTTCTGTACCATGTTGGCATCTTCTCACTGTGCATGGATTCCTTTCTCCAATGCTCCAATGTCGGTCCACAGTCCAAACAATATCAATTTGAGGTTAATTTGTAACTCCCTGTGGTTTCCTTGTGATATATTGATGATTTGTTGAGGGTGTACAATGCTTTCACTCATAGTCAACTTGGATCAACTCGGATGGCCGTTCATTTCTTCAGTATTCAGTTCCTGCTTGGCTGTTTATTCCCAGCAGTGGATTAACTCTCAGACACACACAGACTGTAGCTCAGGTAGTAGAGAGGATCAATCTAGATTAAGGTCAAGCATCTTGTCACGGATGGTTCAAAGGTGATTGTGAAAAGCTCTCTGAAATGCTCTGACACGACCAGGAATAATAAAAAAAAAAAAAAGGCGGTGATGAAAATGTGCTTCCCAAGTAAATTCCATCAACAACAACAACAACAAAACTACATTTGTGGAAAACAGTAGAAAACAACCATACAGTATCTGTTTTTCTGTTGACTGCTTGTTGATATTGTTCAGTTTTCATCACCATTGTCTGCATGCAGAAAATCTGTCCCAGAGTTAAACAAAATATAATCAGAATAAAAATGGACATAAATGTTCCAACTTAAAATAACTTTCGGTTTGTTCAAAAAATTCTTTCAATTAATGTGATGCATGCCACTGATGTTCACTAGGAGAAAAAAATATATAGAAATGATTTAATCTACGCAAACACTTGTATTAAACACAGGAAATGTTTAGAGTTTTGTTTCTTCTTTACATGAGTTAGTATCTGTTTGCAGACGTCAAAAATAAACATGACAATTTCTACTCAAGGACAGTGATACATTGATTGTACACATGTACAAGTAAAAAGGGATATTTATAGAAAATACTCAAGTAAAACTACAAAGTACTCTAATAAAAAAACATCCAGAAGTATTTGTTGCCCAATGGCATAATTTAATTGCATTTCTATCGTGATTTTGTTAAGTTTACATGCGTCAAATATACAGGGTCAAAATCAATTTCTGGCAAATAATAAAGGGGATAAAAGTTAAATTACAGCAATTAGTTTAGTCAACAAATAGATTTGAATGTTCTAATAAATATTCAAGTTATTAGCAACAAAAATGCAGATGAAAATATCTTAATAGAAATTTAAATTGTGGGGACTTTCACCTCAAAGTGATATGAGTATTTGTTTAGTTTCATTAGTTACATCCGCTTTCCATGGCACAATGTCGCTGATGATACTGTGTTCGCAATTGCAATCAAATTTTGGATACCAGAAGAAGGATGTTTCAAAGAGAGGGGTGAAAAAGCACCACACAGGTGCCACATGGGTACCACATAAATAAATACACATATCTCTTATTCATCATGGTGCTTTCTTCTCTGACAAACAAAATCTCCAGTACAGCTTCACGGGGTCATGATCCATCACATGTGACCTAATGTGAGCTCCATGGGACCTCAACAACCACAATGACATTTGTTGTAACACACATGAACCACAAAAGTCTCATTCTTTCTCATTCCACAAATCATACAAAACACACCTTAGTGTCAATCACACTTTTTTCATATATTCTGTGACTATTAAATGAAGCATGTCGCTTCCCAATAAAGGGTAGAATAGTATTGCTATTACAATCCTCTCTTTCTTTGCGGTTTTATAATCCCATAATATGATGTAAAATTTATATGAAAATTGGGTTTTATTTGTTTTTTCTTGTTTATTTTCCAATCCGCCGATTGACTTTTTGAATGGATCATTGGGGTTCGGGTGTCAGTGTTGAGACACAAACTTTGGCCACATTAAATTGCTCCGGCCAATTATTCCGTGTAACCAACAGCTGCCCTGTTATTGTCGGTGCTGTTGCAGCTTGCACAGTTTCTGTTTGGCGCTCAGCCGCAAACTCCAGCCTGAATTGCAACACACGCGGGCGCGCTGCGCGCGCACGCACGCAAGCACGCACTCAGCGGAGTACCCCGCCTCGCCTCGCCCGGGGCCCGCCCAGCCCCGCCCCGCCCGGCGGCCCGACCCCACCGAGCACAGACGGTGGATCATGTGACAAACGGCAGCAGTTTCTGAGCCACACAGAGCGCGGACACACACACACACAAGTAGATACACACATGCACGCAGAGTGAGCGTGCGAAAGCTTGAGAGAGAAAGAGAGAGAGAGAGAGAGTTTCGTAACTTGGGGGAGTTTTGCAGAGCCATCGATCACCGAGACGTCCTGTTTTTTTATTTTTTTATTATTAATATTCTGATGTCAGTGACAGTGGAGGGCTAATCCGACCACCGCTTGCGTCACGTTTTCACCCCGGCTCCCTAATTGAGTTTCTCCCTGAAAGAGAAGGACTGAGTGCCGCTCAGCAAGGCAGTTGTGAACCCGCCGCCTCCAGCCTGCAGGAATAGACCGAGCACCTGAGAAGTAAGTCCAGACCCGGGACCTGGTCCTCCTTGTTTCCTATCGGATGTGCTGCGGTAAAAGTCCGTGATTACAAACGTGGTTGTTTTAAAAGTTCGATGCGGTGGTGGACGTTTTGTGTTGGAGCTGAATTCATTACAGGAACTAGATGCGGTGCCTAAATCCAGAGCTTGAGGGTCTGACTTTAATGAGATCAGTCTGTGTGAGTGTGATTAATGAATTAGTTCAAGCTGCTTTTAATGACAGCAGGTTTCTTTTATTTTCTTTTCTTTCTTTTTTTTTTTTTTGGGTGGGTGAATCAACGCGTTTGTCTGTTAAAATTTTGAATGTAAATTAGTAATTGAAACACATATATTTTGTATTGATCGTTTATGTAAAATGCCTGTATTCTTCCTGTAAAGGCAGCCGAGAGTCATTGCTATTTTTAGACTATTTGAGTTCCTGCGGAGTTAATTTACTCTCAAGCGGGTTTTATTTGCACATTTGACTTCTCCTGTTAATAGTAATTAACATCATGTTACTACTTGTTACTACATGTTTTGGTATTTGTTGTAGTATTCTTTAGACCGTTTATTGACATGAATTTGGAAAATAAAGATCTCTAGATAGCAGAAGAGACACTTATTTTGCCAAAAACTTTGAAGGGTTTATTTCCAGATACTGCCTCACCTTAATTGCTGAACTTTATTGTAATTCCATCATGAAAGTTATTAGGTTTCTCATTCACGTGTTCTTGGATTAGATGATCAGACAGACATAGTGGACTGATCGAGGTGCAGGACCAGAGTAAGAGGTGACCCTCTGTTGGGAGATTAGGGTCAGAGCTGAGTGCATAGCTCCACACTGATGGGAGTGTGTGTGTGTGTGTGTGTGTGTGTGTGTGTGTGTGTGTGTGTGTGTGTGTGTGTGTGTGTGTGTGTGTGTGTGTGTGTGTGTGTGTGTGTGTGTGTGTGTGTGTGTGTGTGTGTGTGTGTGTGTGAGAGAGAGACAGGTGTGTGTGAGAGAGAGAGTAACATCTTTACCGACTCTATCACACCTGAGTCTTTCTCTTGGCCCTCTTGTTTCACTACATCCTTCAGAATCTCTCTCTCTCTCTCTCTCTCTGCTTCTCCGTCTCTGTCTCTCCCTGTTTCCTGTGCTTTGTTTCAAGGCTGAGGCTTGCGTCACACATTCCACTTGGCATATGAAGCCCTTATCCTGTTTAGAGCCCGGAGTGAGAGAGATCGAGGGAGCGAGATGGGAGGAGAGAGGGATGTGGGGGGTGGCGGACGGGTGGAGTGAGGGCGACATATCGCTCTCACTCCTTCGCGCTGCGTCTTTGTCTTAAGTTCATACTTGCGTCCCACTCCTGAGAAGTGAAAAGAAAACAAAAGATGAAGAAAGAGTTGCTTCTGTTTGTGCATTTCTCATTTATTTGTGTGAACTTTGGATGGTGCTCACACGCCCAAATACCCCACCCATCACTACGCCTCTTTTTCCTGAATCAACATACTGATGTTATCTGGTGGAACAAAATGCGCAAGACTGTGTGCACACACACACACACACACGCACACACACACACACACACACACACACACACACACACACACACACACACACACACACTGCTCAAAGGGCATATGTCCTCGGGAACATTGGGGCTAAACATTAAACCCTCTGGATGCTGAATAGTAAGTGATTCTACCGGAGGAGTAAAGGAACGAAGGACACTGTGGCTGACAGACAGCTATAAACTTGAAAAGCTATAACGAGTTACACAACTTCACATGTGTGCCAACACATGCTTGCTCATGCAGTCATATTAACACACACACACACACACACACACACACACACACACACACACACACACACACACACACACACACACACACACACACACACACACACACACACACACACACACACACACACAGTTACCACTCTTTAGACCACTGGATTGAGCCACTCTGACTGTGTGACTCTTTCTTACCCCCCCTCCCCATGTTTGAGGTTCATTGAAGTTTTGTCATATTTTGGTTGAAACCCACTTCGTTTTCTTCCCCGTTTCTGTCTCTGCCTTGTTCTTTCCACTTCCATTTAGACATAGTTTGGTCAGAGCCGCTGTTTTCTTTGCCTTTTCTCTCCTTCCATTCCCCCTGCTCTCCTCTAATTCTTTGGGTAAGGAGGTGTAGTTTGTGTGAGCGGTGGTTGTGAAGGGGAGGGGGGGGCAGGAAACCACAGGCCCCCTGCAGCAGCACTCCCCATTTGGCTTCTCTCTTCTCCTCTTCCTCCTCCTCCTTCGCCTCTTTACACCCCCCGACCCATCAGGCAGTGTGGAAATAATAACAGTCAGGCTAAACTCTCAGGGCTTCCGCTTCTCTCTCTCTCTCTCTCTCTCTCTCTCTCTCTCTCTCTCTCTCTCTCTCTCTCTCTCTCTCTCTCCTCTCTGGCAGCGCTGCTCGTTCTCTCCCTCCCTCTGTCCTCGGCCGTCTGGAAAGCTTCACGCCGGTGCTGTCTTTGACAAGTTTGACGGGAGGTGTGTGCACATGTGTCAGTGTTTGAGCGTTATGATAACTCTGCTGTGCGCCTAAATGTGTGTAACCCTGTTTGCGTGCATGTGTGTGACGATGGATCCTGTTTCCGATTCCCCGCCGATGGCCCCCTCTGGCCTCCCCCCGAGGTCTGGAACCCTGCAGCCTTACAGTCTGCTGGAGAGGAGCTGAGAGGGGCTGTGTGTGTGTGTGTGTGTTAAAGTTTGTGCGTTTGGGGGAGTATAAAAAGAATGGAAGGACTGGGCTTGGAAGTGCAGATGAGGGAATGGGAAGCCAGAAGAAGAGGATAAGGGGCTTCAGCAGGGGCCTGAGAGTCAAAGCCAGAGCACGATTAGGAGCCAGGAGTAGGAAGTGAGGTAAGGGGTTTAAATTAGGGCGCAGGGAGGTGCACTTAGGGGTGAGAGCTTGGAAGAGGCAGCTCATTTGAATGAGTCAACGGCAAGAGGAGAAGTGTGGAACAGTAAGAAGCCACACGAGTGGCCAGACAAAGAAAATGTTAAACACTGGACCATTAGCTCGCCACCTGGGTGAGTCATGAATTTTAGGATCTTTCATTAAAAAAAACAAGTAGTGTGTCCCCTGGGGGCTGAAACAAGACTGTGAGTCAAGCTGCTGTTGAGGAGTGAAACGTGTCAGTGTTGCAAGCTGGGCAACTGGATATCGAAACGTCCGAGTCAGGACGTAAAGCAGCAGAACTTCTGACTCCAGGTGAGACTGACGGGAGAAAAGAGGCAGGCAGCAAGAGAAGCTTGAGACTTCAGTGTATAAGTGTGTGTTGCGGCATGTTCTTGGACAAAGCTGTTGTCTGGAGGTTTCTGGTCTCTCTGGTGATCTCATCATCTTCAGCCTGTTGCCATTAGTGTGTGTGTGTGTGTGTGTGTGTGTGTGTTCTGTTGAGTTAGCAGAAATTTGGTGTGCGCTTGTGAGTGTGTACAAGTGTGTGTGTGTGTGTGTGTGTGTGTGTGTGTGTGTGGTTGAATTGGAAGCCAGGGACTCCAAGCCACAATATTTTCCCCTTCAGTCACGTTGTTTTATATCATTCATGGAGAAGGGAGAGAAAGCGAGTGCGGGGTGGTGTGTGGTTCAGATAAGTACAGTAGTAGAGACGTGAGTGATTGCAGACGAGTGAGTGAGGAAGATGTGTTGGAGAAGCTCTGGTGTCTAAAGCTGGAGGAAAAGAAGACAGGGCAGTAGGAAGTGTTTGCTGAGTGGGTTGGGGTTGAGTACACAGTAGCTCTACTGACCTAGAAGGACAATATTTGCAGACATGCACAAACACACACCCACTTGTAGAGTGCAATGGGAGAAAAATATTCCTCAACAGGCCTGTCGGGCTGCGTATTTACCCCACGGGTGCAGTATGCACTAGTTTGTTTACTTTCCAGTGTGCTTGTGCTTTTATTTCCAATCTGTGGCTTTTACCTGGAAATTCTGTAACAAAGAACGAAGCGCAGTAGCTGATTCCCACTAGCTCTTCTCCAAATAGTCCAGTTTCACACCAGACAATGTGTCTTCAATTGTTTGGTCCATAAACTTAAATCTACAGGAAAAGGAATATGAACTTCACCATTTAAAGGTCACATTATTACATTTTATTGAGCCAAACGAACCAACGAGTTTCAATTAGTGTGGAGAAAATGAGCAAACAGCCGTGATGATCTAGACCACAACTTTGTAATGTTTGTTATCTTTACGAGTCAAACTACTCAGGCTGTTCTTTTCTTGCTCCCTCATTTAATTTCTCAATGAATCATCAAGTTGTTGCAGCTCCGGTTTCGGCCCAGGTCCTGGATGAAAGATGTAAAGTAGCTCAACGAAGCTTCTCTGGCGCGGTTATTTTAGACTTTGAGCAACTTCTTGTGTCTGTTGTTTTATGAGACACCCCGAGGGAAGCGTTGTCTCCTGCTGACCTGTCGTCACACGTTGCCTTATTAACCTCCTCGTCTCGTTTCTCCATGTGGGGGAACTAACAACTCGTCCACGCCTCTGTCGAGATCGGAACGAATTATTTAGGTTTTTGATTCTGTGACCGGGTGACCCCGAACTATGACCTCATACAGTATTTGTCACATTGACCTGTGACTGTGAGTAGATTAGTCTTGTCTTCACGTGGAAAAGGTTTCAAAAAAAGTGCATGACAGGTGAACTTTTACAGGAATGGTACAAGTGCCACTGGGGTTTCTTACATCATTTGTAAGGGGAAGATTTTCTGCACCACGTGAACATGTATGTATTTCTCAGAAGCGCACGTATGTACCTCTGAATCTCCCTGCAGCTGTCGTCAGAGGATCTATTAGCTTTTGCTGCCATAACTGCATACTGTGTCGCTCATGCCTGAGCACATTTCACAGAATTCCACATTGTAAAGTTTCTTTGAATAGGAATTAAGCTGAAATTGCTGGAAACGTATTTTGTTTTTACCTTCGGATATTAGGAGCTTCAGAAATGTTCATATGGTCCCCTGGGATAAAAAAACAAAACAACTACTGCTATATTCGACAAACAGCAGCCTGGAATATTGCTTGTATGAGTGTCACTAATAAGAGGCAAAAGTTAGTTCATCGTTAATCAGTCATTTTGTGATTTTGAATAAACTGTAGCTCCAGTGAATTTAATATCGACTACGTATATTGTCAGAAATATAGCTGTTTTAGTTGAAACTATAGATGCTGCATACAGTTTATAACAAACTCTGGTTGTAAAGCAGCTTTTTGGGTACAATTCTTTGTACAGTCTCATTATAACAAGTCTTATATGTCAGTGAATGAAGGAGTTGTGGTTGTGAACAAATATAGAACGAACTCTTAATGCAGTATGAATAAGTGCATGCTTTAGGGACTTTCACATTTGGCACAGTTTCTTTCTTTTTTCCAAGCCTCGAATGAGCTTTTGGGCATTTTGCGTTTCTTTGTTTCTGTAGTGAAAACACATGTATATTCCTCCAACACTGAAGCTGCTTCCTTTGTCCTTTTCCAACCTCATGCTCTGTCTGTTTGTGCTTCATACTTGCTCTTATTGTCACCTCGCTGTGCAAATCGCCACTATAATAGAACAACTGCTTGACCTTTAGTTGAACCACAATACAATACAAACCCGGATTACAAAACACACACACACACACACACACACACACACACACACACACACACACACACACACACACACACACACACACACACACACACACACACACACACACACACACACACACACACACACACACACACAGTTTCTACCTGACTGCGGGCTCTTTGTTTCTCTGGAGCCGGGCAAAGGGCGAGGCTTCAGTCGTCATGTTCACACCCTTCCTGATAGAACTCGCAAGCATCCTGCTCCTCTATTGGTGTGCTCCCCATCTGGGCTCTGTGTGCGTGTGCGTGTGCGTGTGCGTGTGCGTGTGCGTGTGCGTGTGCGTGTGTGTGTGCGTGTTCCACTTTGTGTTTGTGTGCTGGCATGTGTTTACATGTGTTCTCGCCCATTTGTTAATAATTAAAGACCAGCTTGTCTTCAAACTGTGGACTTTAATCAGGTCACACACTCTCAGACTCCCTCGGGGTACATTCTTTGACAGTTCATGTTGCCGTAATGCGCCAGTGAACACACACACGCACACGCACACGCACACGCACACGCACACGCACACACACACACACACACACACACACAGATGCTCATAAACACACTCATTTCGGCACAAACAGACTCATCCCAGCTGCACATGGCCATTCAAAGCCAAGGTAACAGGAACCACCTTTTGAAACCTCACACGCTTTTTGATCCAAACACTTGTCCAGCCTTGGGAGGGTGTGTGTGTGTGTGTGTGTGTGATGTGGGAGGCTTCACAGTCCTGACTTTGTCACAGAGCCGTTTTGAGGCCCCACCAGACCTGGGATTGATTGTGATCTCATAAAACAATGCGCGCAAAGTTGCGTGTAGCATTGCGAGTGTCGAACGTATTCAAATGATGTCCACCCTGTCATCTGTCAAACGGATGGATTGATCGGCAGTGTGAGAAATGAAAGAGGAGATCTGAGCGTAAACTATGCTCAAAGCTATTGTCTGAGATGGCTGGCACAAGCAAGGTTGTTGCTGACAAACCTCATGGAGCCACCGCCTCCTCTTTGTGTGGTTTTCATTGTGTGTGTTGTGTAGAGATTTTGCTTATTTAAATTATTAACTGTGTTTTATTGAAAAAGATATAATCAAGTAAGCGTGTCTACTCGGGCGCTATGTTTTACGTGCCCCTTGATTTACCCCAGCGTTGTTTCCATTAAACTCTTTATTCAGATCAAGCTGATGAAACCTGTTTTTTTTTTGTTTTTTTTAAATCTACAAGTAGCTTCTGTCATCTGCGTTAAACAAAGCGACAACTCAAAAGCTTGTATTGACCGTGTATGTGTGTGTGTGTGTGTTTTGTCTTGTAGGAGCCTGGCCTTTGCAGCCATGCTGATATATGATTACCCTCTGAAGACAGACATGGAGACGGTAAGACACATGTGTTTGTGTGAATGCAGCTTTGTGTACTTTTCGTGTGTACTTGTGTGCTCGCGTCATGCCCGAACATGTATCTTAATTCCATACAGTAACCATGATCACACGCACACACACACCTACGTTACTCCTGCTACGTGTCTAGACAGACGGGTTCCCACATTCCTGCTCTTCCTGGACAAACAAGCCACTGTACAGTAGAAATTTGCATACAATGGGGACACACACTGCCAGGCAGTATATAATGAGCAGTAAGAGACATAACAGTTATCTGCTCTCAAACAGCTGAGTTAAAGTTTTTTTGGCTGGCTCCAGTTGTTTGTGTGGCAGAAATGTGTTTTCCCTGTTATTCAGAGCAGAACGGAAATTTCTAACTCTCTGCTCTTTTGTCTCTGCTCACTTGTTTCCTTCTCCTGCATCCTCTCTTTCTCCCCCTTGCAGTCCTTCTACTCCTCGCTAGTAAAAAACCCAGAACCATACGGAGTGATCTTCCCCCATCCCGCCAACTTCTACATGCACACCTTCGCCCAGTCCCAGACCCCCAGCAACCCCACGCAGTCCCAGGTGGAGCCTGTGGATCTGTCGGTCAGCAAGCGTTCCTCCTCCACCTCCTCAACTCCTTGCTCCTCCACCTCCTCCCCCCGCAGTACCCCGCCTTCCCCGTACAGCGCGGCGAGCCGCGCCTCCCCCCGCTGCTCGCCGCCGCACAACCAGCTGCGTTCATCGCCCTCGCACGCCCTCCAGCACCCCGCCTCCTCACTCTCTTACCCCACCATGGTGGCTCCGCTCATCAACCCGGGCTCTGGGGTCATCCAGGGGTCAGGGGTCATGGTGTCTCCGGTCATGGTGCCTCTGTCTGTCCTCTACCCCTCGCCTATTCACCTGCGCCAGCCAATAATGGTGAGCCCACCTGTTGGCGTTGACGATGACCACCATCGAAGCAGGGAGCACAAGACAGGTGAGAGGATATGTCTGTTTTTCTATTTTTTATGTATTTTAACTTTACATACTGACATAAGTCAATTTAATTCACATCATCTTATTGTTTTATGCAAGCGACTGAGAACCTTTTGACACGTTCTTGCTTAAAGTACATTAATCTTTTGTTGAAAATGTGGAAGTCTTATTCATTTCCTCTGTTATTTGAACAGTCTCTGCTTAGTCTCATTTGTTATGGAAGCAGTTTTTCTTCTTTTGGTGGTCAGCCAAAGAGCACTGAGATACAAAGGTCACACTCTCTGCATTTTCGACCCCTGACTGGCAAAGATGTGACAGAATAAGCATGTTTTTATAGTAGCATTACAAAAAAATATATATCAGTATGAACGGGTTAAAAATACTAATGAATACTCCACATCGTCTCTTATTGAAATACCACAGAGGATATGTTTCACTTCAAACTACATCCTGATAGTGAAGCTGGAGAAGTGTTTTAAAAGGATTCATCTTCTGTGGACCATGAACATGTGGCATGTGTGTCGACTCAAATGATCCTGACCAGCCGTTCACATCTGCTGATTGTTTTGCATCTGCACAGTTCACTCCGCGAAGCCCCCGGAACCTCGAGGGGACGCCCACGATCTGCACAAGCCAATCAAAACGGAGTGTCGCCCTGAACTCCTTCATGACCCCCACAGTGGCCTTGAGATGAAACCATCCGTCATCAGGATACCACACGAGTACGAGTGAGTCGCTCGCCGACAAATGCTCGACCCGCAAGTTTTGAAAGAGGCACTGACTGTTTCACAAGTTTCAGCTTCTCCTGCACTTTATATAGCAGAAGAGGTCAGAGACTCGCGCTGAACCAGATCTGTTCTTGTTCCTCTTATGACCTCTTTTAAGGGCATGTGCCGTGGCGGGACTCGGGCGGTTAAAGCTCTTAAACACAAGAGATTAGCTCGCCACTGAAATGTGCAGTGTTAATACAAGGGAATAATCCTGATTCGTGCGAGAATTTACAAAAGCACTTCGTAGCCTTAGTTTGGAAAAATGTGCACCGTACGATTAGTGATTTTTAAGGAAGGAGAAGAAAACTATTTTCTGTTACAAAGCTTATCCTTCTCAGGAATTTGACTCATGCTGGTGGTGATTTCCCTTGAATTACTTATCAAAGATGTTATTCACATTGTGTAAGTAAGTGTATGAGTAAACATCTTCAAAATCGTGTTTTTCATCCTTAAATGGAAAAGGTGGTTTAAAGAAAGAAAGATTAGCTTTCCAAACAGAAAATATCTCGCTTTTCTTGACTGGCTGGTGTTTGATAAAGATTAAAACAATAATGATAGTGCTATGCACTTCCTTTCACTTCTCTCAGTCCATTATTTTGAAAATGCACAGAGCTCATTGGTTTGCTTGCAGAGGTGAACTTAGATAATTTAGATTAAGTCTGTAATGTACAGAAAACTAAATGCAGGGCCTCATGAGCAACATGTGAAGACAGATGTTTCTCTTTGTCGTGTGTGTCTGACCCTAAATCATTCCACTTTGACGTCTCTTCCTATAAACCCCTCTCATCAGTCACACCTGTTCTCAGCAGCCTTTCCCCTCGTCTCCTTATCACCTGCTTGGAAGTAACAGGAGTTCATATCAGCCTTTTTCCATCCTCCCCGCTTCTCCTCCTTGCTCGGGCGCTTCCTGTCTGTGTTTGGTACTCATTGTCCCAAGTCCCTACTCCTTTTTTTTTTTTGGTTGTTGTTGTAACTGTTTGTATTTCTCACCACTACCTCCTTGTCTTCTCTCTGTCCATCTTTTACAAAAAAGTGATTTGTCCAAATAGAAGTATTTAGAGTATGCCGCCTTTGGAGGTTCTTTCCTGTTTATGTAAATGTTGTACACGTTTCCTTTTCGACAGTTGTCAGGGTGGTAGTCTGTACAGGCGGCTATTGTAACTGCCAAATGTAAAATAATTGAACCCTAAAGAAAAAACAAAGGGCGTGTTTATGTCTGTCACCACCTCTCCTCTCAACATACTGATCTTTACATCTGTGTGTGTGTGTGTGTGTGTGTGTGTGTGTGTGTGTGTGTGTGTGTGTGTGTGTGTGTGTGTGTGTGTGTGTGTGTGTGTGTGTGTGTGTGTGTGTGTGTGTGTGTGTGTGTGTGTGTGTGTGTGTGTGTGTGTGTGTGTGTGTGTGTATGTGTGTACGGGCCACAAGGGAATTTTTGCACATTCCTTTATCAAAATTGACCTATATGGGATTCGAATTTCGACATTCGACGCCTGTTCTCAGCTGCCGCATGCACACACACACACACACACACACACACACACACACACACACACACACACACACACACACACACACACACACACACACACAGACGGAGCATTGAGTTAGAAAGAGGCCAGTAAAATGTCAAGGTTTCCACACTTGCAGAGCTTGTTTTGGGATGTACGTGAGCATGACACCGAAGATCTGTATCAAATTCCAGTGAATGAATAGCTGAATGGTGGATTAAAAAAACATAAATGACAGAAGTTGACAGGACAAAGCGAGGCGTGGTAGACTGGATAAAGGCGGGAGGTGTTTTTCAGCTTCCTGAGAGGCAGAAGTTGTTATTGCACTGAAATGACCGCGTTGCAGCCAAATCAAACTTGAGTCAGATTTCAACATCATGAAAGTGGACGTGGGTTCCATCTGCTGGTGACATGTGGAATGACGCAGCAGACCCTGACCCAATTTAAACAATTTTTTTTTTGTAATCTCTCACAGGGGAAACAGCCCGTCAGTAATAGTTCACTCGGGCATGAAGCATCCTCTCCCAGCCGAGTCTCCGGACACCCTGAAAAAACGGCGAATTCACCGATGCGACTTTAGCGGCTGCAACAAAGTGTACACGAAGAGCTCCCACCTGAAAGCGCATCG